>NC_137893.1:95327430-95927430 GCF_963455335.1 Martes martes | reverse complement strand
GATATTTCAGTCAAGTTCAACAGCTGGCCTCAATTCTTCTTTTAAAATGCACAGTCTCAAAATAGACAGGCTAAGATTTATAAAAATAGATTTGTCTGTCACTTCTAATTTTACATTTTGCAAACAAGTTGTGCTTCAATGAAAATTTGCAGATAGATTGAGCATCTGGCAAAAGGAAGATTGTCATGATTTTCATGGTTCAGATTCAGACTACAAAGGATAATTGGTAAAGATGATCTTTTGTTTGAATAGCCTAAATGATTTTACCTCACTAACCCTGATGACAGATGGTGAGTATAGTTATTATCAATTCATTTTTGTGAGAGGAAGGAGACTGAAGGACCAAAACACTGAAACCCTCCTCACTCCTGAAGCCAAGGAGCATCTTGGAATGAGGGTGTAGCCTAGGTTTGCAAGCCCTGCTTTGTCACTGACTGGTTTGGTGAGCTGGACATGTCTCTGAGTAGCCGGAGCTTCCTGTACTCAGCTGTAACAGGACAGAGTCGATTAGACCTCCCTGCTCTAAGTGTGGCTCATGGACCAGCAACGTTGTCACTACCTGGAAGCTCATTAGACTCTCAAGTTTCACCACAAGCCCACGGAATCAGAATGCACATTTGAAAAAGATCCCAGATGTTGTCTGTGAACTCTGTGAACACTGCCCTTCCAGAAGGTTCTTAAGGCTTCCGTCTAGTTGAAACACGTTTATTTTGAGCACAGGCGTGGTGGTGATTGGCTACCGTCCCTACTAGGTCCCTGGCATAGAGTGTGTCTGGGATGAAAAGACAAATGAAGAGAAAGAATTGTCATCCGGTCAAACTTCAAAGAAAAGTCATCTTGACCAACAAGACCTTGATATCTCAGAAAGCTCCTTTTGTAAGTCGTACCAATTGTTACCCCCACATAGAAGCACGAGAACCCTGTGTTCTCATATACATCTCTTCCTTTAAACAAAAGGACCTTACTTTCACATTAAAAAAAAAAAAAAAAAAATTGCCTCTCGCCTTGGTGGCTCAGTTGGTTAAGCGTCTGCCTTCGGCTCAGGTCGTGATCTTAGGGTTCTGGGATCGAGCCCAGTATTGGGCACCCTGCTCAGTGGGGAGTCTGCTTCTTGCTCTGCCTCTCTCTCTACCCCTCTCACCTTGCTCATGGTCTCTCTCTCGTGTAAGTAAATAAAATATTTTTTATAAAAATAGTTGCCCTAACCTCTCTCTGCACTTACTGATTCTAAGTGGTGCAAACACCAAACCAATCTGTCCTTTTCCTTGAAGCTGCATTCTCTCCCTTTCTCATCCCACCTGCTCAGGCATCACATTACTGCCAGGCCATTGGCACCATCTGCTCATTTAAGTGTCCGTTGATGGGAGGACAGAGGACGCCTGGTGACCGTGAAGTCAGCCCAATACAGTGAAGGAAATCAGCAAAGTGGTAAAAAGGCACAAAAGGAAACAGACCTTGGGAATCCAAAGGGTTGAGTCTCAGCGGACGGAGGGACGAACGAAGTGGGTTGAGCTTCTGAGGCCCTAGGCAGTCTTTTAATTTCCTGACCTTTTGCTCGGTGAGCCCTGCCCTGTGAAAGGAGAGACATTCCTAAGGAAGCAAGAGCACATTCAATTTCTGCTGAGCAGCTGCTGCCTGCAAAGCAAACGGTACACAGTGAGCTTGCTCTGGGTACCTGTTGGTGTAGAGATTGTTACACGTCTGAAAGACCACCCGTGTGTCCAAGCTGCTGGCTGGGTCATTGCTTCTAATTCTGCAAAGCATCCATAGTCAATTGTTTATCATTTCTGAAAGCAGATTCAGACAGGAAGACCTAGCTCTAACCTGTAGAAATATGGCCAGAGGGCTACTCTGGAAGATTGGGCCTCAGAGAGCCAGGCAAAGGGCCCCAGGCCAGTTAGGACACACAATCCTAGACATACCCTGAGGAGCCTCAACGGTCCGCCAAATGTCTCCTCCTCAGCCCAGAGTTACTTAAGACCAACTGTCACACATTTAGGTCATGGTTTCAATTCTTAACAGAAAGCGACTGGCAGTATGCAAGTTCATTAAAAGCATTAGCGGTGGTGGGCACGAGGATATTTTGGTCTCTGAACCTTAACAGAATCGCTTCAGAATTCATTGTAAATAGTTCATCAGAGCCCTTTGTACAGAAGAAGTGCAGTGACAGAGTCATCTCCAGGAATAGAGTCTTAATTTCATAATTGACTTGTATGACTATGGGCAAATTAGTGTTTCTCTGTGTTAGTTTCCTTGTCTATAAAATGGGGTGATAATAGCAACCTACCTCACAGGTTTGTTATAAAGACTGTGTGTACCATGTACAGAACTAGTCTGGCCTATACTTAACTGTTACACAATTCGCTGTTATTTGAGAAGGGAGCTTGTTCGGAAACGTATTTTCTCTCTTTTTCTTACCCACAGAAAATAGAAGCTCATTACGGAAACTGTTAGGATCAGCATTCGGCATGGACTCCAGTTGGTAAACCTCTTCCGTCTTTCCACTTCCTGCCAGGCCTTGTTTCCCATTACCTTATTATTTGACTCCCAGGTCTGTTGGAGAAAATAAGAAAAAAGAAATCTATCTAATGATTCTTTCCTATAGTGTCTTCCTTGTCAGCTTCTGCTCCATCACTAGTGGATATTGATGTATTGAAGGATCCCTCAAGCTTGTTCAAACAGGGAATTAACTTTAATTCTCAGTGATGAGAGGGGGCTTAGTTGGAGCCAAAGTATCTTGCTGCCCTTAAAACTGAGTCCAGGCCCTCACCATGGGGTAAGTCGAGAGTCTCAAACTCAAATGCCCACAGGGGCCTGAAAGAGGGAAGTGTTCTCAGCCTCGCTTCTGTTGCTTACTTTAGACAAGGAGAGGGTAAGGGGTACTTGTGGCTCTACTTTGAGGCAAATCGTTGTGTAAGAGCAGGATCAACAGCTATCCATATGAGATCTTAGTCCAGGAGAAATGAATAAGCAGTGAGCCCTGTGGAGAAATGGCACCCATCTGAGCTCAAGAGGGAAGCTGCTGCTCAGCTCATGTGAGCCCCGTGGTGCTCGATTATCTGATCTTTAAAAAGAAACCCTCAAATGTGGATTTTTTTTTTTTTCAAGTAAAATCTCCAGAATTTTTATCAGCTGAAAATTTGAGATGTCAGAACACAGAGGGGGACAAATATTAAGCATGTTTACCAGTTGAACCTAGTCTGTAGGCTTCAACTTTGGGTTAAGTTACATGCACTTAGATCCCTCTCTCTGCTGGCCAGTATGTTATGAAGAACACTGCACGTGCCTGGTAGAGGGTTGGGTGCTGTAGGGAGAGAGAAAATCTTAATCTTGGTCCCAAGATAGGAGTCTCATGCATGAGGGCTTTTTCCCTTTTCTCCCTTCCTTAACTTTTTATTTTGGAATAATTTCAGATATACCGAAAATTTGCAAAAGTAGTACAAAGACTTTCCGCATATCATTCACCTAGATTCTCTAAATATGGAGAATATTTTACCATATTGATTTTCTAATTCTCTTTGTCTTGTTCTTTGTTTATTGCTATTTAGTTCTCCCTTTTTGGGTTTATCTCTCTCTGTGTGTGTGTGTGTGTGTGTGCACGCACACATGTGTGCGATTTTCCTGAAAAATTTGAGAGTAAGTTGCAGAATCAATGTCCTTTTCCTTCCAAGTGGTTTCATGTATTTCCTAAAAGTAAGACTATATTCATTCATACCACAGTGTAATAGTCAGATGAAGAAATTGACATTAATGCAGTGTTATTATCTGATCTTTTAAAGATCATTCAAATTTCATGCCCCAATTTCTTTATAGCAAAAGAAAAATTTGAGGTCTGGAATCCAACAGTGTCCATGTTGTCTCTTCATAGTCTCGCCTGTTGGCTGCGGGTGTGGGGGTGTGGGGAGGGAGGGGGGAGGTTGGGGAAGCAGTTTCTCTTTGTCTTTAAGAAAAGACTAATCTCTTTTGTCTTTTATAGCCTTAATATTTTAGAAGAGTACAGGCGATTCCTCATTATTTTAGAAGAGAAGAGATAGATTATCTTTCACTTTGGGTTTGTTTAGTATTTCCTAATGATTAGATTCAGGTCATGCATTTTTGTCGGGGATACCAAGAAGTGATGCTGAGTCCTTCTCGATGTGAGGAAGACACAGTGGGAGTATTTGAGGAAGACTGTCCATTTGTTTTGGGAAGAGAAGCAATAACTGTACAAGTACTGGCCCTCCAAATGGGCATTTTGGTATTTTTTTTAAAGATTTTATTTATTTATTTGACAGACAGAGAGCACAAGTAGGCAGAGAGGCAGGCAAAGAGAGAGGAGGAAGCAAGCTCCCTGCTGAGCAGAGAGCCCCGATGCGGGGCTCAATCCCAGGACCCTGGGATCATGACCTGAGCAGAAGGCAGAGGCTTTAACCCACTGAGCCACCCAGGCACCCCTTTGCTATTGTTTTTGTTATTTTAGCCTTGTTGTTAGATGATCCCATTCAAACTCTTTCAGTCTACATAAAGATTTCTCCTCTCTCTATATTTGTTTTCATCACAAAATATCCAGCTTCTTTGGATCATTTGGTATTGAGATTATATATAAACCAGTGCAGTTTGATGAGTCGGTAGCTGAAATGACAGCAAAATAAAGCGGACGGGACTCCCTACTGCATTTGGTAACAGGAGCCTTTTCCACTCCTTGGACCCCCAGAGGCTTTAAATATGAAGCAAGAAGCCGACTATGGGCTATAGAGAGCGTAGAGATGCCTGACTGCTTCACCCTCACTTTAGTAAAAGAAATACTTGCTGGCATTTACACAATTTTGAAAAATTCTCAAAACTTTACCTATTTATTGTGTCCTTTTTATAAGAGAAAATAGTATACAGGTGGAGATTTTAAAATATCAGCATGAGGTCATCCTGCACTGGAATCCAAGTTTTGTTCCTTGGGACAATCATTCTGTGGAAATGCTTTGCGAAGCCCCTAAATTTGAGCTGCATCAGAGAGCAGCAGTGAAGCACAGACTTTTGAACAAACAGATTCTAGCTGGAGCTTTAGATATACCATCCGGTATTTGTGGAATCGTAGACCATTTGCTCTCTGGAGCTCAGTTCCCTCATTTGTAAAATGGAGGATTATCTTGCCAGACTCTCGCAAGGATTAACAAGATACACAAAAGAAAAACATTTAACTCAGTGTACTTGGTAGATAGTAGAGTCCAATACATGTGGATTTTCTTCCATATTCCTTTTTACCTAGGCACCTTCAAGGGTTTACTAATTCCCTCCTGGTTACAAAGTCTGTTGGGAGGAATTTCAGGGCCTAGTAATACTAAAAAGGATTTGGTAAAAAAGAGGCACAGAATTAAAAAAAAAAAAAAATTGACAACCTGGCATGTTGGACACACACACTCTCCTTTCTCCCTGAAAGCAAATATTGATGATTGGGAAGTTTGTACATGAATATGGTACGTTTAACTGATATATTTGCAGAATCAATTTGGCAGTCACAAATAGGAAGCCTCTGGATCTCGGTTCTATGTAGAAGTTCCCTTTTGGTAATTTAAGCATCTCCTTACAACTGGAACTCAAGAATTACTGTGACAAAGTAGGCGACAACGTCTTTCATGTGTTGAAAGGAGATTATCAGGGACTGAAGGAACATAGTCCCGTGTAGAAGAAATTGTCTCTCTCAAGTGGTCTTGACTGCCTGGTGGAGTGACGGGGTCATGTAAGCCCTGCCTGAGCTTTAGTGGCTCACAGATTCACTTCTGTTCACTTTAGACTTTTGCAGGCATGTGATATCATAGTCCGGGTAAAGATGAAATGATCTTGAATTTGTTTTCTTACCTTTATAGGAAGTTACCTCCTTGCTGTACAGCTACTTCTGCTTTTCTCCTATATTGGTAAAGGAATGAGTCATCCCAAATAGGGTAGGGAGGATGGAAGGTATAGATTGGAGCATTGGGTACTTCTCTGTTGAAGAAAGGGAATGATAATGTCATCATCCACTTTTTAAAAATTTTTTTAAGCACTGCTTATATTTGGGATGACCATATGACTCATTAGCCAATGACATGATATGTTATCCAAATGATATTATCCAGTGATTATCCGATGACCATATGACTGATTATTCCCTCTCACTTTTGAGAAAGAGGGTGTTGTTAGTAATTTTACTGAGACAAAACAAGTAAACCGAGACTGACCCCAGCAAACTGGGGCAGTGTGCTCATGCTGTCCTTGAGAACTTGCATAATTAAAATTACTAGGAAGGTTACACTTGAGGACAATGGTTAAGTAAATGGGCAGGAATTCCTCTTATGGCTACCCCATATCTCTGTCCAGTGTCCACCAACTCCGGGCCAATTAGGGCTCTCCGTCCCAGGCATCTCACCATGATTCAGACTTCAACTGGCTTTTCTGGAAGAATATAAGTGGCTGGAGCCCCCTTTCTCGTGACCCATTTCAGATAACTGAAGATTTATCTTACAAACTCCCTCACATTAAGAGGTCTATTTGTGGTGCTCTTAGTGCAGTGGGCTTTTTTAAACATAGGAATTCATGGCCATAAACAACAGGGGAAATCTGGCATGACCATTTTTGGAAAGTGACTGTTTTTGTTTCAGGGAGAAGGTTTTTGTTTGTTTGTTTTACCATGGAGGCAGACACCTTCTTCCGCTTCACTTCAGCATCCCATGTGCTTGTGAGGCATGACCATCTACAGCCTTTTCATGAGCCTTTGCTCAATTGTCCCTTTCCACAGGTGGAGAGGGCAGTCTGTAGGGTGGCTTAGTCATGGAGCACAGGCTTCCCATCCTTTTCTTTTCTTTTTTTTAAATAAAGATTTTATTTATTTACTCAACAGAGAGAGAGAGAGAGAGAGAGAGAGAGAACATGCGCACAAACAGGGGGAGGAGGAGGGGCGGAGGGAGAGGGAGAAGCAGACTCCCTACTGAGCAGAGAGCCCAATGCAGGACTAGATCCTAGGACCCTGAGCCAAAGGCAGACACTTAACTGACAGCCACCCAGGTGCCCCCAGGCTTCCCATTCTAAAGAGGAGTACAAATGAGATCTAGAGAAGCAAAATGAAATGCTTGCTGTCACAGCAAACATTTGTTTTATTTATACATACATACATACATACATACATACATACATATATACATACATACATACACACAGCTTTTCTGACCTAAGTAAATTTGGGTCCAGTTGATGGAGTAGTCACAGGGAATTCTGAATTAATAATAGAGATAATATAATAATAGCAGAATCATAATGTGCTTATCATGTATAAGGCATTGTTCTAAGAGTTTAATGCATGCTACCACTTATACCTAATATTTTAATCAATATTTAAAATTTTTCCCTAATGGTAACTGCAAAATTTAGACTTTTTCTTTCCCTTCATGGGGAATAGAACTAATTGTTTGCAGCACATTAGCCCTGTTTTGTTTATTTGCTGAGAAAGCTTTGGATAGCGAGTTTTCTCGTGTAACTGAGTGCTTTTAGCTCTTTCCTTGAACATTAGATGAGTATTTTTCAGCATGCATCTTGCTGCATTTGGTTCAAGGCTGAATGTGGCCTTGTCTTGCAATGTTTATATTTGTGCTGAAGTAGTGTGGACTCATATGATTAGGTAAGGTTTGTTGCTGGAGGCAATATTATGCAATTGCTTAAAATCTTACTTCAGATGGTTAACAGTCTTCAGTGGCATTTAACACCCGTTTTTGTTGTTGTTGTTGTTGTTGTTTATTTGTATTCCAGTACCTTAAGACAGGAGTTTAGTTAGCTTCCTGGGGTGACTTTCTGCCTGATATTATTATTTAAGTTGCATTTCAAATATAGCAGGGGGCAGGGAGGGGAAGGAAAAAAGGAAATGGAAGAGAAGAAAACATGGGACACATTGTCATTCATTACCCATTAAATGTTTAGGAGGTATTGTTTTCCTCAATAGGAACTAGAGATACAATTAGCCCAAAGGGCATCCCTTTCTATGTAAATCCAAGGGGAAGTCTCCCTGGGAGTGTTAGAGTTGAGTGTGGCTGGCTCCAGGCTTTTCACTGTCCAGTTCAGGTCCCAGGGTTTTTTCTAGGAGTCCCTGCGCTGAGTTGGGCACTTAGTTAATGCTCTGTATATAATGGACTGGAGGGATTGAGACTTAAGGAGAGAACAGAAATAAAGTAGAATATTAGAAGGGGTTGGGTTGTTCTGTTGAAAGATGCCAGGGCAGGCTTTACTATGGATTATAAACATGAAAGAAAGGTTGGTAATTACTTTCGGTAGGTGTTGAGCAGGAAGATCTAAGTACCCGCCCCAAGTGAGGATGCCCACCACTGGAGATGAGCAAAGATCAGAACACAGCCAACCGTCAGCATTAGGAGCCCACAGACCTCCACCCACTGCCTGATGTAGGCTTCAGAGTCCCTGCAGAGAGCTCAACACACGAGGCAGGCATCAGAAGAGTATGCTACTCAGAGAAAGAAGAAATGTAGCAAGATCGGTGTCTGTAATATGGCTAATAGGTCTCTCTGACAACCATTCAGGGAAGTGGACTGTACACAGTATTCTGATGCTGCTGGAAAATACCCAGTTCTCTTCCTTAGGAGGCAAATGGACTGGTGGGCCTGGTTGGCTGTTACAGGACCCATGGGCTTATGCAATACAAGGACACTCACTTGTGGTGAGTTGTACTGAGTTGTATTGGGTTGAGTACCCAAAACAGGGGAAAGGTTTCTCCTAATCAGGAAGAACGTGGCGCTACATGATAGCTCCCACCAAGGTTCCACATAGGAGAATGTTTTAGGCGCAGAACATGGATGGGGCAACCCTCCAAGCACCAGATTGCATGGTAACCTTGTCCACAGCATAAGGAAGGGGCAGAGGGAAGGGGCGCCTGTGTGGCTCAGTGGGTTAAGCCTCTGCCTTTGGTTCAGGTCATGATCTCAGGGTCCTGGGATTGAGGCCTGCATCGGGCTCTCTGCTCAGCAGGGAGCCTGCTTCCCCCTCACCCTGTGCCTGCCTCTCTGCCTACTTGTGATCTCTCTCTGTCAAATAAATAAATAAAATCTTAAAAAAAAAAAAAAAAAAAGGAAGGGACAGAGGGGAATGAAGGCTCAAACTGGAAATGCGCCCCTGGAAAATAAAGACTTAGTGTGGTTATCTCCATCCCTTCCCTCAATTTTATGAATGGCAGATATTACTAATTAGTAATGGAAGTTTTTCCAAATAAATTGGGATACAGTAAGAATCCTTTTGTTTTTTCTCTTCAGAATCCTTCTTAACAAATCATTTCGTGTAGCCACTGTCAACTACAGGGAGTTAGTGTATGGTTTAAAATGTATTTATATACATTTTATAAATTTATATTACATAAATATAAATTATATACATATATAAATATATTTAAAATATATTTATTTATATAAAATGTATTTATTAGAGCACTACAGATCTTATGAAATTAAGGATGTGTGAGCTTTGAGGTGGGAAGAGAGCAGGGGACAGGTATCTGTATTGAAATGGGCCTGGGAAAGGGTGTCAGAGGAAGAAGAGAAGATCCCAGTAGAGGAGAAATGGATCTTACAAACTCAACTGGGTTGGCATAGATGGATGAATGAATGAATAAATAATGAGAGGTACATTTGAATTAGTCAGAATGTCTGTATTCCCCTCATGGCATTTCCTTCATTTTTAAACAACCTTGGGCAAGCCCCATATGTCAGATATTTCCTAGCAAAACAAAGATTGGAAGTGTGGCAATATCCTGATAATTCAGGCAAAACCTCCACTTTTGCTTGGAGTACAGAAAATACCACTGGGAAAGAGAATTATAAATAAAAACATGTTTTTCTTTTATAACAGCATGTCATTACCATCTTTATGAATTTATATGACATCTTTTACTTAAGAAAGCAAATGGAATTCCATTACTGTTTATGAATGGCTACTGAAGAACCATGCAGTATAGGTAGTGTAATGCTCCAATACTCATGTGAGGGGATTAGAGCTCCTATTCCTGAGTGATTAGGCTGAACTCCTGATCACTCATATTTTGACTAATGCATTCCAGTAAGAAGTGAAAAATTTTCTAAATTGTATATTGAAGACAAAAACATGCAACCAATAGAGAATGCCTTCATTCTGTATTTTCCTAGAGTTATTTGGAGTTAGATTCCCACAGTTTTAACCACATGTCTTGGTGAACTTAGTGATGTGGGGCTCACAATTTTACTTCTCTGCTTCTCACTATAGATGATTACCTATATATCTTCACTTCCTTTGGATCTGTTCAAAGTCAATTAAGAAAAATTATATTACATGCATTTTAGTTGTCAAAACTAAAAATATGTATAATTCTACAACCTAAAGCAACCCTTGTTATTTTGGTAATACATACCCTTTTAAAAAACACAGAAAAGATTACTTTTATGCATCCTTTTATAAAATGACTTTGGACTGCGGTGCCTGTGTGGCTTAGTCTGTTAAGCATCTGATTCTTGGTTTTGGCTCAAGTCATGTTCTCAGAGCTGCAAGATAGAGCCCCATGTCAGGCTCCACACACAGCACAAAGTCTGCTTGAGATCCTCTCCCTTTCCCTTACGGCACTCCCTCCCCTCTCCTGGCTTGCATGCACTTTCTCTCTCTCTCTCTAAATAAATAAATAAATAAAATCTTTTTAAAAAACGAAAAAAAGTAAAATGACTTTGTGTTACTTCCAATATGTTGAGTGATAAATATCTCCTTTCTATATCAATAAATTTGTATTTATGTTAAGACAGATGCATCATTTTTCATGAATGCCTAATGTTCTATTCTCTGGGTCTAATACAAGCTACTTAACCATTTCTTATTTTTGGATATAACATTTATTTCCAAATTTTGCAATAAGGTAAAGAAATAAGATAATATCCTTGAAGTTAAGGATGGAAGCTGGTAACCATTCTTAGTATTTTACTGGGAATAAGTCTTGGAAGTGCTACTGTGGGAACAAAGAATGTGCACATTGTTAAAACTTCGGCTGTAGCTTGCTGATTGCCTTTCAGAAATGTTGTAGGTGTTTTTACTTTGAATGGTTGCATGCGGAAGTCCAAGAAACCTTGATATTATCCTTTTTCTTTCTTTATTTTTCATCTTTGTCAATCTGATAAATTGTGCTACTCTATCTCATTTTAATTTGATATTTTAATTTTAGTTGTGAGTTTGAACCTATGTTTATTGGCCATTCATATTATTTGATTTGTGTATCACATATATAGGCTTTGATTATTTTTTTCTGTATGTATTGTCTTTTTCACTGATTAAAAGATAACTATTAAGTATGCAAACCTATGGAACTGTCTGAATTTCATGATTTTAATAGGTTTCAAAATATTCTATATCAGCATTTTGAATTGTAAGTGAGAATCCACACTCATCTCTGCTTTCTTAAACTGTTCTAACTGCAATGGCCATTAGCAAAAATGTGATATTGAACTTGGCAGAAACTGTTCTGAACCACCTCTTAATGGTCTTTCATGGTAATGAACTAAATTGTAACTGAGCAGAGAATAAAACTTAGTCCATTCCAAAGTAAAATAGATAATGGAATCAATTATCTATACTTTTCAGCTAATGGCAAGGTCATTTTTTCTTCATTTTCTAAATATTTTAAGCTAAAGTAGATTTTCTCGTGGACTTTTTTTTGGGGGGGGGCGGGGGTGCTGATTTGCCAGATAACTTCTTCCATTCTTTATGGCTTAATAATGCTGGACAGAGCTAGAGTGTTAATGATCTGAGGACCTAAACTTCAGATGAAACAAAGATCACAGATCAAAGTGATTTTGCCTTGCAAGGACTCGCATCCAGGGTCAAATGCAGGCTCTTGGTAGGTGATTCAGGAAGGATGGTCCGAGAAGGAGGTAGGCTAGCCGGTTCTTCCTCAGCTCTGCCGTAGAGCCCTTTCTGAGTGTGACCCCCGTGCTTAAGAATCATCACAGGACCTTGTGACTCTCCACCAAGCTCAAATCTCAGAGCTTCTTGTTTGATTCAGCTGGTACAGTGGGATGGATATTCATATCTTTATAGACATGTTGCCTTCCCACCCCTAATTTTTTTCCCTCATGGTGTTTGGTGTTAGGGTGAGGGGCGAAGGTCACATTTGAACATAAGTCAGGTTTTTTTTATTTTATGTGGGGGAAAGCCGGGGGCGTTTGCAGAACTTAAAACAGAAATCAAACCTTTAAAGGTCGACTGTATATGTCCTGCCACTCATATTCTCTTCTGGCTTCTAACTTTCCTTAGGCTTAAAATATATCTGGAGTTCCTGCTTCCTTTGTTCTTCAGAGAGTTCATTTCTTATTCTTTAAAAAAAGCATGCGCGCACACACACATACAGACACAAAACAAAAAACATTTTTTTTTTAAAGGGCAACAAATAAATAAAGTTTGTGTTGATCGTAATTTCCACGGCTTGTTGCCTACAACTCAGTAGAACTAAACAGGACTTGCTATTATTTCGGAGAGTGCCATGCTGTACCCTAACTTGGTAGGCTTCTCAGTGGGCGGTCCTCAGCTGAGTCGTTTACTGATCATGAAATTAGGAGGAATAGGGGCAGGAGAGGCAGCCGCTGCATTTTGAGATGAGGACAGATGAGGAAATGCATCCGGAAAGAAGGCTAACTTCATATATGCCAGGTTTAGTTCCAGAACCACCACCAGAGAGTAATTATCACAATGAAGTGAGTCACCTGCATTTTTTGGGTTTCTCAGGGCATGTAAAAGTTGTGGTTACACCATACTGTAGTCTGTTAAAGTGTGCAGAAGTGTTATGCCATTAAGAAAAGTACATGATTTTAAAATGTTGTTAAAAGACTTTAGCTATCCTATCATCTTAGCTTTCAGGGAGTTGTTATCACCATATGTTTTGAGAGACCACCATAACAGGGAGGTCTGGGTGGCTCAGTCAGTTAAGCATCTGCCTTTGGCTCAGGTCATGATCCCAGGGTCCTGGGATCAAGTCCCACGTCAGGCTCCCTGCTCAGTGGGGAATCTGCTTCTCCCTCTGCCTCTGCCCATACCCCCTCTCATGAACGCTCTCTCTTTCTTAAATAAATAAATAAAATTTTAAAAAAAGATCACCATAACATATAATAATGAGGAAGTTTGAGATACTGTAAGAATTACTACAATGTGACACAGATACCAAGGACCAAATGCTGTGGGAAAAATGGCCTCGAAAGATTTGCTGGATGCAGGGTTGCCATAAACCTTCAATTTGTAGAAAACATAGTATCTGTGAAGCATGGTCAAGTGCAATAAAATGAAGTATGACGGTATCTTTAGTAAAATAGCTACAAAGTTTGGCATCAAACTTGCGTCTAATAATACCTCTTAGTGGTTACATCAGTATAAATATTAGAGGCGCACGTTTATAGTTCATTAAAATAATTGGTTGAGTGCCAGGAATGCTGCTTAGGGTTTTCAGCCACATTCAGAATGTATCATAATTGATGAGAATAACTAAATCATTGACTTCCTTTTTATTGTACAATATTCATATAGTCTTATTCTTTATCATAGTTTTTCACTTAAATGTTTAAATAACTTCTGTGAGGAAAAAATATGATAACAAGATGAGTACATTTTCTGCATTAAATGGACTTTATGCTTTCATTTTGATAGCAACTTTTGATAAAGTGAACATTTTGATATACTCAGTCTTAGAGAAATATGTATTTCTTATCCCTGCCCACTTATCGGTTTTTCCTCTGCTGCCTAGAGATTCTCCTTGTCTATCCCATATTCCTCATTCTGCTCATGGAAGTCTTGACCTTCCTCATGAGTTCATTCTCTGTGGCTGTATTCTTGGAAGAGAATATAAGTCCAGACAAGCAAGACCCCTGTTGCCCTTGAGTTTTATAATCTAAAGAAATCTTCCTTGATTTTCTCTTTCTGCAACTCCTTCTGTTCCAGTTAGAACTACTTGCTTTCCTTTCTAGGTGGCTCTTAAAGGCTTAGAAGCTTAAACCTTTACCATAGTTATTTCTCTGCTTTATTGAGGTTTAAGTACTGATCAATTAAATTGTAGCCCTTCTTCCCACCTGAATTCTGAACAATTAAGATCAAACAGTAAGGTGAATGGGACATAAAATATATTTATTTTGATGAAGCTCAAAATGGGCAGTAGAGGGATGGGGTCCCTGATACCAGACTCCAAAATGAGGCAATTATTTCTTAGTAAAAAACACCCTGGAAAAAACATCCCCCCAAAATACTGCCATGTGCCAACTCTGCTAGGTGTGGTATAATATGAAAATGAACTTCCAGCAAATCCTAAGACTTAAAAGGTAGAGGGACTAGAAAGGGCATGTCTGTGCATGCCAAGTTTGTTCTCTCAAGCTGGACATGAGTGAATAAAAAGTGTGGATTAGAAAAGAACCATGGGAGACTCTGGACTCCGGGAATCAAACTGAGGGTTTTAGAACGGACGGGGGTAGGAGGATGGGTGAGTGAGGTGATGTGTGTTAAGGAGGACCCGTATTGCGTGGAGCACTGGGTGTTATATGCAAACAATATATCATGGAACACTACATCAAAAACTAATGATGTATTGTATGGTGACTAAAATAACATAATAAAAAATTATTAAAAAAAAAAAAGTGTAGATTAAGCCAGATGTGGGCTCCCTCCACAACTGGTTGGGGAAGAAGTGTTCCCATCCCCATACACTCTGCATATTTCCCTACCAGTGGGTCCTTTCTGAATTTATTTATTTATTTATTTTTTAAAAGATTTTATTTATTATTTATTTATTTATTTTTTAAAAATTGTGGGGTTTTTTTATTTAAAGATTTTTATTATTATTTATTTGACAGACAGAAATCACCAGTAGGCAGAGAGGCAGGCAGAGAGAGAGGCAGAGGCAGGCTCCCTGCTGAGCAGAGAGCCCAATGTGGGGCATGATCCCAGGACCCTGAGATCATGACCTGAGCCGAAGGCAGAGGCTTTAACCCACTGAGCCACCCAGGCGCCCCCTGAATTTATTTTTTAATCCTGCAGAGTGGCTAGAACACAATAGCCATTTGTAAAATATTTAAATAAATTTATTAGAAGATAAACACATTTCATGGATTTAGTCCAAAGAAGACTTGAATGTTCTTGGAATGAGTAAATTCTAGTATTTACTACCTTGTCAATAGTATATTCTCCCTCATGTGTATTTTCATGATATTCACTGTCAAGATAAAACCTTTAATTGTTGTATTCAACAATTGTATGCTTACTGAATCTTGTATCTTACTGAGACAGAAGCATGAACACGAGTATCTTAAAAAATTCTCAGTGAATATGGTGGCAATAAAAACTTCAAATCACTGTAGACTGAATTATGTGAAAAAGGTCTGAGAGGACCTCACTATGATTCTGAGAGCTTTTTAGAAATCTTGAAACTTTACGAAAGCATCTGGAACTGAAATCTGGGATGTGGTAGAAGAGAAATTCAGGAGAAAGGGACACCTTGGCAACTAAGCTTATGAAAGTCTGATGCTATTTCAGCCATACATTTTAAATAGTCTTAATTAATCTATGTCCCCATCCACCAACCATGTGATGTCAGTCTTTGCTGATAACAGAACATCTGCCGGCTTGGTCAGGGAAGCAGCCCTTCCTTCAATCGGGGATATGGTCTGATTTTCCTAACAGCAAAGTTTGCCTTAGGGTTTACCGTTAATTAATTGTGTCTAAATATTAACCGACATCCATTCTAGGGTGTGAGCAAAACTCCCCTCCAGGGCACGTCCTCTCTGGAAAATTTAACATTTCCATTATGAAAGCCAAGAGGATGAAATGCTTTTAGAAATGTGGCTATTGAGTGCAAAGGAGGAGGCAAATATCTCTTACCAATGGAAGAAAGAAGAGGAAGAGTGAGAGAAATGGCTCCAGGGAAGGGGATGGTTAGAGAACTGATTCATGCCGGCTTTCAAAGAAATGGAATAAAAAGAAGGAAGAAGAATGGCAGGTTGGCTGAGGAATCCTCCTGTAGCTGTAGAGTCCAAGGAGCCAGGGGGTTGTGATGGACAGGAAGAGGAACTCTTTTTTTTTTTTTTCAGAGAGAGAGAGAATGAGAGAGAGCATGAGAGGAGAGAGGTCAGCGGGAGAAACAGACTCCCCATGGAGCTGGGAGCCTGATGTGGGACTCGATCCCGGGACTCCAGGACCATGACCCGAGCCGAAGGCAGCCGCCCAACCGACCGAACCCACCCAGGCGCCCAGGAAGAGGAACTCTTATGAGAACTTCACCTTGGAAATTCTTTCCTGCCATAGGGGAGAGGTTTGTGTGCAAGAATAAAAGCTGATGGTCTTGGGTCATAGAGAAGAATGATATCCAGTCTGTTGTCCTTTTATTTCTAGAGAACTGACTAGTTTGAGATCAAATTACAAAGTAATGGAAGCTCTTTGCCTCATGTCAAGAACTAAATAATGTGTTAGATCTGATGCTACAATTTCTTACTCCTCACAAGGAATGGTTTTTGTCCTGAGGAAATGATTCAAGTAGGAAATGATTCAAGTAGGATCTTTTCCCCTTTAGGACATGTCTAAAAACTGAGACCCTCTGTGTCAATGTAACCGTTTCTCCTTAGAATGTTTTAGCTGGGAAGAACAGACGGCATACCAATAACTAACTTTACTCTGCTTCAGGATTTTCTCGTACACCAATTTGTCCAGGCAAACATTGGCTTATATGGGAAAATAGTTATCAGAACAGGACAGTAAGTTTCTCACATGGTCTAAGAGCAGCAATCAGCTCATCAAGACCTACTTCAAGATCCTTGTCCACTATGTCACAAACTTTGCGACAGTCCAAGCTGTGACCTCTTGAAAGACCCATCTTCAATTATCTGACCCCAGTTCCCCGAATTTTACAAAAACTCTTCAATTTCTTCCTTCAATCTGGGAAACTATTAGGACTCTACCAAAGTAGTGTTTCCCCATGCTAGAGAAAGTTTAAGAAACACAGCTCTGTTTGACCCACAAGATTTGGTGGTCTTACAGATAATTGAGGGTCTATCTAGTATGTAGAATAGAAACATCCACACACACATTAAACACTCTCAGGATGTTATCCAGATTTTTTGCTTGCGTGTGGAGAAAATTAGGCATCAGAGTTGTCAGTGAAATTGGGAAATAAGTGACTTAGTGAAGAGACAAAGGAGGTCCTATACCTCCTTGAATAAGAAGAGCCTCAGGAGAGCAGTTTCTGAGACATTAGAAGAAAATTAATGGTCTGTAGAACTGGAAACCAATAACCAGTCTCTTCCCTTGACTATGAGGTCCATGCTTTGTGCAAGAACAAGATTTGCCCTCAGATTTCCAAGGAGGCATCCAGGTTTTGTTTAGGATCCCATCGTGGAAGGAAGGTGATAAATAACTATCTTATTCTATATCCATAAGGGACCCAGGTGTATAGAAGGAAGTTTTCATGGAATAATCAGTGACTCCTTCTTAAAAAGTGAGACCTGAATAGGATTGGCAATAATAACTCAGCAATTGGACCTTTTTTGGACTTGGAACTCTTTTATTTCTGAAAATGTCATATAGACTTCCAATTCTCTGACCACATGCCTTATATTTCCAGCTGCCTCCATTCTTTTGTCTCATCATACCTGATACTTTATGTGGTTGATATCTCAATTTTTTTTTGTTTGATTGGCTATTTTATTTTTGGCCTAGGATCCGTTGCTTCTAACGCTTACCAAATTTCTCAACTCCATTTTCTTATCATTCTGACAACCCATTTCTGGATGGATCCACCTGACTGCCTGTCTAGCCTCTCTGTCTGGAGGGCTAATTTTTCCAAGTACTGCTGGAGAATAATCAGCACATATAAATCTGTGGTCTCTAACCACAGTTGGGCCCTTGCCACTGCCTGGGAAGTTTTCTACAGGTTCTTGAAGCATTGCCTTACTAATATAATACCCTGGAGCTAAATTTTGAAATCTTCCCTGTTCTCCAAAGGGCGCCTATCCCTCTTCATCCCTTTCACTCTCAACATCACCAAGCAAACAAACAAAACCAACACTACCATCAACAACAAAAATGTGTCAACAACAGCAATAATAACCAGGTGGGGAAGTTTCTTAACATCTTCAACTTCCAGTAATTAATTATTTTTAGAGTTATATTTGACATACAACATTGTGTCAGTTTAAGGTATACAACAATATGTTTGATACATTTGTATTACAATCTGATTGCCATTGGAGCGGTAACTAGCACCTCTATCCCCTCACATAATTATCATTCCTTCTAGCACTGAGAACAGCCAAGATCAGTCCCTTAGCAAGTTTGATGTTTATAATATAGTTTTGTTGTCTATAATCACTGTATTAGGTCTCCAGGACTTATTTACCTCCTCGTTGCAAACATATGTCCTTAGACAACCTCTCCCATTCCTCCACATTCGCCACCTCCCACCTCGTCCAGCCCCTGTAGTTATACTTATCTTGTCTTCATCTTTTAAAATAATGGAAATCATGTATATTCCTGAGACTGACATGTGCATGAGTGTCCTAGCTCTAATCCATTCCCACCTTTTCATGTGTTTGGTCCATCTGTGAGCTTATTCCTATCTCTCCAGTTTCTTCTCCATTGTCTCTTTTGTATCAGTCTTTAAATAGGCTCAATTGTTTACAATTTAAAAAAAAAAAAGGTATCCCTCTGCAGGCTATGCTCACTTTTCCTTTCCTTGGGCCCCTCACGATGTTTTTGAGCTGTACTTGCCATCTTCAGTGTCCGGTCTTTCACGCACTTTTCAATCTGCCTTCTAGCTCTTCTCTCTGAAATGCTGCTAAAATTGGTCTGGCAAAGGTCACCAATGAGTGTCTCGTAACTTCATTCTTCAGGAGTTTTTCATTTTTATTTCTTTTGTTTTACCTGCAGGATTTTATGTTATTGAACAAGGAAAGCCTCAGGGAAGAGTGAAGACAGACATTCCAGGCAAAGGATTATGCCATAAATAAGGGAGGGTGTCATAGAATTAAAGGAGACAGTGAAAAGGTATTTGGGGCTGGGGACAAGCTTTCTATAGAACATAGAGGGAATGGGGAGGAAAGTATGTTGATATTAGATTGTTGGAAGAGCCTCTGAGACCATGCCAAGGAATTCAGACAGTATTCCACAGTGACCAAGGATTCTTTTCTCAAACTATTGGAAAAGAACAATATACGGTATAAGGTATCCATTATCATTTATTGTGTTTCAGACAAGATGACTCAAGCTTCCTTATGCTTTTGCATAAGTCATAGGCAATTCAGGTAAGGGAAACATAAGGAATACTTCTGCATTGAGTTTGAGGCTGGGCAAAAATTTCCATGAGATCCAGGAGAGCAGTTGAAGACACAGGACTAGCCTTGCAGAAAGGACAGCAGAGCCAAGCAGATGGAGTTATTCCTGGAGAAGGGAGTGCTGAAGTATTCATCAAGATCTCTGTTGAGACAAGCAAACCATTCGCTAGATAGTCCCTTTCTTTCCTTCAATTTGCCTTTTTTTTTTTTTTTTTTGGCACTCAGAGAATTCCTTGCAGTACATTTGTACAGAGTTCCATTTTATCTTACATTTAAAACTGTTGTCATTCATAGATGATACCATTTTTGTTACACTGATAGGTCCGTTAGTGACTGGTGGGGAAGGCACATTTTTCCTTCTGACAGTTGGCTTGCAATTTTTTTTTTCTGTATATGCTGAATTGCTTTCTTGCTCTTACAAATATATTCAACATCACAGTTCTGCCACATGACAGACAGAGAAGGCCCTGGCAGATTCCAACCTCAGGAAGAAATTATGTCTGTTTCTATAGTACTATCAAGAGATCCATGTTTGTATGTCAGGAGACACCTTTGCGTTCACAGTGCACTTCCATGAAATGAAAGGCATATGATGTGATATTCTTTGATGTCATTTTAACCAATTGGATCATTGTGTTTTAAATTAATTGTTAAAGAGTTGATTAAAATTTGGATTCCATGTGCTTTTTATATGATTTCATACATATGTTTTCAAGTAAAAGGTAAGGGTTGATGCTTGGATTTGATGTATTTCCTGTGAAGTATGGGATGTATAAGAAGATAGTTGTACAGTTCTAAGTACAAATATCAAGTTTCTGACAACGTAGATATACAAATAGATAAAAACTAGAATGTTTGAAACAACCGATAAAGTCTGTAACAGTTTCTAATCTATTTTGTTGTGTTTTATGCAGAGATACTGATCCTTCTTTGGTATTGTGTGACATCTTCAGTTAGAATTCATCATGATTACAGTATACTAGATTTGTCACTGTTTCTGGGAATGTTGTATTGGTCAAAAACTCAGTGTTCATTCTGAGAAACTGCCCAGTATAATGTGTGTGTATATTCTTACACACATATTAATATACATCATATTATATTCAGCTTCTACTTAGTATCCTTCAGATGTCAATTACTGCAGGTTTGTTTTTTTTTTTAAAGACTTTGTTTATTTATTTGTCAGAGAGAGTGAGCACAGGCAGACAGAGTGGCAGGCAGAGGCAGAGGGAGAAGCAGGCTCCCTGCTGAGCAAGGAGCCCGATGCAGGACTCGATTCCAGGACGCTGGGATCATGACCTGAGCTGAAGGCAGCCGCCCAACCAACTGAGCCACACAGGTGTCCCTGCTGCAGGTTTTTGAGACTCAACGTCTCACCTCTGCACCACATGAAATGCTTTGTCCATAGTCGTTACATAATTGGTTTTTGTATTGAGTTCTCTATTCCCAATTTACTCTCTCATCTCTATTATCTAATGATGACATTTGTGTGTGTGTATATATATATATATATATATATATATATATATATATATATATGTTGGCTAAATTCTATACCTAGGCTTTGGATAATCAATATTGTCACAATATAATTGTTATGATATTATTTCAATTTTGGGAGGAAAAAAAGGCAGCTAAATGATGTTACCTTCATTTACCTTCAGACAAATCCTAGTGAAACAGTTTGCTTGAAGTCCAGGAAGTTTTCACATTGGGATGGAAAGTAAATGATATATAGCTCTTAGCAATCATTTCAGAATAGCCATATCATACCTGTCTAGTGAAGGACACTTTGGTTTCTGAATAGGTAGAATTGTTCTAGCTACGTGATTATAGGGACCTACTCTCCCAGTATCTCAGGTCATATGTTCTTTTTGCAGTGTTGTGTCTGGGCATTTCAAGGCAGGGTCCATTTTTTCCTGAGAGGAAATGTATTGGAGTGGGATGATCTGTCAGACTAGAAGGTCTAGGACGGTGGTTCTCAGAGTGTGCTCCCCAGACCAGCAGTGTCTGCATCACCAGGGAGGTCATCAAAATAAAAATTCTCTGGTCCCATCTCAGGCTGATGGAATGAGAATGTCTGGAGGTAGAGCCAGCAGTCTGTGTTTTAATAAGCCCTCCAGGTGTTTCTGATGCATGGGAAAAGTTGGAGACCTGCTGGTCTAGAGAATGGTTGAGCACTTAAAGAGGTCATTCAACTTGGAGAACGAATGACTTAGAGGATGTGGTTCCTGTTTTCATTCCTGCACTGTTTCAATTTGCAACTTTGAGCCTCAGGTTTCCCAGTTTTAAAATGAGGGGTTATAGTTACTGTATCTTACTAACTAACTCTAAACTCTGACAGTGTGGCTGCCTTCTCAAGGGGGAAATTTTCTCTAGTTAGTCTTGTGGCTGCAATGTGGTAAATAATTTCTGGTTTTCTTTTCAGTCACCTGACTTGGTATTCAGAGTAATATTAACCTAGATGAAATAAAGTAACTTTATTTGTGCTTGATTGATTCTTGATTGATGCTTGATTGGTTCTTACATTTCAGTGGCTTTTTATAGTGAGAGACCTACTATAATTCTTAGCCCCACAGTCAGCATACTCCGTGAGGCTATGGGACCAACTTCTGGGTTCAATCTGCCAATCCAAGATGTTCCGGCAGTTAAGATGATGGGGTATAAGTGTTCCTCATAAAATTAATCTCTTATTTTCCTTTTTCCTATACATTATTAGAGAACAAAGTGTGGGAGTGTCCAGAACAAGAAAGGCATTTACTATCTTGTAAAATTAGTATATTAAATATTAACATTTATAGTCTAGATATGATTGCCTAAAATGAGGTCTAGTGGATAAATTCAAACTTTTATACCGGCTCTAAAATAAATACAGCTATTCTTCTAGTCATCTAGGCATACAAACTTGGAATCTTCAAATAATTCATCTCTTTTTTATACCAGTGGTCATTATATATTGTCCTATCAATTAATTTTTCATTTATGATATTTTGAATTCATAACATCTTCTAGATTTCCCATACTGCTGCCGTTGACCTCAGAGTCTCAGTGTGAGGTTTTGTAATCTATACCTCTATAACAACAATAGCTTTAGTGGAGTTTGGCTACATGGTCCTTAAACCTTAACATGATACATACATTTGACTCTAAAAAAGAGATATTTCCAATAAGCCATTTTTGAGAAGTGAGATTTAAATTTTAATAAATAAATGTCATACACTTTCTTGAACAAACAGAAGGAAAGGGTTCATTCTTCCTCAGATGCTATCTATACAGGATGAATCTAATTCCAGAGGTCAGTCTAGTGGAGATTTTAATCGACTCTTTCCATTTTATTCTAATGGCACATATGAATATTTGACTTCAGTGTCTCAGACTGTCTGTCTGTCAGTCTGGCACTTTCTCTAAACAAAATATTATTTTCAGGGAAAAAGAAGTCTGAGACCCAAAATAGAATAGGACTGATAAAATTGTGTTCCATTTTGTGTAAATGATCTAACCTCCTTTTAGTCACCTGGGTCTGTAATGGCCGTTTTAGCAAATTTCTTACTCTATCACCTTGTTAAAAATACAGACGGTTGTATAACTTTGTCTAAGCTCATGCATTATTGAGCTGATAAATCATAGTGGCTTTGAAAGAGCCAATATGCTCCAGCTGCCTCTCATGCAAATTAACTGCATGTGCTAAAACTCCTTATGGAAATTTCAATGGCTAAAAATATTACGCACAATCAAAACCCAATGTTATTTTTGCTTTTCCCCTGCAATATTTTCTCAGTTAGTAGACATTTTAAGAGGTTTTTCAATTGTGATAACTTCTGGATTTGGTTTTATTTTAAAGGAAGAACCTACACACATATACACAAATATATATATATATATATATATATATATGCACACACACATACACACATACACATATGTGTGTGTATATATATATATATATATATGAGAATTGGAGATATATATATATATATATATATATATATATATTTCTCATTATTAGCAGTAAGTATGTTCTACAAAGTCAGCACAAATCCTGAATTAGCAAATACTGAGCCATTGCTCCTAGGGGCAATAACAGGGTTAGGTTCCTGTGAGCCTCTGCTTACATTTTGGTTACCCAATCAATACACAACCTTGTTTTATGTGTTTCTATTTAAAGACATTTTATATAATATCTATTGTTGACTCAGTAGCACTGAATATGGCCAAGAGTACTATAACTCCTGTCTGAATGAAGTTCAGCTAATACATATGTTTTCTTCATGAGGAATGTCACAGGCTCCTTGTGCTTTCGAATACTAGACAACTAGTTGAGGGCCATTTTAAACAGTGAAATCCCCTTGGGCTTCCGGGTGACTCAGCCTGGTTAAGTGTTTGCCTTTGGCTCAGATCGTGATCTCAGGGTCCTGGGATTGACCCCTGCCTTGGGCTCCCTGCTCATGAGGGAGTCTGCTTCTTCTTTCCCCTGCTCCTGTGGGCACTGGTGCTCTCTCTCTCAAATAAATAAGTAAAATCTTAAAAATAAATGAATAGCAAACAATAGTTACTGTATCCCCAAAAAAACTATGGCAGTAAATATATTATTAAAAGGACACTTGTTTACAGCCTGAGTGCTAAAACAAGAGGGAAGTTTGGATGTGAGGCAGAAGATTAAAAATTTTTGTCACTGTGCATATGTTTGCAAATGGCCACAAAAATAGCTTAAGTATTAACTGGTTTGGGGGTTACAAATACATTTTAGCAAGTAGGCAGATTTGTAAATATGGGATCTGTGAAAAATGAGGATCAATTGTATGATAATAGATGTGAATGGAATGTGTTAAAAATTTAGAACTCTAAACTCTAAATAACACAATAAGTCTATGAGAATGTTCTTAAAAGTTTCAAGGTACCCCATTCTAAGAATTCCTATTCAACGAAATTGAATTTACCTTCAAGCATAATTTCTTCTCTCATATTCTGACCATATTTTTTTTCTGCTACTTTTTTTTTTCTTCTATATATATATGTCTTATTATTTTGATGGCCAGGACTGGTTACTTTTCCTTGGTTTGTTCTTTCTTAGCTAGTGATGTGATTGATTAGTTATACCTGGTTACACTGTATTGATTAGTTATACCTGGTTAGAATGCCAACATTCAAAAGACATTGCATGATCTAATTGAGCCACAGTTTGAGTCACCTATGATTTTTTACATGAATTGAATATTTACATTTTATAAGTAGACATACTTTTTTTTTCTCTTCAACACACTAACCAGTCCAATGTCCTTTTAAAACAAAGTAACTTCTTGTCTGTTTTGAGCTTCCCTTCTTTGTGTCTAAATGCAGCCTTTAAATAGAATATAAACTGGAAAAATAAAGAAACTTTCTGATTTATATAGGTACTGAATATCATATACCTTTTTTTCCCATTTGATAGCTTCCAAGTGGATAAAACATTCACATATACTTAGGAAATTTCTGTATTTCAAGATTGGTTGAAACTAGTTTTGTTTTTATGGAAGACTAATTTTGTTGTTTTCTTCAGAAGAAGCTGGATTTTGGTATAAATACACATTTTTCATCAGCAAATGTGGTATCTAGAATGGAACCTGCTTAAGAATGTTCTGTGTGAATTTGAGAAGAGCATTTTCTGAGCTCCATAGACCAAGCTGGGTATTAACAATGCAGTACTTATGGTGTCATGTTTATTAATGACTCGATAGGAGGGACAGACATGAAACAAGTAGAGATGTAATTCACTCTTCATAATATCTTGGTACTGTAACAAACCAACAGGATGAAAATATTTGTATAAAGAATCTGCCTTCTCTGATGTGTACTTTTAAAATTGCCTTGGAAGCCTCCAGATTTTTAAAAAATATTTACTATTGTTATATTTTAAGTAAGGCAAACACCTTTTCTATGTTTATATGATTAACTTCCCCTATGTTTGCCTAGACCTACATTCACATGTCAGTATGAAAGCAAATTCATGGTGTTTATGAATTAAATGAGTTCCTCAGGGATAAAAGAACCACAAGGAATTCATAATAATTATGTTACAACTGGAAGGACATTCAGGGACATTTCGCCTAACCCATGTATTTCTTTTTTTTTTTTTTTTTTTTTTTTTTTTTTTTTTTTAAGATTTTATTTATTTATTTGACAGGCAGAGATCACAAGTAGGCAGAGAGGTGGGCAGAGAGAGAGAGAGAGAGGAAGGGAAGCAGTCTCCCTGCTGAGCAGAGAGCCCGATGTGGGGCTCGATCCCAGGACCCTGGGATCATGACCCGAGCCGAAGGCAGAGGCTTTAACCCACTGAGCCACCCAGGCGCCCCAACCCATGTATTTCTCAAAAGGAGAAATAGAGGTACATTTTAACTAGAAATTGGAAAAAATATGTACACCAGCAAAGTATTTGCCTCTTCCTTTTCCAGTTTATGTTTAGGTTGAAACCAAATTTTTCCTATTGACACAAGTTAACATCATAAAGAAATCAGGGGACTCTGGATGGTGGTACATCTGTCCCTTCTGAGTATCCACAGTACTCCAGGGGTGGGAAAGAAAGAACAGTATTTCTGATGAGACAAGCTAGGAAGTGATTCTCCTGGGATTGCTGACTCCCAACAGGAGCAGATTAACATTCCAGAGAAGAAAGTGGCTACTACGTGGCTCACACAGCAAGAAGGTTAGACTTGGCTCCGAGGCGATAGTCAGAGAGATAGAGAGGGAGAATAACAATACATTTTAGGAATAATGATAGAGTTTTTATAAATATGCTCATTTAGTTTCAGCAAAATGGTGTGGGTATTGTTTATTTGTTTGTTGTTTTTTTGGATCTATTTTTAGTTTGGACTCTATACCAGTTAAGTTAATGGTAAAAGTCTGGATCCACTAAATATTTCCCATGATTGACGATATTCATTTTAAGGATTTGAATTCAGAAAGACACAGAGAAACTTGCCCCCAGTCCTGTGAAATAAGATCATTTATCAGCTCTGCTTTATTTGCAAAAGAAGGTTCAGTTGCCCTTTATATTATTGTTAGAGCTCAAGACAATGTTTCTTTACTTATGAGCAGATGTTTGAAATCCTCCAGGAGTTTTCTATAAGACTATGGAAATGAACTTGGCATGGGTACTGGGCTCCCAGGTGGAGCGGTGCACATGAGCCTCCTTAGAAGTGTTAGATCAAGGCTAGTCCGGGAGAGCAACAGAGCCTAGCCACCAAAAGCCGAGCGCTTTGGTGAGTGACAGGTACAGGCTCCTTCTGAAGCATGAAAAGGAATGCTAAATGATCTCCCTGACAGAATAAATCTTCTGTTTGTTTGGTCTGGACCAGATGTGCTACAGGCTGATGTGGAAATGTCTGCTCATGCCAATTTCACTTTAAATCACAATTTGGCAGGCTGGGTAGTTTTGAAAGTTGCAGCCCATTTAGCACTTTAAACAAAAATGTTTTCTAATGGTCTTTCCAGTTAATTTGCAAATCCACACCAGGGCCTAAGTAGGGCTGTAAGAAGCTGTTCTCTAGAGATGTGGGTCACTTGATCAAAGAAGTCTGTTTTGAGATTGAATGGAAAATATGGCTTTATTTCCTGTGTTCAACAGAGTGGTCTCTATGTATGGATAGAAGAGCTCTGTGTGACCAGCATGGGGCTGAGTGTAGTACCACAGATTTATTTATTATAGCTGGTTCATATGCAAGTTGCTTTAATATTTTAAAAAACAGGAGATAAAATGCTGATTACCAGCTTCCAACAGTTCTGAACAGTTCTCAAAATCTTGGGTTAGGAAAGACCCCGAAGACTCACTCTTCTCAACATATATTACATACTTCGAAACCATGGGTACTCTAAGATCCATCACAGATATGGCCTGTAAAGAAATCTGTGAGGAATTAGAATTTTAGGAAAATAAAAGATTCTCTGTTGAGAAGAGCATTCTTGCTTGAATTACTTGAAGATATAATTATCTTACCTTCATTTTTCTTCACAGAAGGGATCTTCATAGCTCTAGTTAATGAGCAGAAATTTTCATTAGTACTTGATTCCTGATAACATGAGGATAGGAATCTTGTTTTTTCTTTTTTTAATTTCTGTATCCTGAGTTCCTAGATAGAAGCCTGATACATAGCAGCTGCTCAATAAAACTTTGTTGAATGAGTGAATTCAGATATATGAATGTACTTTTACCATTCTATTGGTGATTAGGGAAAGAGTTTGGTATTAGAACTCCAGGAAGAACATTCATTTCTGTGGATTCAGATGTAAAACTTGAACTCTTACCTATAGTTCTTGATTAAAACATCTCCAAAGACTTCCCATCAATAATGGGAAATGAACATGACATATGTCATTGGGGACAGGAACAATAAATCTGTTGTTCCATTGTAAAATTTTAATTTGGATTCAGTCTAATGAAGAATTATATTAAAAAGAAAGGGAAAAATGAAGGGGGGGGGGCAGAAACCAGAGGGGGAGAAAAACCATGAGACACTATGGACTCCAGGAAACCAAATGAGGGTTTTAGAGGGAGAGGGGTAGAGGGATGGGTGAGCCTGGTGATGGGTATTAAGGAAGGCACATATTGCATGGAACAATGGGTGTTACACCCAAACACTAAATCTTGGAACACTATATCAAAAACTAATGATGTACTGTATGGTGACTAACATAACATAATAAAAAAAAAGTTATCATTTGGGGTGCCTGGGTGGCTCAGCTGGCTGAACGTCAGTCTCTTGATTTTGGCTCAGGTCATGATCTCCCAGAGTTATGGGATGGAGCCCTGCGGTGTGCTCCAACCTCAGTTGGGAGACTGCTGCTCTCCTCTTGTCCCTCCCCCAACTTTCTTGCTCTCTCTAAAAATAAATAAATCTTTTTTTTTTAATTATTGTTTGTTTTTACCAATCTCCACCATCTCTATGAAGGGTACTCACAGAATAGTAATGATTAAAATAAATTTAACATTTTGCTATAGAGACACTTTATGTAGATGTAAAGACATTCTCATCTTTCAGAAATATAGGAGAGGTTTTTTATTTTTGGTTTTGGTTTCAGTATTCACCTCAAATGAAAATACCTTTCTAGGCAAGACCAAACACCCAGAGGCTTTACAAAAAAAGAATTTAAATTTAAATATAGAAACAATAACTTCTTCATGTTAAAAAAAATAAATAAACCAAATCAAAATACAAATTGCAAAGTAGGGGAAAATTGCAACATATTTGAAAGCTATGGGGCAGTTTCCTTAATATATAAAAGCTTCCAAATCAATTAAAAAATACATATAAAGCACAAGGTGCTCAAGCTTATATTTAAAGCTCTGTATATCATTTTTTTCACCCAATATACTGAAAGACAATGAAATGTTTGATAATACACCAAATACAAAGAGTGGGGAAATAGGTACTCTCATGCATTATTGCTGGGGGTCTAAATTGCTGTATCCTCTCTCAAGGGAAATTTTGGAATAGACCTGAAAATTAAAATCACTTTGACCTAACAGTTCGACATCTGAGAATCTATGGGTGTACATGTACCAATGTCAAAGTACATGTTCAAAGATAATCAAGAAAATTCATTCATTTCAATATCATTTGTAGTAGCCAAATGCTAAAAAAAATCTAGTGGTCTATCAGTGAGTAAACTAGTTAAATATGCTATGCTACACCCATATTATGGGATATTTTGGAGCCATTAAAAAAATGAAACTTTCCATACAATCTAAAATGAACTAATTTCATTTTAAAATAAAATGAATGGTGTTTAAAATAAAACGCTGGTTCCTATTCTTTATTAGCCCTGTGCATTTAGAAATATACTTTTTAACATATTTATAGTATTCAGAACTATTTGAGGCTCTGTGTGTGTATGTGTGTGTGTGTTTATATGATGTTAATGTATATCATGGCAGAGTTAGTGATGGCTAATTAAACCTCACTTAACTGTCTCATAAAGCAATCTGTAATATAGCCCTAACTTTTAGTCACATTTACAGACACTAGAACTTATCTAGAGACTTTCATTGATATGGTGTTTTATTTTCCAGACCATAAGGAGAATATGTAAAAGTTTTTTCCCATCTGCGAAACTTTTGGGGGCCATTAAAGTGCCATTTTATAAGATGACTGTTCCAGTGCAATAAATGTTGCCCTGGGAACTTGAAAAAGTTTATTATCCTCCTAAAAAATGCATATTTTATTTTTTAGTCACTGCAGGAATGAACCTCATAAACTGGATGAGTTTAATGGACTCACACTGAGCTTAAATGGTGGTATCTGCTTTCTCAGTGCCTTTTATCTGCCACATTGGAGATGCAGCCCCTACGTGATTCTCCGCAATGGTGAGCTCCACTAACTGCTGGCTGATACAATTACCCTCTGAAGAAAAAGGACACTTGTAAATCTGAGGCGCCATTGCATACCTTAACAGTTATGTTGCTGCTGTTAAAAATGTAAATTATTTCAACTGCAAAGACACAAGTATTGAAAGTGAAATTGCAAATGGGAGAAAAACCAATTCTGGAAGCCCCCTTTACTCAATTGGTCTATGCAGTGAATAACCTTGTGCTGCATACAGATGCTGGGAAAGGTTTGTGTTGTGGGCTGGAATTCTAAGAGTGGCTGCTGTGATTAGTTAACACTGTATGAATGATCAGGGCTCAACTGATACCAAAAGACTGAGATTATTCCCTGCATATTCTCAGACCACAATGCTTTGAATGCTTTGAAACTGGAGCTCAACCACAAGAAAAAGTATGGAAGGAATTCAAACACTTGGAAGCTAAAGACCACCCTGCTTAAGAATGTTTGGATCAACCAGGAAGTCAAAGAAGAACTTAAACAATTCATGGAAACTAATGAGAATAAAGACACATAGGTACAAAACCTATGGAAAACTGCAAAGGCGGTCCTAAGGGGGAAATATATAGCCATCCAAGCCTCCCTCAAAAAAAAAAAAAAAAAAAAAAAAAGGAAAGAAAGAAAAATCCAGAATACACCAGCTCTCTTTACACCTTAAAGAACTGGAGAATCAACAAAAAATTAAGCCAACCCCACACACAAGAAGGGAAATAATCAAGATTAGAGCAGAGATCAATGAGATAGAAACTAGAGATACAGTAGAACACATCAACAAAACTAGAAGCTGGTTTTTGGAAAGAATCAATAAGATTAATAAACCACTGACCAAACTAATCCAAAAGAAAATAGAGAGGACCCAAATTAATAAAATTATGAATGAAAAGGGAGAGATCACGACTAACACCAAGGAAATAGAAACAATAATCAGAAATTATTATCAACCGCTATATGCCAATAAGTTAAGCAACTTAGATGAAATGGATGCATTCCTGGAAACCTATAAACTTCCAAAACTGAATCAGGAAGAAATTGACAACCGTATAGGCCAATATCTAGTAATGAGATTGAAGCAGTGATCAAAAACCTCCCAAAAAACAAGAGCCCAGGACCTGATGGATTCCCTGGAGAATTCTATCACACATTCAAAGAAGAAATAATACCTATTCTCCTGAAGCTGTTTCAAAAAATAGAAACAGAAGGAAAACTTCCAGACTCTTTTTATGAAGCCATTATTACCCTGATCCTCAAACCAGGCAAAGACCCCACCAAAAAGGAGAATTTCAGACCAATATCCCTGATGAATATGGATGTTAAGATTCTCAACAAGATCCTAACTAGTAGGACCCATTAGTAGGACATTAAAAAGATTATCCACCATGACCAGGTGGGATTTATCCATGGGATGCAAGGGTGGTTTAATATTTGCAAATCAATCAATGTGATAGAACAAATCAATAAGAGAAGAGAGAAGAACCACATGGTCCTCTCAGTTGATGTAGAAAAAGCATTTGACAAGATACAGCATCCGTTCCTGATTAAAATGACTCAAAGTATCGGGATAGAGGGAACATTCTTCAACTTCATAAAATCTATCTATGAAAAACCCACAGTGAATATCATCCTCAATGGGGAAAAGCTGACAGCCTTCCCTTTGAGATCAGGAACATGACAAGAATGCCCACTCTCACCACTGTTGTTCAACATAGTACTAGAAGTCCTAGCAACAGCAATCAGACAACAAAAAGAAATAAAAGGTATTCAAATTGGCAATGAAGATGTCAAACTCTCTCTCTTCGCAGGTGACATGATATTTTATATGGAAAACCCAAAAGACTCCACCCCCAAACTACTAGAACTCATACAGCAATTCAGTAATGTGGCAGGATACAAAATCAATGTACAGAAATCAGTTGCTTTCTTATACAACAACAATGAAAATATAGAAAGGGAAATGAGATAATTGATTCCATTTACTATAGCACCAAGAACCATAAGACACCTGGGAATAAACCTACCCAAAGAGGTAAAGGATCTGTACTTGAGGAACTAGAGAACACTCATGAAAGAAATTGAAGAAGACACAAAAAGATGGAAGAGCATTCCATGCTCATGGATTGGAAGAATAAACATTGTTAAAATGTCCATACTGCCTAGAGCAATCTATACTTTCAATGCCATCCCAGTCAAAATTCCACCGGCATTTTTCAAAGAGCTGGAATAAATAATCCTAAAATCTGTATGGAAACAGAAGTGACCCCAAATTGCTAAGGAAATGTTGAAAAAGAAAAGCAAAACTGTGGGCATCACGTTGCCTGATTTCAAGCTTTACTACAATGTTGTGATCACCAAGAGTACATGGTACTGGCATAAAAACAGACACATAGACCAGTGGAACTGAGTAGAGAGCCCAGATATGGACCCTCAACTCTATGGTCAAATAATCATCGACAAAGCAGGAAAAAATGTCCAGTGGAAAAAAGACAGTCTCTTCAATAAATGGTGCTGGGAAAATTGGACAGTTACGTGTAGAAGAATGAAACTTGACCATTCTCTTACACCATACACAAAGATAAACTCGGAATGGACAAAAGACCTGAACGTGAGGCAGGAATCTATCAAAATCCTAGAGGAGAACATAGGCATTAACCTCTTTGACATCAGTCACAGCAACTTCTTCAAGGCATGTCCCCAAAGGGAAAGGAAACAAAAGCGAAAATGAACTTTTGGAACTTCGTCAAGATCAAAAGTTTCTGCACAGCAAAGGAAACAGTCAACAAAACAAAGAGGCAATGCACAGAATGGGAGAAGATATTCACAAATGACACTACAGACCAAGGGCTGATATCCAAGATCTATAAAGAACTCAAACTTAACACACACAAAACAGAAAATCACATAAAAAAATGGGCAGAAGACATGAACGGACACATCTCCAATGAAGACATACAAATGGCTAACAGACACATGAAAAATGCTCATCATCATTAGCCATCAGGGAGATTCAAATCAAAACCACATTGAGACACCACCTTACACCAGTTAGAATGGCCAAAATTAACAAGACAGTAAACAAGTGTTGGAGAGGATGTGGAGAAAAGGGAATCCTCTTACACTGTTGGTGGGAATGCAAGTTGGTGCTGCCACTTTGGAAAACAGTGTGGAGATTCCTTAAGAAATTAAAAAAAGAGCTACTTTATGATCTTACAATGGCACTACTGTGTATTTACCCCAAAGATACAGATGTAGTGGAAAGAAGGACCATTTGTACCCCAATGTTCATAGCAGCAATGGCCACAGTTGCCAAGTTGTGGAACGAACCAAGATGCCCTTCAACAGACGAATGGGTAAGGAAGATGTGGTCCATATATATACAATGGAATATTATGCCTCCATCAGAAAGGATGAATACCCAACTTTTGTATCAACATGGATGGGACTGGAGGAGATTATGCTGAGTGAAATAAGCCAGAGAGAGTCAATTATCATATGGTTTCACTTACTTGTGGAGGATAAGGAATAACATGGAGGACATTGGGAGATGGAGAGAAGTGAGCTGGGGGAAATCGGAGGGGGAGACAAACCATGAGAGACTGGACTCTGAGAAACAAACTGAGGGATTTGTGGGGGAGAGGGGTGGGGGATTAGGTGAGCCTGGTACTGACTATTCAGGAGGGCACATATTACATGGAACACTGGGTGTGGTGCATAAACAATGAATTTTGGAACACACACACACAAAATAAAATTAAATTAAATAAAACAAAAACAAAAACACTGTATGACTGAGTCTTCTGGCAGTTGTGTTGGATGCATTAGTAAATTAATATCAGTGGGTTGGCAACCCGGTGAATGAGGTGCCAAGCTTCTCCTTGTTTTAGGTGATGTGGGAAGGAAGAAAGCGAAAAGGAAGGGATGGGGAGAGAGTCTGAAGTTTTAACTGGAAATTGGCCAAGTGTTTTGTTTTGAGTGAGTGGAGAGAGATGATGTAGAAATATAGGTCACGGTGACCTGTGTATATGTATTTAAAACATGTGTCTGTGCTTAGGGTAGCCTTTGGCATGGATAGGTTGCCAGATTTTACTCACTCATTTGTATGGTTTCTCATCTGGGTTTCAAGGATCCTTAGATCTGTGAATGGACTTCAGGATGACTGTGACCTCCTGGAATTGAAGAGGAGCTTTTTCTTGTGAGTTCGTTTTGTCTCCCATCACAGAGCCAGTAGCATTCACTAGATTCTCAAGGATACGAATGTAGCTGATGTTCATAGATCTAGTTGGTTGACCTGCACAAAATATTCCAGCTAGTATATATTGTAGTAAACACTTCAGAACATTCTAACAAGTCTGTAGAGAGTGAATAGCAAAGGGGAGCATGAGAAGGAATGGGCCCAGAAGACTAGGAATTCCCCAAAGCTGTGCTTACATAACTTCTGGGTTATAGAAGGCAAAGGTGATGTTCATCCCTGTAACAGGACATAAGTGAATGCATCCACTTTTCTAAGCTATAAATGCTGCACTCTACCAGAGTGTACCTAAATATATGTAACATATTTACCCTTGAGGACAGTTCACTGAGGGCTTCCTGGTCTGGAAACATTCTCCACGGGATCTCTTCATTTAAGCTGCCCCCAAATTTGTGATCATAAAAGGTCTCAACATTGTTATTGTTCTGGTGGTAAAGGTCGCATTTTTGTTGCCATTCTTTTTCAATAAAAATGAGAGATTGAATATTTGGTAGCTCAAATTAACATCTCAGTCGTTTCCTTGAAAATGCTAAGAAGAATATAGGGGAGTCAACACATGTGAGATTCATTATTTCTTCCACAAGTATTTGCTGAATTCTTAAGCATGTATCAGCAGCTGGATCTGCTTCTGGAGTACAAAGACAAACATAATTTCTGTCTTGGTGAAGCTTGCAGATTAATAGGATTGGGGGCTGGAAGAGACAGAGAAATAAGCTTATAAATTAAAAGAACTCATGAGTGTCCACTGTTTTATATCAAACTTGCCTATCAATCCCATATTTGAGATTGGAATGTAAATACTTCTGACAGCTCTGTGCTAAGTTAGTGGGTATTCCAGTGATTTGCAACCCTCGGTGCCCAGCGGATCACCTTGCAGCATTTTAAATACAGTTGCCTGGGGCTGTACTCAGACCTTATGAATCAGTAATCCTGGGGATGGGGTCCTGATTTACACATTTTGAAGAGCTCTACACTGCTTCTGATGTGCCATGGATTGAGACCCTCTGAAGTTTTATTATATTTTTATTATTTGATCAGAAATATGGGTTTATTGGGGTGCCTGGGTGACTCATTCACTTAAGCATCTGCCTTCAGCTCAGGTCATGATCTCAGGGTCCTGGGATGGAACCTCCTGCTGAGCCGCCAGCCTGCTTCTCCTTCTCTCCCTCTGCACCCCCCACTTGCGTGCATTCTGTCTCTCAAATAAATAAACAAAATCTTGAAAAAAAGAAATACGAGTTTATCACAAGAATATTTAGAAAGAAAGTCAGCCCAGTTCCTAGGAGTCACACGCCTTTGTCCTTTCCCGGTGTCCGCAAGTCCTGTTAACATGTTAACCTTAGATATGGAGTTGCCTTGCATTTATGATTGTTGTGTAGCTAAACTTTGTTTTTCTGAGCTGATTATATTGCACTCGGTTACCAGAATCCCGATTATTCCAAAGGAAAGATAAACTATGTCAACTGTTAGGAAGTCATTAAAATATACCTCAAGGAATAGTTAAGTCCTTATGGAAAACCCTGACACCTGTTGTCTTTTACAGCAATCCCAAGTCTACCTCATACATTTTCTTTATTTTTTTTTCTTTCGTTCTTGGGAGATGATTTCCATGAGAGATCTTTATTTCTTGAATGAGATCTTTATTTCTTGAGAGTTCATCTGTTCCTGCTGCTCACAGGGAAAAAAAAAGTGCTTAAAATTTCAGCTCGATGAGTTGAATTAGAATGCTTCTCAGCATTTTCCACAAGGATCAGTAGCTTTTTGTGGTCTATCAGGAATTCAAGCCCCGCTGCCTACCAGCTGCTGTTGGGATGAAGGTTTGCTGGTGCTGTTTTCTTGTGGACATGTTGTCCTTAGGAACAGCCATTCCAGCTCCTGTGACTGCAGTGAGGGAAAAGGTGGTATCCTCTTCAGTCTGTGTTCTTAAACTTTACCCTCCCTGTAATCTGGTAATGCTTGAGTCTGACGGCAGCTTTTCCTCAGAGCATTAAGTTCCAGATGATGGACGTAACACTTTATGTGCTAGAATTTCTTTTCATAATTCTTCTTTATGTGTCACTTTCCCTTTTATTTTATATCTCTAACTACAAAGTAAGTACTAATGCAAGTAAATGTAACAGAACTTTTGTAATTAGGCGCTATCCTAGGTCGGCTTTGCAGATGTATTGATAAATGTTTTCTCAGTTAACTAGCTATTTTCTTCTTGTATTAAGTGTAGTAATGGCTAAGAAAAGGTTTGCACTATTGCTTGAACTTAGAATGTGATAAAAAGGGAGGAAAAAAATGCTATGCTTGTGTAACACTGTGATTTATTGCCTTTGGATCTGTATGGAATTGGTGATTAATTTCTTTAACAAAGGCTCATGGGATTCTAAAAACTATTATAGCAAATTGTATTTTAATAAAATTTTGAGTACTAGGAGGTTATTGTGCATAGCAAAAAAAATCCCTAAGAACCAAAAAACAAATCCAAATGATATAGTCCTATCTTTAATATTCCCTAAGTATTCAATCATTTTCTTTCTTTTTTTTTTAAGAGTATATTTATTTATTTGACAGAGATCACAAGTAGGCAGAGAGGCAGGCAGAGAGAGAGGGAAGCAGGCTCCCCGCTGAGCAGAGAGCCCGATGCGGGGCTCGATCCGAGGACCCGAGCAGAAGGCAGAGAAGGCAGAGGCCCAACCCACTGAGCCACCCAGGAGCCCCCATTTTCTTGACATATATGGAAGTTATAATAAAATATTATCAAAAATTGAAGCTGTGCATTCAGATTAATTTATTAATTTTCTCTAATTGGTTATAGAAAATAATATAACGCTATTTTATTATATTATATAAATTATTATTTATAGAAAATAATATAATAAAACTATATGTTCTGCTTTATAATTTCATTAGTGAGAAAGAATCTATTTCTTCAACACCTATAGCTAAGGTTCTGAGACAAATTGGAAGGAGGCTCGTAAGAAGGCTTTTGTTCCTTGGAACACTCCTGAATCTCTTTTTTGCAACATTTATTCTTTTGCTATAACTGACATTGACGGTTACATTCCCCAAAGCCATTCTTCTCTGTCTTCTCCCATTGGCCAAATACAACTAGGAGAGAGATGGAAAATACCAGAAAATTCCAAATTTCCTTCCAGCTAAGAAAGATCATGTGAACTAGCACTGGTCTATGACACATGGAGGAAATTATGCTGGGGGTTGCTGGCAGAATATTTTTCCTCGATAAAAGGAAACAGTTAAAAATGTGCATGGAAGCCCCCATCTTCCTTTATTAATTCTGTACATGCTTTATATGAAGATGTAATACTTAGAACAGCTGCATCCATTCTGTAACCACGAGGAGCTATCATCAATGTCTTGAACAAAGCAGAAGGATAGGAAGATCCTGGTTATTTGATAAGGTATGGAGTCACTGAATCTTCGCTGGAACAGTCTGCCTCAGTATTTTTTGCTATGTGAGGTAGTAATAAAACAGTTCATATATTGGTATGAGAATTTTTCAGTAAGTTTTTTCAGGCCTTTCAATGAAAAGTATTTTAACTTGGCAAATGCTGCAAGACTTACAAAGGAGATTTGATCTATTTAAGAGAAGCCTCAAGATTTGGAAATTCTCTAGTTTTATTTAATCAACTGATAATAAAGCCAGATAAACTATGAAGGAAAGCTCCATTGATAGCTGGCAGCTCTGCAACCAAGGACAACAGTTTACAAAAATAGGTTAGAAGCCTATAGCAATCAAATTTAGATAAGAATGAGTGTACATCAAGTGGTAGGTCACCACTGGTCTAGTCAGAAAAGCCATAATCTCAATATTAAAGATCAAGGGGGAAGTGGCAAGTTAGACACTTAATGGAAAATCTGAACTGAGGTCTCTGTACTTTGTTAGGAAACAAATTCAGCCTCCAATAATTTTTTTCTAGCTTATTGAAATTGAAAAAGAAAGAAAACCAGATAAAAACAAGGGACACTATAGGGGCGCCTGGGTGGCTTAGTGGGTTAAAGCCTCTGCCTTCGGCTCGGGTCATGATCCCAGAGTCCTGGGATGGAGCTCCACATCAGGCTCTCTGCTCAGCAGGAAGCCTGCTTCCTCCCTCTCTCTCTGCCTGCCTCTCTGCCTACTTGTGATCTGTCTGTCAAATAAAAAATAAAAAAACAAAAAACAAAAACAAGGGACACCATACATTATGCAGGTGGGCAATGCAATTCCGTTTGAAAAGTTTAAAACTTGGAAAATTTTTTCATCGGAAGGAATTTAAAGTACATTCCATTACAAATTTTAAAAATGATTTATTAAAGACATGATGCTTTTAACATGAGTATGGCAATCAGGGGAAGTTTTTGACCAAAACTGAATTGGAAACCTATATAACAATACATGTATCTGGAACTATAAGCAAATCTGCAGATACTGGTAGAATTGTATGTGGCTCTGCCAATAGACAAGTAGAACTTGACAGTAGACAGAGTAATTCAGGGAAGGAAAACCTACACAACCTGAAATATAAGACCAACAGTGAAGGTGAGAGCACTAGGCAGTATACAGTCTAAGCTACTATGGAGATACAAAAATAGAATGACTCAAGCCATTTAGAAGTGTGTTTCTTTCTCACATAACAGAATAGAGTTAGGAAGTCTAAGCCTGGAAAAATCTTTGTCATCCTCAAGATATAGCTTCCATCCCTGGGTCCAGTTCTTGGAAAGGGAAGAGAGAGAGAAGACAAAGGAAGTTCATTTCTTTCAGGGGCACAACCTGGAAGTGACAAGCATTAACTCTGTTCATATCTCCCTAACAGAACAAAATCACACAGCCACACCTAGTTGCAAGTGGTGCTGGGAAATATACTCTGTAGCCAAGGAGGCTGTCCCTTTATAAAACCCACTCTTTTTAAAGGAATGGAGAAGGAAGAGTGTGGGGCAATTGTCATTTCTGATCCAGGAGGAGTCAGTGTTGGAAGGGAGAGTGGGGCTGTAGAGTCTTAGCTTTTAATCCTGTTCACCTTGTCTTTGGGAAAATTTTCCTGACAACATCTGTGATTTTAGTTAAGTATGCTTTTTTTAAAATTTTATATATATATATTTTTTAATGCTCTAGTGCCAATGTAGACCCCAGTGTTACCAGGTTGGAACATTCGTGTCTTTATTTTAGCAATTAGAAAAGTAAAGTAATGCAAAAGTAATTCCTACACAGGATTACAGAAGATCATACAGGGTGGAATTCTAGGGAAAAGCCTAAGTTTCCTGTTTCCCAGTGGCCTTCAGAAAAGGGGACACCTTTTCAATTCCTTTAACTATGTCTTCCTACAGATATATACATCTCTCAAAACACTGGGTGTGGTGCATAAACAATGAATCTTGGAACACTGAAAAAATAAAAAAAAATTAATAAAATAAAAATTTTTTTTAAAAAGACCACTATTATGTCTACAAGCTTTAGGTTTATTAATTTTAGACATCATCTGTGGAAGCTTAGCTCACTTGCCAGTAGTGGCATACCACTCACTCAATATATCAAAATTTTAGTTCCTTTACTTATTGTTTTTGTAATTTTAACTAATAGGTTTACATATTCGTTTCCTATTTGGTCAATTATAGACACTATTTCTTGACTCTCTAGTTTGAAGGTTAAGATATTAACACTTCTAAACATTTCTTTCAGCTTTCATCTTCCATTCTAACCCAAACTTTGTCCTCTTTATTCTTATATGTCAAGGTTGATAACATTACATTATATTCATTAACCAAAATTAAATATCTTATAATTTGTTATTGGTTGTTTCTGAAAGTTGGAAAATTGATGGATATTGTTTACATTATTGTAACTAGTGTGGAGGAAATAGATTAAGCATGGGTTTGTATGCTATCCTCCCTGCCCTGAGAACATTGGAATGGAGAAGGAAAAAGGGAGGGGAAAGAGGGAGAGAAAGGAAGAAGTAACTCGTTTTATAGGAAAACTTAGAATTTATAGGTTTATGAAGCATGGCCTGTTTGAAATGTCAATGTCAGCTGTGTCATGATCAGAGTATAAGAAAGACACATTTTATGACTGAGACGGCTCCCTTTGAGTAAGTGATGCGTTACTCTGAGATCTTATATGCTAAATCTGGGCCAGGTTATGTCCTAACATTGTTGGGAAGAAACCAGGCAACTTTTTTTTCCTTTTTTTAAGACTTTATTTATTTTTTTGAGAGAGAGAGACAGAGACAGAAACAGCGAGAAAGAGCAGAGCAGGGTCAGAGGGAGAAGCAGTTTCCCTGCTGAGCAGGGAGCCTGTTGCTGGGCTTGATCCCATGACCCTTGGATCAGGACTTGAGCTGAAGGCAGTGGCTTAAGCAACTGAGCCACCCAGGTCCCCAGAAACCAGGCAACTTTTTGAGGGGTTCCAGACTTCTCCATTTCTCTTACCTCTGTATCTTATAGTACCTATATTCTTCGAATTAACACTAAAATTTATTTTTCTCCCGACTATATGCAGAATTTAGTAATGTTTATCATTAACACACTTCACACACATTAATTCAGTTGTCACAGCATTGTCAGAAGTCTATCAATTCTTTCATTATGATGAATTTTTCCTTTTTAAATTTAATTAATCAATTAATTATTTAAAAGATTTTATTTATTTATTTGACAGAGAAAGACACAACGAGAGAGCGAACACAATTGGGGGAGTGGAAGAGGGAGAAGCAGGCTTTCTGCTGAGCAGGGAGCACGATATTGGGCTTGATCCCAAGTCTCTCGGATCATGACCTGAGCCCAGGGCAGATGCTTAACAACTGAGCCACCCAGACGCCTCACCTTTTTTTTTCTTTTTTTCTTTTTTAAAAAATTTTATTTTGTTATGTTATGTTAGTCACCATACAGTACATCATTAGTTTCTGATGTAGTGTTCCATGATTCATTGTTTGCATATAACATCCAGTGCTCCATGTGAGACATGCTCTCCTTAATAAAGTTTAATGTTAGGTAAGACCTTCTGTTCCTTGAGAGTCTGATTTGACAAATCAACGATATTTATTCTCACCTGTTCTTAATGATCACCACTAAAGCAAAAACTGTGGGGTGAATATATTTTCTTTTCACTCAGCCCTTTATCTCTTAGAGTTTCTGTCCACCTAGTTTTTCATTATATTATTACGTTTGAATATGCATGTTTGAATACAATAGTATATATTATTATATTTCAAATTATCATTACATTTTTATCATACTGCCATTTTCCATAATGTATGTAAGAAAAGTTGCATAAAAAGCACATTTTATGAGTCCTTACATATCCAAAAGTATCTGCATTGATTTTTCACACTTGGCTGATCCATTGGCTGCTATAGAAATCTATTAAGAAATAAATTTCCCTTATTATTATGAAGGCATTATTACAGTTTTTAAATTTGATATTGACAAGTCTGAGCACATGTATGCAGGTAGCACATCCCCTTAGTATATTTCACAAATAATTTTATTAAAAAACAAACAAACAAACTTGGGTTTACATGTGTTCTTTCAGAAGATGCCTAGAATTGCCTGGAGTCATCTGAAAAGAAATAAGTCACTTCACCTTTAGCATCTTAGTTTTTTCATCTAAAAGTTGGTACTGGAAAAGTTTCCTAACAGTTTTATAAATGATGATAATAATAATTACCTTTTTTCCCCCAAAGAACTTTGATGTCTATTTTTTATTGTCCTGATTCACCTTCATGGATATCTGTATGGTAGGTAGGATCATTTTTGTTATTCCCATTTTATTGCTGAAGAAACTGAAGCCCAAAATTATTAAATAACCTGTAAAGGTAAAAACAGCTTTGTTTTGTTTAGATTATTGCTTCAAAAGTTGTTTACAACATGTTCAAAACACAACTTGGCTTGAAACAAAGTGTCCTATGTTAACATTTTGTTAAAGTATTCACTTAAGAACATTTTCCTCTAAGGACTTTTCTCTCATATCATAAAACAAAAATCATGCCCTCCATTTATCGAAGAGGTTTTAAAAATTGTAATCCTTTGGAGAGAGAGAAACCATAAGTGACTCTTAATCTCACAAAACAAACTGAGGGTTGCTGGGGTAGGGGGGTCGGGAGAGGAGGGTGGGGTTATGGACATTGGGGAGGGTATGTGCTATGGTGAGTGCTGTGAAGTGTGTAAACTTGGCGATTCATAGACCAGTACCCCTGGGGATAAAAATACATTATATGTTTATAAAAATAATAATAATAAAAAATTAAAAAATTATAATCCATTGGTGCATTTATGAGAAAACTATGTGATCAACACTCAAATGCACACAGGCTAGAATCATTGTTTAATGGAGTAAAGTAAACCAGAGGTCTTGACAGGATTTTACTGAGCAGTACAGAAAAAGGGGAAGATCAACGTTTTATATTCGTGGTACATGAGAGTGGGCTTAAAATTATACTTAAGTTTCTGTTGTAATAATTTCATGTCATAGGACTTTTGAAGAGATTTGTGTTTGTGTTTACCTATGCCTAGCTATAGAAGACTAAGAGTAAATGATGAAAGACCAGAACTTTTGTTTTTGTTTTTTAAATGAGCTAAAATTTAATTAGATTTCAACATGTATTAGGCACTGAAGAGAGCATAGATTCAATCCCTGCATGTGGGCTTAAAGAGAGAAGTAAACAAGTCTCTGAAGAGGAAAAATGAGAATCATCTTCTGTTTCTCTTTAGCATATGTGCTGCCAAACATCTTCTGTTTCTTTTGATAACGAACTTTTTCTTGATTTTTGGGTAATTCATGTGTATTATAGAAAATCTGAGAATACAAAAAATTAAAGAAGACAAAACAATATAACATCCAGCAATAAATAGAGTTAATATGTGGCATGCTGACTTTTACCTTTTGTCAAAATTCACTTTTTGTCAACAAAATTGAATTTTGCAAAAATCAATTTTGTCAAAATTCACTTTGGAACTTATTCCAGTTTCAAAGTTGTTATGAAGTTGCTAATAAAAATGAATTTGAAATAACCACTTAATAATCCAGTTTTGGGGAAGACAGTGAAACTGGGGCTTAAAAAGTGAATTGGCTGTGTTTGCTCATAATTGTTTCAGAATTTATTCTTAAAAGTTTCTGGAACTTTCCTGTCTGTAAAGTCCAGGAATCACTGACCTGTAAGAGAAAGCCTCTCTGGGACAGCCAATGAGAAGTGAAATTGTCCTCATAAAAGGAATCAATGTATGTTCAACATGGTCGCTTGGACTATACCACAATCCCCTCCTACCGTATTTTCCCCCTCCCACCACTTTAGCTCAGGCAGAACATGCTTCTAAGCCCTGAGGTATCAGGAGTTGGGCTGTCATTTGCTATTATAATTGGTCTTTTCAACTAGTAACAGTAAATCTGACACTGATGTTATTGGTCCTGTGGTTTTTAGGAAATTCTGGAAATAGTTTGGATTTAGTTCAACTTATTCAGAAACTAAACATGTTCAAAAAGTTTCAGTCCTCTGCCAGGGTTAAGGGTCTCCTGGTTTAGTATTCTTATAAAATATATATGACATGTTTAGGTAAGTCATAGTCTTAAAACATACTTAGAATACTGCATTATTTAAACACACCTATTTTAATAAAATGTCTATTATTAGAAGTTGCTGATGAAATGAAATCCAAAGTTATGACAAGGGAGATTCACTTTCACTTGAAGCTGTGTTACTTAGAAAACTTTAAAAAGCCCATGGCATTAAAACCATTTAAGGAGAGCACCATTTCCTCATTCTTTACTCTATGATTCCAGCTGGACTTGGCCAGACAGACATTTGCATTTCTAAATATTTTTTAAAACGTGCACAGAAGTGTGAAAAAGTCTTTTGTGCGAAAGAATATCTGTGTTTTGGCATCAGTGAGTAGTAGTGCTCTGAAGAATTTCCTATAACGCTGTGACAAAGGCAAGTCCCAATACTCTATCAAATATCAAAGGAATGGGAAGTAAATGATTTGTGTGAATTTCTGTTTTGTTTTGTTTTGTTTTTAATCAATGTGAATAAAGTCGACTTTTATTAGAAAATAGGGTTTGGGGGCTATGGGATCCTGTTGGAGGAGGTCATTGAGAGGCCGTGACTTTTATGATTCTGGGGGGCAGTTGGCAAGATCTACTTGTCTTGTGGCCACCCAAGACAAGCCTTGTAAGTTTCCTTGCTTGTCATCCATCTGGAGTGGTCTGCCTCTTTGTTCAGTCTCTCTTGCCCACTGTGTATGGGGGCCATTTGGGGAGCCAACAGGTCTTCTAAGTGTGGATAGAGGCTAGTAGGATCACTCACAGTCAATACTGTAGACCATCCTAGCGTTTTCCTGTGCAGCTTAAAAAATTCTGGATGGGATTTATGAGATCCTTTTTCTATGTAATTACACACTTCCACTTCCCAAAATTGACTTCCTACTTTATATTTAGGGTTTTTAATTTATTTTTTAATTAAAAATGTTTTTTAAAGATTTTATTTATTTATTTGATGGACAGAGATCACAAGTAGGCAGAGAGAGCGAGGGGGAAGCAGGCTCCCTGCCGAGCAGAAAGCCCAATGCAGGGCTCAATCCCAGGACCCTGGGATCACGAACTGAGCTGAAGACCGATATTTAACCGACTGAGCCACCCAGGGGCTCCATAAAATCATGTTTTTAAAGAACACTAAGTAACATTAGTAAATATTCACTGTAAAACATTATATTTAAAAAAAAAATTAAGGGGCGCCTTGGTGGCTCAGTGGGTTAAAGCCTATACCTTCGGCTCAGGTCATGATCCCAGGGTCCTGAGATCGAGCCCTGCATTTGTCTCCCTGCTCAGCAGGAGTCTGCTTCTGCCTCTACCCTGCCCCCCTGCTTGTGCTCTATCTCTCTCTCTCATGCACACTCACTATCCCTCAAATAAATAATAAATAAACATCCTTAAAAAACAAAAACATGATTTTCTGAATTTCATATTAATTCATTGTATGAGATACACCATTATTTAAAAGCTTCTACATTGTTTCACATTAGTTTGTTTCTAAATTTTTGTTATTACAACTAATGCTGTAACAAATATCCTCACATCCTCATCTCAGGTCATTTTCTCAGGTAAATTTATCTGAAAGTTGAATTATTGAGTTAAAACTATTGACACTTAAGACCTTTGATATTACCAGACAGATTTTCAGGAAAGGTATTAGCATTTCCACTTCCATGGTTGGTTCCAACAATGTGTGGCCAGCTCCATGTTGCCACTCTGGCATCAGGGTCAAGCACTGTGATGTCAACAAGAATTTGCCAACTTGACAAACATTAGATTGTATGTTTCTTTGGTTATTGAATGAGCTTGCTTTTTTTTTTTTTTTTTTTTTTACATATGTTTTTACTGATTGGTTTATTTTTATCTGTGAGTTGTTCCTCCCCACCCCCACCCCCAACACCACTTTTTCAGTTGAGGGTGATTTGTAAGCACCATTTACACATTGAGGAAATTGCCACTTATTAATATCTGTGATAAGCAGTTTTATGGGATGTCATTTGCCTTTCATTTGCTTATGATATCTTTTGATATATAGAAGTTTTAAAATTTCAACCACGATATTTTCCATTGTGGTTTCTTCCATTGTCTTTACATTCCATCTTTATCCCTGAAGCCAGGATTTCTGGGCTATGTAGACACAGCCCATGAAATAATGGTGTATGGGGTGCATTCTTGATCTTCCAGATAGAGAGATGCTTAAAATGCGATAGTGAGCATGTTACTAGGTAAAACCTTTGAAGGGTGGGGCACCTGGGTGGCTCAGTGGGTTGAGCCCCTGCCTTCGGCTCAGGTCATGATCTCAGGGTCCTGGGATTGAGCCCCGCGTCGGGCTCTCTGCTCAGCAGGGAGCCTGCTTCCTCCCCCCTCTCTCTCTGTGCCTGCCTCTCTGCCTACTTGTGACCTCTGTCTGTCAAATAAATGAATAAAATCTTAAAACAGAACAAACAAAACAAAAAAAAAACCTTTGAAGGGCTTCCCATTGCTATAAATTGAAGTTATAAAATCCCTCCCCTCATTTTCTACAGTTCCATGGTAATGGATCCCAACTTCACCATGGATGACAAATTATCTGGTGTTTACTGTATCATAGGTGAGAATTTTGGTTTGTAGGAGCTGTTGTAAGAATTGCTTATCGTGGGCATCCACAGCATCTTGAGTATCTGGTAAGTCCTGGAGAGACGCTTGTTCTTTTGGTATTACTAAGTATTCAAAGCCATAAAACAGAATGAGGTCTATCCCCCTCTAAGACACATCAGAACCAGTGTATCATGCCTCGTACCTTCTTTACTGGGTAGCTGCTAAAGGGCCAGGGTTCCCATCTGTTTTCATGTACACTTGATGTAGTGCTTCTATTGACTTGGTAAGTGATTGTCTTTAAACTATTGAAATACTTATCTTGCACCCAGATATCTGTTTTTTAGAGGTTTTTGAATATCCCACACTGCCCTAGACACCCTGGCCCTTCATTCCTTTCTACCTATGCTCCACTACCCTGCAGTTCATGAACTAATGATTCACACCTGGAACAGCATTATTCTTAAGCATTCTTAATGTCTTAAACATTAAACATTAAACATTTTGTGACTCCTATTCACAAAACGCTCTTCATATCTTTCATATGGAAGGAATGTATCACTCATTCCTACCACCCTTTCCACTTTGCCTACTGGATTTCCCGAGATGTGATTTAAAAGAAAAGTCCACTTCATCATTAGTTCTTTGGAATATTCTTTTCACCTTGCCTTAACGCCAGCCTCCTTTCTTCTGACAGTTCTGTTTCCTTGCCATCCTCTCACATAGAGACCAGTTTTGTTTTGTTTTGTTTTTACATCCTAAGTACATCAATCAGCAGGCTAAGAGTTTGGAAAAACCTAATACTTGCTAATTGTTTCTTCTTCTTTCTTTGCTCATTTCTACTCCTTTGGCACTTTGTTGTTGTTTAAATTGAGGTATAATTGGCATTAGTTTGCTGATGGTCTTGCCTTCCTCAGTGGTGTCATCTACTAACTCCCTGGTCATTCACTTCATTTGTGTTCTCTGCTCAGTCACCTCCACTTCCAGTTCTTGGTCGTTCTCATTGGCTTCAATATCCAAGATCCTGAACAACCCAGCACACTGGCCTGGGCTACTCACTTCTGAGCTCGGACTTTGTCGGCACGAAAGTGCCCCATCTCTGAATAGTGATTTCAATTCCCCTACTTTCTGCTACCTCTTACCCTTTTAACCCTTTTGATTTATTGTCCCCTATTGCTAATATTCTATAACCTTTTGGATCCATAAGTCCCACTGATTCTACCATTCTTCCTTCAGCACTTTCCTCTTTTCACTTTTCTCTGTGTCCAGCTTAAATGTTGAACATTTTTTCAAATTTGGTTTTTCCTTCATCGGTGTTCACCAATGAATTCCAACCTGAATTCCTAGAGAGACTCATATATTTGGGCTGATAATATTCATCTTATATTAATTTATTTTCAAAAACCTCACACAAGCATTCAACAATTTTCTGTAATCCTACTGTTCACCTAGAACATTGTATTTCTTATTTGCTGCACATACTATTTTGGTCCTTCTTCTGTCTCCTTGATCACCACATATCCCGACTGATCATTCTTACCACAAACTGCATGCCATACTTCATGGGAAAAAAGACAGCCATTCAATGGGAACCCCCTTATTTTCTATTACAGAACCCACAAACTTTATGCGTTCTCATGCATTTCCTCATTCCTCTCTCCTGTTACATTAGGGAAGCTTTTCCTTTCAAAGATAGATCTCTCCTCTTTTTTCTGCAGTGCATTTGCTTTAGCTAGTCAAGGATTCTGCAAGCTCAGCTTTTCCTGTCTATTGCATAATTAGTCTCTTGCCATCTTCAGGATCATTCCCATCAAATGTAAAGCTACTCCAGTAATTTCCATTTTACAAAAACAAAAATGCTACCTTTTCATTTCTACTGTACTTTTCCATTTCTTGAGATTTTATTTGATTCTTAAATATCAGTCTTTTTTCTTAATCACCTATTTTCTGGATTTGATTCCTTCCCTTAGCTGTTTGAACAGTTTAAAGCCCCTTTTAGATTGCTCTGGTTATACAGATCATTTATGTGATAATTCAAGTTCCTTTTTCCTGCCAGGGCCTATGACATTACCCAATTCTGAATTGGTTTTATTTCTGTGTCTCAGCTCAAGGTTTCAAGTTCTGCTCCATATGGAGAGTGCTGATGGATCCCATGACCATTCATGGGCAAACTCCAGATGCTCATCTCAAGTCCCTTTTCCACTCATGATTTGGGATTAGCAGTAAGATGCTTTAGGCCTATGCCAGGGAGTGGAGATATCCTAGTGCCTGTTTTTTAGATTGTGCATTCTCAGCAGAAAATTGCCCCTTAAAAAAGCATAGTGAAACAAAATAGGATACATTCTGAGTCCCCATATGGGCCGATATTCTTGGTAGATAGGAAGCAATTGTCAAGAATCAGACTTGGTTTTGTTTATCCACTGTCTGCCCATAATGGAAAGATAACCACACTTCAGGGTCTTGGTTTTCAAGTGCTATCCCTGGAGCAGCATAACAGCACCACATTCCAGACCAACTAGATAAGAATCTACATTTTAACAAGTTCTCCTTGTAATTCATATGCATTTTGAGTCCTCTGAAGCTAAATTCCAACTAATCCATGAAAAATAAAAATTTAAATTTTCTTGCTTTATTTATCTGATGATAAGTGAAGCAGTCTGTAATAGTCCCATCATGATTAAGGCAAGAGATAATAGTATTCTCTCTTTCTGATCTAAAATACACAAATTAAATGGGGAAGATGAACTATAACATAGTTCTGACCCAAGAATAAAATGACCTTTTGATATTGTCATGATCTGTTTAATAATACTCTATTCACAATGTACTTTCATGGTATCTTTGAAATTTCCCTACTTTTGGAGGAGTGACTCATGGGAGCCATCTTTTCTCCCTCAGTGGCTTTATGTAGGTTCTCACTGCTTCTGTGGCAGATGTTACTCTTCATATCTTCAGAGATGAATATCTCTACAATGGGATACATATTTTTAAAAGGGGTAAAATACCACCCAAATGTGACCAGTCACCTAGCCAAACAGTGCGCCATTTTAGAAAGGGATGTAGCTCTTGAGGCAAATTATAACTGATGTTACAAATGCCAAACCAAAGCAATAATACCATTGAGTCTTCTCAAGGAAGAGGGTTTGGTGACTGGATCCAGACTGTCCCTCTCAATGTTCTCCTTTAAGTGAGAAAAGGGAGGCTAAAATGTTTTAAAACCTTAAATAAGAGAGAAAGACTTTTCTTTAAATCCAAGTTTTTTGGGGGGTATATACTAGTAAAGCATGAAAAATCCATGCATTAAGAATTTTAACTTCTGGATCTCTTAGACCTATAATGCAATGTTATTAATAATAATTAATGACTAACATGTATTGAGATTATTACAGTATGTACTTAATATGAGTATCATGCTTGATTTTCACCTGAAAGGTAGGCACTATTTTTTTTCATCATTATACGGAGTGAGAAGAAACAGCCCAGAGACTCATGCATAGTCATGCATTGTCACTGCTGGTAAGGAGTATAGCTGAAGTCTGAACTCAGGCAATATGGTTTCAGAGCTCTGTATTAGAACCCCTGTGTCATGCCAGAGATTTTTGTCCTTAGGAGATGAGATACACACTAGGGACATATTTCCCAGACTTGCCTATAGACATCACCTAGGAAACTTGTTCAAAATTTCTGGGTTCCTCCCTTGAAGTGGATACCAGTAATCTGTAGGATGCTTCTTGGATAATTCTTATCAGGAATGATTGGGAAAAAAATGCTTAAAAAATATTGAAAAAATGCAAATATGTGGCCTTACTATGTGACTTAGAATCAACTAAAATCAGATTCTTTCTCTTTTTTATAATATAAAGAGGGAAGAAGGCTTAGAAGACCCACTAGGAAGAGTTTCCTGAGATTGTGGAGGAAAGGAAGTCATATTTACCTAAAAATAATCATCATATAAATTAAAGTATTAGATATAGTGTGATAATGGAGGAGACCGTGGTTGCTGGGATTGTGACTTGTCCTATACGTGTTTCTATTTATTATCTGCCAGGAGTTTGGGCACTGATCATAGTCAGAAAAGAGGTGGACATTCACAGGGTTAAATGTTCGTCTAAATGGTCAAGTAGAATATTCTTTTTCCCATGACATTTCTTAAGATAATCCATTATATATTCATTAGGGATTATGGATTTTAGAACACTCTGCACCTCATAAAAAGAGCAAATAATACTATGTCAGTAAAGTACAATATTCCTGTAATTCAAATGTACTTTCTACACAGAGAAAATCAATATTGCTCCAGGAAAGGTTTTAGATAGATGGCTAACCGAAATAGCTCAAGGTGAGAAATTTTTTGAAGAGTCAATATTTGAAAGAAATGGAATGCCACGATTAAGCAATCCAAAAATCCAAAAGGTGGAACATTCTACAGGAGAACTATCCTGTGCTCTTGAGAGAGTTAGTAACATGAAAGCAGACACACCAAAAAGAGTGAGGTTGTTATAGATAGAAGAGACTAAATGAATATAATAAAATGCAGTGTGCAGACCTAGGCTGGATCCTGGTTCTTGTCAAAAGAAAATAGTCACAAAAAAATCTGGAGAATTGGAGAAATTAAAATATGGACTAAATAGTGAATGTTATTATAGAACAATTATTATTTTTTAGTTTATAGTGATATCATGTTTTTGGTTCTTATTTTTGGGAGATGTATGCTAAAATATTGAAGGATAAAGTGCCATGATGCTGCCACTTTCAAATGGTACAGATAAATGTATGCACGCATGCACACACACATACATATATACATATGCACACACACACGGAGGCACATATAAGGAGAGGGAGAGAAAATATGTTACAGTATTCTGTCAGCTATACTCTTTTCTACTGAAAAGAACAAGAATTCCTTGGAGATATAGATGATTCTAGGTCTGGGGAGAAATGTACAAAATAATACTCAATATTTTACTGTGGCAGATAGCAAGGGAACTATCAAAGACTACTAGGTTTGTGTAAAAAGATTCAGGAGATAATTTGAAAGCTTCCTCTGGCCACACGTGGGTATCAATAAGGGTAATATCTTCTATAGATTTAAACATCAATTGTGTGTATATCTATGACTCTTAGTGTGTATTAACAAAGAAATGGTCATCCACAGAGGATGGAGTAATTTGAAAGTTGATAAACGAAGGATAGAATAGAGCATTTATTTTGCCTTTTATATACAACAGTACTTCTGAACAAGAAAGTGGTAAATGAGGGAACATTTCTCTTCATAGAAGTATCTTACCTAATAATTGAAGAAAAATAAAACTAAGTATCACCCTCACTCTTAATGACTTATTAGGTCTGTGTATTGCACATTAATTGTTGCTAACATCAGAACAGGAGCAGTAACTAGATATTACAAGCCCCGAGTGGAGCAACACACCACCTACCAAGAAACAGCCTTTCCAGAGATGTTGTTCCTAAATCTAATCAAGTCTTTAGGTCCAACAAAAAATTCACAAGAAATATAGAGAGCAAGAGAACCTTTAAAAAACAAACAGCAGTGCCTGGGTGGCTTAGTGGGTTAAGCGTCTGCCTTCGGCTCAGGTCATAATCCCGGGGTCCTGGGATCGAGCCCCACATCAGGCTCCTTGCTCAGTAGGGAGTCTGCTTCCCCCTCTCTCTCTGTCCCTCCACCTGCTTGTGCTCTCTCTCTCAAATAAATAAAATCTTAAAAAAAAAGATTTGAAAAACAAACAACAACAAAAGCTTCACAGGGATGCAGTCAGAAAAATCCAGATTATAGAAAAATCGGCAGAGCAAGTACCTAATTTTGTCAATGAATGGAATACAAATAAGATGGAGAAAGAAAGCTATAGATTAAAGGAGGCTTAATAGAAATATTATTTAATTGCTATATGTGGGCCTTATTTGGATCCTGATTCAAACAAACAAATGATTAAAAGAACTTGTATAATATGATGGAACATTTGTGTTTTAACAGAATGTCTGAAGGTATTAAGGCATTATTGTTTTTAGGTATTATAATGTTTTTGTGGATACATGGTTTCTATTTTTGAACAGTTTTTAATCTTTTAAAGAGGCGTATGGAAGTAACTACAGAAGAAGTGATACAATGTCTAGGGTATGTTATATAATAATATGGAGAGGAAGTAAAAGTAGATGCAATAGACTGGCCATGAGTTCACAATATTTAAATCTTTTAAAAATATAATATTATTGATATTCTGCTGTTTTTATATTGAGCAGCTAGAATTTAGTTTGGAATGAGATAGCAAAATCTTCCTGGCCATTCATTTGGCTGAGATAAGAGGCACAAAAAATGCTAGCTGTGGAGTGAACACGAAGCAGTTTTTCTCTTAAGGACATGTTGTAGCTCTTCTTCTTCTTCAAGAAAAAAAAAAAAGATGAAATTGATACTATTATGATCAGCATTTCACAGATGAGACAGAGGGAGACAAAGTCACTTGCCCAAGTTACACATTATGATTTGCAGTGGAGACAGGTTCCTTCTGCAGGCACTCTAGATGCAAGGCCCATGATGACATATATACCTGGGCTGAGATTGTCACTGAGATGTTGTGAACTATCATGGTTGGCAATGTTTTCTTCATATGGAACTTACAAGTAACTGCATGGCTTATTTGATGGGTGCAGATCCAAAATTCCATGTAGGCCAAGGAAACAGCCACATGAGAGGGATGTCAATGACATAGGCCTTGAGAGTCCCAAGACTTAGGAGTTGAATCCATTTTGATGCATGGAAACATGGACTATATGCATATGGGTAAGAATTTTGGAGATGATAGGGATGAATAATCACATTATTGTTCCTTTTATCCATATGCAAATAGGAAAGGAAAAATACTTTCTTTAGTGGTTGAGAAATGCTGTTTCTAAGAAGTGAGAATTGAGAAACTATTTTTCCATTGCATTGTCTGGAGTAAAATTGCTATCTTCAAGCAAGATAACCAACTCATAAGAAGGAATATAAAAAGAACCTTAGCATATTAAAAAATCTTTGCTATGCTAATGTGTTCAGATATTAGAAACAAATTGATTACATCTGTAAAATAGAAGAGAAAGAATGATGATATCCTCCAGGATGCAACAGGGAGGGTTTAATAAGCTGCCTTAAATCACTCAACGTACAACACATCTAAAATGCTAATTAAGCAACTTTTTTTTTTTTTTTTTTTTAATCCTCACCTCTGCTCTGCTGGCTTTAGTAAAAGCCTGTCTGCCAGCATAACTCTCTACAGGTAACTGCAATTCTGTTTGAAGTTGGTGATCTGGGCTTGGCTCATAACATTCACAGTAGATTTACCTGAAAGATCAATAAAAGAGTGTTCAAAGCTAGATTGGCTTCATAGAGCCCAGGATTTTTATTAATTCATATAAACTTCCTAAAACTTTCAGTGTAAAGAAAAAAAGAAGGAAACTTGAGAATATTCACATTGTAAGAAATTGAACTGGTATCATGGAGTTTTAGAATTGGTTTGGAGCCCGTGAATCCCCTCACACAACAGAATTTGTGGAAGCACTAAGGGCTGAGTCTTTCTCAAATCTTCTAGGAGGTCTTAGGGCCGTCAGTCACATCAGAAAGGGGTTGATGGGCGCCAGCCCCTTTGTCGTGGACGCTGTGCAAGGTTAGTAAGGTGGATTTTGTCCTTTGTGAGGTCGGATGTCACTGACCTCAGAAGCCTATGCGTAGCTAGGTGTTAACTCTGTGTTTTCCTAATTCTGTAAAGGAGATGGAAAGACTATAAATAGAGAAGTTGAATCAGTTAAAGAAGGTATGCGGGTTCCAGGTGGACAGTGAGAGGAGGCTGGGAAAAGAGGGTCAGGTAACATTTTAGGAGGCACTTAGTGACGGCGTGAAATAAAGCATGGCTTTTTAGAGCCAAATAACAAACATGGCAGGAGGGTTCTGTGCAATTTGTTAATCACCTTGAACCCCAGTTTTTCTGTTAGTCAAGGATAAGAAAAAAATAACGTATTTAAAGGAAGTAATTGCTTTCTCATTTAGAGAAATAAGGATTTTGAAGGACTATTTTGAAAGAATCCCTCCTGAATCATGATTATATATTTCAAAATGTGGAGTGATAGAAGGGGAGATATTTATTATATACTCAGGGATTTGGAGAGGCTTTCACGGAAATAGTGTCGTTTTACAGCTTAGTGTTCGATATAAGGGTTTCGGCAAGTCGAGAAAACCGAGTTCCAGCCACAGGGCATGGGGTGGGATAATTAATGTGTAATTTGACTAGCATTTATCATTTACTGGAAGAGTGAGCTCACATAGGGACAATTATTTTCCTCTTTATGTTGGGAGAGGTAATATTCTTGCTTTTTCAAATTTAGATTTTTTTTTTTTTAAAGACTGTATGGTTTGACTAAGAGTGTAAAATTAGGACCTAGAAACTAATCAACCAGCAGAGAAGCTTTGATCTTTAAAATGCTGGAATTATCTTTAATCAGAGGAGATTTAAATTGGCTAAATAGTGGGATTAAGGCAAAATTATCATCATTTTGTGCACTAAGATGTTGATTCTTTTTCTACTAACGGAAACATTTCTATGAATAAGAGCCCAGTTTTCTTTTCAAATTAAATGATCCATTGCTTTCCTACCGGTTTAGTTTTAAAAATTATTTTACCTTTTAGCACAGCTTTACTACCAGTATCCACAGAATGAAATATAAATGCTGATCTAAGATTTTGTTATACTCACCAGTGTTTTAACTCTTTTCTCCAGTAGAGTACTGCCTATAATTTATGTGAAGAACTTTTTATCACAACTGTTTTTCCTTCTAGAAAAACATCTTGGTATGTGAGCATGGATATCACCTTTTATTTTATGGGATCCCTGTAAGGGACTCCATGAAAGATTGATTAGAAATTTACCTATATATTTTTACATATATTTTAAAAGCTATAACAAAAACAATATATATACTCACATTGACATATAACAGATTTTACTACCAATGTATTGACATGTGTTACCAGATAACTAACTTTGCATGGATCTTAGAAATCAGTATCCTGATATATACATATATTCGGACATCTCATAAATGAGTCACTGATCATTTATGCATTCGTAAACATTACTGATCGGGTTTCAGCTAGGTTTTATAGGAGCTGGGTAGGTGCATTGGTTTCCTTAATTTCAGGGTGTGTTTATTCACAAATGGGCCCCTTTACACAGAGGGTGAGGGGGAAATGAAGAAAGAGGCAGGTCACTTTAGATTAGTAGGTGGCAGTTTTAAGGAGTAAGTGTTGGAGGAGGTCATCAAGAGGACGTGACCACGGACCCCAGAGCTGCACCTGGGCAATCAGAGGCTCTTCCAGCCCCCACCATCACCCCCATCCTTGTAATGTGGGTTTCATTGCCTTTCCGCCCCAAGGATATAGCCCTGAGATAGCGATGTGTTGTAGAAACATCTGGGTCCTATTATGTGGCTGAGCCCAGTGAAAACCTCTGTGTAAACATGTAAGATTCTAGCAAGAAGCTGCGGAGATCTACTCCTCTCGTGGCTGCCCAAACAAGCCTTGTTTGTAGGGTCTCTTGTCTTTTTCTTTTGGGGCTCCCTGTCCTCTGTTTGTAAGTTCTCCTGTCTCTGTCTTCCATCTCTCCCTGCCTTCTGTGTAACAGGAGCCAGTTTCCGATTACACCTGGGAAGCTCGCAGAGGAGGTTTCAAACCCAAAGCAAGGAAACTTCACTGGGTTCAGTCGTGTGTGCCATCCGGAAGATCTCAGCAGCGCATCACGATCTCACAGCTGTGTCCTCACGGCAGCTCTTCTGGTGGGGAAGGCAAGCAGGACACACATTCAAGGGACAAGGGAGACGTGTGAGGACCCTCCAATTGCCCAGATGCAGTTCTTGACTCAACTGGCAGTTACATCCTCTCTGTGATCTCCTCCAACAGGTAGGAAACTTTTTGTCTATTTATTTATTTGTTTAATTTATCCTTTTAAACTAATGGTGCTATCCATCTCTCAGGTGATAACCAACTCATTAATTTATTATTATTATTTTTTTTGTAGTACAGAGGTTACTCATTAATTTATTATTAATTAATTCATTTATTTATCACACCTGTACTGAAAAACGTCTTTGTGCCAGAATTCTAGAATTGCAGTAATGCACAAAGTAGTGTCCCTACTCATAGAACTTACAGCTAGCAGGAGAGATTGCAATGAGTGCATAAGCAAATAATTACACATTGAGGAACCTTTGCTATAAAGGAAAATAGATTAGTGTTAGGAGAGTATAATGGGCAACTAGAAAGAAGGGTCCTCTTTATAAAGGAGAGTTTACACTGCAACATGGAAGTCGATGAAGAACTAGGTGAAAAAGAGCTTTTGCACAGAGACCCTGAGAGGGAATACTCCTGGACCACTGGAGAACCTGAAGAAGGCCAGCATGGTTGGGTGAAGTAGGCGAGGGTGACTGGGGCAAAAGACAATGTAAATAGGTAGTAGGGTCACATTGTGAAAGGTCTCAAAGGTAAAGGCAAGGAGGTTAGACTCCATTCAACATCAGTGAGAATCCATTTAAGAGTTTGAGTGGGAGAATGATATTGTATTTAAGGGGTTACTTTTGGGGGCACCTGGGTGGCTCAGTCAGTTAAAAGGATGCTTTTGGCTAAGGTCATGATCGCAGGATCCTGGGGTCAAGCCCCGCATCAGGGTTCCTGCTCAGTGGGGAGCCTGCTTCTCCCTTTCCTTCTGCCTGCCCTTCTGCCTACTTGTGCTCTCTCTCTCTCTCTCTTTCTGTCAAATAAATAAATAATCTTTAAAAGAAGATTACTTTTGTAATTAAGGGGAATGGATTAGAGGTAGACAGGAATGGTATGAGGGAGACCTGTTATGAGGCCAATATGAGTCCAATTTGTTGGTGAATTAGACCAGGATGGTGATGGTGGAATGGAGAGAATTGGACAGATTTAAGGTCTAATTTGAGGATGAAATAGATATAACTCGATAAGGGGTATAAGTGTGCAGAGGGGAGAAAGGTGTCAAGTAAGCTTCCTGGGTTTCTGGTATGAACACCTGGGTGATTGATGATCAGAGATAGGGAACACTGGAAAAGCTCATTTTGTGGGAGAGAAGAAAGAATATAATTTTGAACATGTTAAATTTGAGTTGCTTGAGAGAGAACTGAGTGAAATGTCAAGACCAGTCTAGACCTCAGAAGGAATTTTTGAGAAGTGCACATACATTCTGGCGTTATTGGAGGGGTATGTGAAAATGAGGGATGGGTCAGAATCCTCTGTTGGACACAGTATTTGAGGTTTAGATACCTCATATCTGTATGTCTGCATCAACATGTTCAGGCAAATAGGCTTTGTTAAACTGCATGACTTAGGAAAATGGTTACAATAATTGCTGCTGTCAAAGTCATTTACCTGAATTAGATCTGAGTCAGGAAAGATAGATCACTCTTGCTGGTTTTTCTATATGTTCCCTGAGGCTTTTGTGTGTATCCGAGATGTAAACGTACAGATGGGGAAGTTCCCTGGTGCTCCAATGACCAGAAAGGGAGTCCTTTCAAGAGTGGTATCTAGAAATCAGGTGAGAGTAAAAAATATTTTATGAGATCATGTTTTCTCTCTATTTTTCAAAGATCCAAGGTGGCTTATCCTGAGAAGTGTGAGGAAGAGATGAGGCTTTACACATCCCTTCTCACCTGTGGTCTGGTGCTAGTACGTTTAACACTTGCCAGGATCAGAGAGCATCAGACAAAGCTTTTGCTTTTTTTGATTCTCTTCCTAAATAAAATGTAGAGTTGTCACTTGAAATCTATTACAAGGGGAGAAACCATGTATCACACATATTAGTAGCCAATCCTTGGCTCAGCAAAGTATCTCACAAAATGTTTTGGAAATAATGTTGGTTTGTTTAATTAGATTTGCCATTTTGCTCTGGAGCTCCATATACCTTATGGGGGATGAAGAGATCCTTTTTACAAATAAAAATAACTTTACTTTTTATTTTATTTTATTTTTTTTTACTTCAAACAGTATTTCCCAGGTAAATATTTAGTTTCATTTGGGTAACCTCTCAGTCAATTCTAAGTTCACACATACTGAGCGGTTTTCTTTTCTTCTTAAGGGAAACTTCCTTTCCCATCTTCCTCCCCAGAGTGGTGTTTGGGGCAGGGGGAGGTTAAGTCACCCTGGTTCCATTGGCATGCTCCTATCCACATCTTCACTCTTTTCTTTGGTCTTGGTTTAAGGTGCTGCCAGTTTGGAACGGTTGGTTTGGTCTTGTCTCTGGACTTTTGGCACCAGTATTCAGTGGCGGTGGCTGATGGCCCTCATTGCTCTTGGACACAGCTCCAACTTTTATTGCTAAGGCACATAGCCCCTGTCCTAATCTCTGGTTGCAAGGTTTCTGAGAGCTAGCATGTGATCTGTCTTGATTCTAGGACTCCGATTCTCCTAGATCCTCCATGACCCGTTTTAGGCTACTAATCCTATATCACTCTGGAGTTTCAAGCTTCTGCAAGGCTCTAAGCAACTATCTAGGCAACTGCGTCAGGTAAGTTACCACCTTATTTATTTGTAAGTTACCACTTGCCGCCACGTTGATGATAGCATCCTGCCTGCCTTCTCAAAGCTGTTTGTTGTTTTCCCTATGCCATGTCTAAGGAAGAAGGGTACCATCATTTATGTCCCCAGATTTTCCTTAGGTCTACTGGGATGTGTCCACATCCCTAACATACATTCCCCTTGCAGATGCTCGTGACTGATCTCTTACCTTAGCTTTCTCCTTTTTTTCATGTCTCCACCAGAAACGATGGCTCTTATCATCTGCTGTGTCTACTCTTTCACATTTACTTCCCATTCCTGTGATAGTTACAAGTTTAGTTTTTTAAGAAATTGTCAAACTGGCTTCCAGAGGGGCTATACCATTTTCCATACCCATCAGCGAAGTATCCTAACTCTCATTCTACTCTTCCAGGGGTGGCAACTCTGGGTAGAGATTCATAGACTCCTATGAAAGTGAGGTTCTTCTCCAAATTGGTTTGATAACTAATTATAAGAGATTTCTCAATGCCACCAGTTATCCCAACTCCAGTTTTCCTCGTTTACATCATTGAAGTGGGGAAAAGTACTGTCATTTGGTTTTTGATTACACAATGAGATGATATATCTAAAATAAAGACCCTTTGGGAAAGACTCATGTTTGAAAGGGCTTTTATGGTCCCAAAAGCTTTTGAGAGTTTATTATCTCACTTAATTCAAGTAAAAGAGTGATCCATGATTGAGAAGTGTGTATGTATTTTTATGACTTCTACAACATGAAAATCGTTGAGAAATGACATAAAAAAATTAAAATTATGTCCAATTATTTCATAATTTGCTTCATATATCTTAAGTAAACTTCTCTTTTTGAGATAGTTATAAATTCACATGCACTTGTAAGAAATAACACAGAGACATCCGTGTACCATTTGCCCAGTTCGTCCCTATGGTAACATCTTGCAAAAGTATATAGTATGATATCACAAACAGTGTACTGACTTTGCTATAGTCAAGTAGCAGAGTATTTCCATTACCATAAGGATCTCTCTCTCTTTTTTAAGATTTTATTTATTTATTTGACAGACAGAGATCACAAGTAGGCAGAGAGGCAGGCGGGGGGGGGGGGGCGCTCCCCGCTGAACAGAGAGCTCGATGCGGGGCTTGATTCTAGGACCCTGAGATCATGACCTGAGCCGAAGGCAGAAGCTTAACCCAATGAGCCACCCAGGTGCATCATATATTGTTTTTTCTTATGATCACACCTACTTTCCCCTCACCCATCCTCCTCTACATCTTTAAGCCCTGGCAACCACTAATCTGTTTCCTTGTCTATAATTTTGTCATTTCAAGAGTATTATACAAATTAATTCCAACAATATGCAACCTTTGGGATTGGGATTGGCTTTTTTCACTCAGCATAATTCTTTAGATATCTATCCAGGTTGTTGTGTGTCTCAATAATTCATTCTTTTTTTTTTTTTTTTTTTTTAAATTGTAGAAAAGTATTCCATGATATGGATGTACCACTGTTTGTTTAACTTCACCCCCTAAAGGTCATCTTAGTTGTTTTTGTGTTTTGACTATTAGGAATAAACCTACCACGGACATTTGTGTATAGCTTTTTGTGTGAATATTTCTTTGGAGTAAATGCCCAGGAGTACAGTTTCTGGGTTGTAGGGTAGCTGCACGTATGTGTGTCTGTGTATTTTGAAGAAACTGCCACACTGTTTTCCAGAGTAGCTGCATCATTCTAATTTCCACCAGCAATTTATTGTTGATCTGGTTTATTTCTAGCCTCACCAGCATTTGGTGTTGTCACTATTTTTTATTTTAGACATTCTCATGGGTGTGTAGTAATATTCCATATGTTTTAAATTTGCATTTCCCTAATGGCTAAAGAAAACGAATGTCTGTATATCTTCTGTGAAATATCTGTTCATACATTTTGCTCATTTCCTAATTATATTTTTATTTTAGAGATATAAAGTCCTTTGTTGGCTCTGTGATTTGCAAGTCTTTTCTGTCAGTCCTAGTTTGTTTTTCATCCTCTTAAAGTGGCCTTTTACAGAACAAAATTTAAAGTTTTGATGAAATTCAGTTTATCAGTATTTTTCCTTATGGATCATGCTTTTGGTGTCAAGTCTAAGAAATCTTTGCCTGTCCATAGACGCCAATGACAGTCTTCTGTCCTTTTCCCTAAAAGTTAATAGTTTTAACTTTAAGTCTGTGATCCATTTTGAGCTATTTTTTTTAATATAAGATGTGAAGTTTAGATAGATACTCTTTTTTTAAAAATTATTTTTATCAACATACAATGTATTATCAGCCCCAGGGGTACAGGTCTGTGAATCATCAGGCTTACACAATTCATAGCACTCACCATAGACCATACCCTCCCCAATGTCCATAACCCAACCACCTTCTCCCTACCCCCCTCCTCCCACAACCCTCAGTTTGTTTTATGAGATTAAGAGTCTCTTATGGTTTTTCTCCCTCCTGATCACATCTTGTTTCATTTTTTTCTTCCCTACACCCCACAAACACCCGCCCTGCCTCTCAAATTCCTCATATCAGGGAGATCATATGATAATTGTCTTTCTCTGATTGACTTATTTCGCTCAGTGTAATACCATCTAGTTCCATCCATGTCGTCACAAATGGCAAGATTTCATTTCTTTTGATGGCTGCATAGTATTCCATTGTGTATATATACCACAACTTCTTTATCCATTCATCTGTTGATGGACATTGAGGCTCTTTCCATAGTTTGGCTATTGTGGACATTGCTGCTATAAACATTTGGGTGCATGTGCCCCTTCGGATCACTACCTTTGTATCTTTAGGGTAAAACCCAGCAGTGCGATTGCTGGGTCATAGGGTAGCTCTATTTTCAAATTTTTGAGGAAGCTCCACACTGTTTTCCAGAGTGGTTGCACCAGTTTGCATTCCCACCAACAGTGTAGGAGGGTTCCCCTTTTTCTGCATCCTAGCCAGCATCTGTCATTTCCTGACTTGTTAATTTTAGCCATTCTGACTGGTGTGAGGTGGTATCTCATTGTGGTTTTGATTTGTATTTCCCTGATGCCAAGTGATGTGGAGCACTTTTTCATGTGTCTGTTGGCCATTTGGATGTTTTCTTTGCAGAAATGTCTGTTCGTGTCTTCTGCCCATTCTTGATTGGATTATATTTTCCTTGGGTGTTGAGTTTGATAAGTTCTTTACAGATTTTGGATACCAGCCCTTTATATGATAAGACATTCTCCTTTTCTTTTTCTTTTTTCCACCATGAATGTCCAGTCGCTCTTGGCATCATTTGTTGAAAATGATAATCTTCCTATTTTATTGCTCTTGAGCCTTTGTTAAACTATAGCTGGGCACATTTCCGTGACCCTATGCTGCATTCTCTATTCTGTTCCATTCATCTGTGTATCTCTGTGTCTATCCTTCCACTGGTATCACAGATTGTTGTTTTTTTTTTTAAAAGATTTTATTTATATATTTGAGAGAGAGAGAGAGAGAGAGAGAGAGAGAGGGAGGGAGCATGAGTGGGGGATGAGGGGCAGAGGGAGAAGCAGGCTCCCCGCTGAGCAGGGAGCTCAATGGGGGGCTTGATTCTGGGATTCTGGGATCATGATGTGAGCCGAAGGCAGATGCTTAATTGACTGAGCTACCCAGGCTCCCCAATACCATAATTTTGATTAGAGTAGCTATATAGTAAGTCTTGAAGTCAGGTAATTTGATTGTTCCTACTTTATTATTCCTTTTCAAATTTCTTTTACCATTAAGTTCCCTTTGCCTTTCCATATCCTTTTCTTTAAGATTTATTTACTTTTTAGAGCCATTTAAAGTTCACAGACAGCAACACTGAGAGGAAAGTACAGAGATTCCCATATATGCTTTGCTCCACACATGCGTAGCCTCCCACACCATCAACACCGCCCATCACAATAGTTTCTTTGTTACAGGTGGTGAGCCTGCGTTGCCACATCATAGTCACCCAGAGTCCATAGTTTACCTTTTAGTTCACTCTTGGTTTGGTCAGTGTATAACGGATTTTGGACAAATGTATAATGACATATAATAACCATTATGATATCACACAGAGTACTTTCACTGTCCTCCAATTCCTTTGTGCTCTGCCTATTCATCCCTTCCCTCTACTCAACCAGCCCCACCCCCCATCAACCACTGATGTTTTCATTGTCTCCTTTCTTTTGCATTTTCCAGAATGTCATTTAGTTGGAATCATAGTATATAACTTTCTCAGCTTGGTTTCTTTCATTTAGTAATATATGCCACTCCTGTTTTGTTTTGAATAATGTTTGCATAATATATCTTTTCCTAATCTTTCACTTTCAGCTTACTTATATATTATATTTGAAGTGTGCTTTTTGTATACGCATAGATTTGGGTGATGCTTTTAATCCATTCTGCCAAGCTTTGTCTTTTAGTGGGGATATTCACTCAATTTACATTTAACATAGTTGTTGATATCTGGGGCTTAAGTATTGATTTCATCTTCATTCCTGACAGATATCTACTGTCAATATAAAATTCTGAGTTCACAGTTTTTTGTTTTTTGTTTTTTTCTTTTAGTACTTGAAAAATATGCATTTCTTTCTGGCCTCCATGGTGTCAGATAAGAAATCTACTCCTATTCAAATTGCTTTCCTCCTAAAATTAAGGTGTTATTTCTTTCTCACTGCTTTTAAGATTTTCTTTGCCCTGAGTTTTGAGAAGTTTGATTATGATGTATCTTGGTGTGGGTTTCTTTGGGCTGATCCCATTTGGGGTTTCCTTAATTGAATCTGTAAGTTTATGTCTTTTGTCAAATTTTGGAACTTTACAGCCATTATTTCTTTGAGTACTCCATCTACCCTCTTTTGTACTCCAATGACATGAATGTTAGGTCTTTTATTATATTCCCACAAATGCATAAAGTTCTGTTACTTTTTAAAGTATATATCTCTTTGTTTTTCAGTTGTGCTATTTTTATTGTTTTATTTTCAAGATACTGGTTATTTTCTCTGTCTCTCTATTCTGCTGTAAAGTCCATCAACTGAGTTGTTTTTCAGTTTGTAGTGGTGCCTGGGAGGTTCCATTGATTAGGTGGCCGGCTCTTGATTTCTGCTCAGGTCATGATCTCAGGGTCCTGCGATCTGAGTCTTGTATCAGGCTCTGGGCTCAGCGCGGAGTCTGCTTGAGGTCTCTCTCTCTCTCTCTCTGTCCCTCCTCCTGCTCTCTCTCTCAAACTTTAAGATAAATTAATAAAAATCTTTAAAAAAATTTCAACTGTTGTATTTTTCCATTCTAAAATTTCCATTTGGTTCTTCTATATATCTTTTCCTTCTCTCTGTCTCTTTTTTTTTTTTTTTGGTAAGCCGAGACATTGTATTTTTGTTTTATACATATTCATAATGGCTTGTTTCATGATGTTTGCTTTAAATCTTTGTCACATGAATCATACCTCTTTTATCTTGATTTTGTCATCTATTGATTATATATATATATTTTTTAAAGATTTTATTTATTTATTTGACAGACAGAGATCACAAGTAGGCAGAGAGGCAGGCAGAGAAAGAGGACAGAGCAGGCTCTCCACAGAGCAGAACGCCCGATGCGGGGCTCGATCCCAGGATCCTGGGATCATGACCCGAGCCGAAGGCAGAGGCCCTAACCCACTGAGCCACCCAGGAGCCCCTATTGATTATATTTTTCATTCAAATTGAGATCTTCTTGGTTCTTGATGGGATGAATAATTTTTGTCTGAAACATGGACAGTTTGGGTATTATAAGAGTCTGGATCTTATTTAAACCTTTTGTTTTAGCTGGGTCCCAATGATACTGCTGTGGCAGGGGCAGGATGAGGGTTGCTACAATGGTATTGGCATTTAAGAATGGACATCTAGTTTCCCCACTAGGCTTCCTGTGACATAGATGGGGAGAGGGTGGGGAGGAATTTTCATTGTTGCAGGTTTCTGAGTTTCTGTGTGCTCCACTAGGTCTCTACTGTTAACCATCCTGACCGAGAAAGATAAGAACAGAAGGTATTATTACTGCTGGGTGGTGATGCTTGACTCTTTACCTTGGGTGGTACTGCTTGACTCTTTACCAGGCCTCTGACGCCACTCAGGAAAGGAGGATGGAATGTCTGATTATTATTGGATGGGAGTGGGAGTCTGGGATCCCCACTTGGTCTCCACTGAAACTCGGAGGTGGGTGCCTCTTTACTGGCTCAGTGCAGATGAAGCCTTGGCTCTCTGCTCGGTGTTCTCTGACATCACCCTACTGGGGTAGTGCGTGCATATGTGTGTGTGTGTGTGTGTGTGTGCACGCGCACGCGTGCGCACATGCGCTGCTGGGAGCTTTGGTATGCTTCATGGAGCCTGGTGAGGGCAAAAGTCTAGGTTCTCTGCTTGTCCTTTGCTGGCATGGACATAAGTGAGGCCCCAGTTTTCTCTGTAGCACTTAGATGCAGTAATGTGGTTGATGTCTAAAAGTTTTCTGTTCTGATAGGCTTCTCTTTTCCTGGTCCTTTGGCTAGAGAGAGAATGCTCCCCCCCCCCCCATTGTTGTTGTTTTGTTTTACTGTATTGCTTTTTTTTTCCTTTTTTTGTTATTTTTTGATCTGTATCCTTTGATATTTTTCAGGTGTCAGCATCTTCAGCTCTAAGTCTGGTATATAAGAGGTAAGAAGAAAACATATCTCAACACCTTGTCATTTTTGTGTTCTGAGGTCCCCAGCTAGTCTGTCTTCTCCTTCCCATATTTTAGAGTCTTCTTTTTTATTTTAATATATGTAATATTCAGGGGGTTTAGTTGTACTTAGAAGGAGAAATGTGTATATCTACTCTATCTTCTCCATCTTCAGAGAAGGAGATACTCGATCTCTTTTTTCTTCTCTTAGGAAAGGAAACATTGTAATATGGAGTCTTCCTGGGAATCTTTCCTGGTCTCGTTCCTTTCTCTTTCTCTGGTTTTCAATTTTTATTTATTTACTTATTTCTATACAGTAATTATACTATAGTGACTTTTGCAACTTGATTTGTTTATTTCCTCAAAATGCTTTTTGAATTCTACCCATGCTAACATACAGACTCTAAGTTCATTAAGATTGGTGACTCGTTGGAGTTTGGAGTGATAAGAAACTGTTCATAGCTGGGTTGACACATAAATCTCAGACAAGTGGGTTTTGTGGGTGCCATCTTTTGTGGTCTTTAGCTGTGATGTTAATAAGTAGGAGTTGCTGGCAGAAGGCAAGGCCATGCCTGCTAGATGTAGGAGACATCTGGGCAGTCTCCCAGATCTGAGCTGTCAATCAGGCACCTGTAACCATCCCTGGGCTATGGCATGAGTGTGTAGAACAATCACACATCTTCCTTGGCCTTATGAAGTCTTCTAAATGCAGGTTGAAAGACCCTGTCCAGTGAGTGTACTGAGTAGAAGGCAGCACAGGCTTTCCTCCCTAGGTAGTCTTATCAGTTGACTATAGCAGAGTGGCTGCTGGGCTTAGCCCTTCGAATAAATGTCTCACATTGTGATGGTTCCTTTATAATTCTATTAGCAAGTATTTCCTTAAGAATGGTTATATAATATAATTTAAAAATATACCAGGTATGCCTAAATGCTGATTAATGTGTGTGACCAGGGTGTCTTGAATTCTTTAACTTTTTTGGGCCTTTTCTTGGTATCCCAGAGGCCAGTTTGGACTGACATGGAGGATGGCAAGATACTCTTGGCCTTCTGGGACACTCAGTGACATTTAAAGACTACTGGGGCCTACCTTGTGCATATCTCAACTAATTAAAATCAAACCATAATTGTGGGGCTTCAGTCTAGAGAGTTCTAATCAGCCTTGAAGCTAATGGACCATTAAAAAAAAATTCTACATTGAAGCCCTTTTCGCAAGTGAGAGTTGTATTTTTGCCATGTGAAACTTATACTCAGACCCCTTTGGGATCTTAAGCATCATGATTTTGCATGAGAAACTTTCATGGTATTGAGGAGATATTATAATAATAATCTTGTCATTATAATCTTATTTGTATTTTTCTACTCCTTATTTCTGTAATATGATGGCTAGGGATTTTTGACTGTTTTTCTTCTCCTCTTTCATTTTACATTCTCCTTTTACTAAGATTACATTTATGTACCTTTGAGCAAAAATATTTGAGCCACATGACTGAGCTAACGTTACATTTAGAAGTTATTTTATTAGGCAGCATTTTAATTTTATTCCATTTGTCCTCATTAAACAACTGTTTGCCCCCTCAGGCATATTAGAGCTAACTTTCTGACTCTATATTGGTTCCCAGGCTGTAAAAGTTAAAGCTTATCTGAATTTTTTGCCTAAGACTCTTTTAAAAATACACATAAAAAATCAACTTGAGAAATTCTAAATGTTTTGTATGTATACCTACTTTGGTAACATAATACTTGTTTTACACCTGAGGGATAATATCCATAAATGATAATAGTAGTATCTGAGTAAACAATTTTCTCCAAAAAGGATGGTTGTGTGTATGTGTGTGTATCCCTAAAAAGGATATGTGTGTGCATACATTTATATGCATAAACATCTATCTATCTATCATCTATCTATCTATCTATCTATCTATACTTGACTATGGAACAACATGGGTTTGAACTGTGTGGGTCCAGAATTTTTTGGATACAGTGCTGCAAATGTATTTTCCTTATGATTTTCTTAATAACTTTTTTTCATCTAGCTTACTTTATTGTGAAAATACAGTATATAAAAATCTACTCTCTCTCTATATATATATGTTAATCAACTGTTTATGTTATTGCTAAGGCTACTAGTAGTTAAGTTTTGGGTGAGTCAAAAATTACATGCAGATTTTTCTACTGGCCAGGGGATTGGTGCCCCTAACACTCATGTTGTTTAAAGGTTAACTGTATATATTTATGTATACAATGTATAAATCTACAGTGTGTAGATTCTACCTAGGACTACATGAAGCTAGTATGTCCCTACAGTGTTCAAACTCCATAGTTAACCACCTTCCCTTCCCTGCCCTCTACCACGCTCTTCCTCTGTAACCTCCATTTCCTCTTCCCCTTCTGGAGTACTTCACTGGAGGAACTGGAAGGAACAGGAATAGGGATGAAGCACTGGAGAGGAGATGACCCTGTTATAATCCTTTCACGGGGGTCTGTATTTCCCACCATGCTGGAGTTTTATTTCTCCACTCCTCCTTTCTACTCTTCTCTGGGAGGCACGGAGAAGAAGATCCAGACACTTGGTCCGTGCCAACCCGAAATTATATTGTTACAAATTCTGACTGTGTAGAAGTCATTCAATCTCTGAGGACTTTTTGTTAAGGGGTTTAACAATCGCTTTAAATTAAGAACTTGACCTTGTTCTTTCAGGTCATTTTCTAGATTTAAATCTGTAATTTATCTTTTATTTTTTCCTCTTTTTATCATCTTTGTATCTTAATGGCTTCATAATTTCCTTCATCAGGTTTCTTCCTCTCCCCATCTTTTTCTTTCTCTGAAAGTATTGCAGCAAAGAGATCAAGATCAGGAGTATATACATAGCCGAAAAGAGTTTTTTCAATAGCAAAGGAAAATAATTTCCTTTTAGTTGTTCAAGATATTCAGAATTCTTACTTTTTTATGAGTGCCATATTCATGACATGTTAATTTGAATTATTGGTTTTAACATTTTCTTTTTACTTGTCTTCATTGGAAAGGCAATTTCAGTCAGGGTGGACAACAATTTCATTAAGTACATCCATAGATATCAAAAATCCACTTTCCAATTTGAGAAACAAGATAGAGGATCACAGGGGAAGGGAGGGAAAAATGAAACAAGATGAAACCAGACGGGGAAACAAACCATAAGAGACTCTTAATCTCAGGAAACAAACTGAGGGTTGCTGGAGGGGAGGGGTTGGGAAGAATGGGGTGTCTGGGTGATGGACGTTGGGGAGAGTATGTGCTATGGTGAGTGCTGGGAATTGTGTAAGACTGATGAATCACAGCCCTGTACCCCTGAAAAAAATCACACATTATATGTTAATTAAAAAAAAAAAACAAAAATAACCCAAAAGCTTCACTTTCCAATGAAATCAAATACTTGCCAGTCAAAGAAAAAAAAATTATGCGATTATGAATTTTATACCTTGTTATAACTTGACATCAGTTTGATATATTTGTTGGTTGCTACTGAATTTTTATCTTAGAAAATTTTTATCTTGGAAAATGTTCTTGTACTCATTAAGAAAATTCTCATAGTATAATAAAAAAAATTCTCAGCCATGTGACCAAGAAAGGGAAAGAATGAAAAGTAACCCTATTGACTGTCTGTGTGTCAGGCATGCACTAGAAGTTACACAGGTATGAACCCTTAAGCACAGGCCAGTAATGAAGAATGTCAAAAGCTGAATAACTGCTTAATTGTTCTTAAATGGCTAAAATACAATATTGCCTAGGGATGAACAGTACATCAATCAATATTTAGGATTTCTATTGATCAAATACCTTAAACATTAACAAAAATTATTTATTTATTTGAAAGACAGAGAGAGAGAGAGAGAAAGAGAAAGAGAGAGAGAGAGAAGGTGAGTGCAAGGGAAGAGGGAGAGGGAGAGACACAATCCCAAGCAGATTGTGTCAATCCCTCACTAAACATGAAGCCCATCATGGGGCTTAACCCCAGGACCCTGAGATCATGACCTGAGCTGAAATCAAGTCAGCTGCTTGACTAACTGAGCCACCCAGGTGCCCCAAACACCTTAAATATTTAGAACCCCAACATAGGCAATAACATAAAATAACGTGATAATGGTAAAAATGTTTTTACCTGATTTCATGGAAAGAAGTAGCCTGATTTCATGGAAAGAAGACTCCTCATAGCTTTTTTTCTATTACAATTATGTGACCTTGGGATCGTCTTGAACAAGTTGTAAACGTCTGTTGCTCATCTGTGAAATGAGGAAGCTGTAGAATGCACAGTGAGTTTATACATTAGTTGCTTTCTTACCTACATTACAAAGATCATAACCAAAAGTAGTTGTTGCGATATTCTTCAAATTTACTATTATTGCCACCAAATAATCTGGTTTATGTCTCTCTTTTAAGTAGAGGAGGGAGAATTTGGCTATTTGATAATTTATTGGAAATGTCCTGGTGTAGTTCATATATGGAACAAATCCATGGCTGCATAAAGAAAAATGGCACTAAGAAAGAACTGTGTCTCTATGCTCATGTGCAGGGAACACCTCTTTTACTAGGTTTTAGGAAAAGGAGCTAAGTATGTTACTTAACCTGGGTTTGAGTCCTAGCTCTGCCACACAGAGATGTCTTTTAACTTCACAGTTTCCTTGCCTGAAAACAATGGTGTTAATACCTGGCCTGTCTAATTCATGATAACAACAGTTAAGGTTAGTTTACATTCAGTGTTTGTTTAACTCACCCTGGACAAGATCACTTGGAGGTGTAGGAATCTATGGGTTACTCTTCTATGTGAAACAATGTTTCCGATTGCTTGTAGGTTTTAAGATTGCAGTTATCAATGACACATTTTTGAAAATTTACTGTATGCATTTAGAGCACCCTGCTTGCTTGTTACTTCCAACTCTAGACTCACGTTCTTTTTCTTAAATAAGTGCGATGTGCATAAAAAATGTGAGAGTATTTACAGTTTGTTCCAGAATGGTATTTTGATGCACAGTACTAGAAAAATGAGACTGACTTAGTTGGGACAAACAAAATTTCATGGCTTTTCCCCCTCATTCACAAATGTTAATGACACTTTCAAAAAAATGTCAGTTTTCCAAGATAAAAATGGATAGTTTGATGTCATCTTATTCCAATCCTTGTTTTTGAACATTTCAGTGTTTGTTACACTGGGGTATCTGTCAGTAAATAATATTCACTCATGCTCCTTGCTTTTTCTGTTTAATGTTTTGAAAAATTTGACTCTGATGGAAAAATACTGATTAACTATTCCAAAACTATTTTGATCATATTCCAAGACCCAAGTGGTGCATGAATAAGTTCTTTAAGTTTTATATTTTAAAAATAATTGGATCTTTCTAATCCTAGGTGTCCGTATCCCATGTGTTAGCTGGCACAGAACTAAGTAAATAACCCTTTTTTGTATTTGCATTTTAATTTCCCCTTAACGGTTTTGCAATCTATGTTTTCATACAGAGAATATGTCTGCATTATAAATAGATGTCACTTGAGCTGTCATTACAAAGATCTATGATAGGAATCTGAAAGTCTAGAGACAATGTTTAAAGTGGCAAATTTAGTTAGAGTTTTTGAAACATTTTTTAACTGTGCCCCTTAAGGTGAAAGATTATATAACCCCCTAATTAATACCACAACTTGTGGTGTACTGCTTATTAGTATGAATTAATATGCATCACTTTGATTTAAAGTTCACAAGATAGTTTTTAAACTGAATTATACTTACAGTGTAAAACCGGTTTGTTAACACACTCCCCTTTGATTATTAGCATACATAATACATACGTACCTAATGTTTCATAAACACATCCTATCAGTACAGTTAGAGTTCTCCCAAGTACATGCCATTCTTCTAAAAAAAAGCTAAAGATGTTTTATAAAATTCAAACGACACACCATATAAATGAAATAAGCCTCTGGGATGTTTATTTATCATAAGTGCTCGAATTAACTGTGACTACAGTGAATTTTTCCTATGAATTATGTTTCCAGTGAATTATATCTTTTCATGAGTTTTGTTTTTAAAATGATACTACATTGTTTCTGTTCCTTGCTAAAGTATACTTTGCAGAGAGAAATATTCTAAACTGAATACTTCCCATCTGGCCCTGCCTGGGTGAATGTTTCCCTCCCAGCCGTGACTTGCAGTGGAAGCTGATGTGAGAGTATGTCATGGTTGTTTTGACAGTCCGGTCATCCTAATCCAGGGATCCGATCCCTATGGTTTGTCAATTATCCTGCTAACCCTACAGCGAGAACAACACTCAAGGCACTGAACTGTCAACCAATAACCAAGAAATAATGTCAGGAGCCAGAGAGGCAGGAATGAGAGAGGGATGCTTTTGACAACAGAAGTCTGTATCATTCAACATTTATTTTATTTGTGGGGGCTCGTAACAAATTAATTACGGGAATCACATGATGAAATGTCATCCATTGCTTTGGACATTCTTTAGTGTCTAAATTTAAAAAGCAAGGATTTGACTGCTTGTGTAACTTTTCCTAACACAGGATTCTGGAACATAACTCTATGTTGAAAATGGCTAGATCACCTCAACTTAATTTGATTGTTAGGGATTTTTTTTTACCTGCCTCATGTTTACTGTAAGGTCTTTAGGAAAAAAAAAAAAAAAGTAATGTACCTGGGGACTATGTGTGTGTTCATGGAAATAATTTTGAAAGTTATCAGGAGTCCTATTAATATGGAAATGAATATAAATGTGGGGGGTGAAATTGTACCTTATGTATGATCAAAAAAATGCATTCAAAACCAAGAATTTCAAAGGGAAACTTATATTTGGACAATTCAGGATCTTTAATAGTTTCCTAAAAGAGGAAATAAAAGGGACTTTTCAGTTACAATGGTATCTGTCTTAAAATGAGAAGATGATAATGAGGCTTTAAATCTGCAACTGCTCTTGAATAGGTCTCACTGGAACTCTCAAGTGACATCAGCTAAAATCTACATGGGTTTTTGTTCTGCTCCAATGTGCAGTCTGTGTTCTATGAGTATATCAATTCAAGTAGCTGCTGTATACATAAAATGAATGGTAGACCATCATTAACCAATACAAACCTGGGCTCGATCTTCATATAAATGCTTGATTGTTATATCCAAATGACACTTTTTACCTGCATGTCTTTCCTTGGGAAAATATTGAATGAGTCAACGTTCCTGTTTGTAGAGTGCAATAAGTTTGAAATTTAAACACATTTTGTGAAATTCCAGTAAATAATTACACTGGCTCTTGGGATTTAATGACTATAGAACATATTTTTCCTGCCTTGAGAAAGTATAAAGTAACTTACAAAATTATGCTCATTTATTTTGGGCAGTACCCCCAAAATGAGAAGAAAGAAAAATATAACCATAATGCAGACATTCATATGTATAATGTAAACTACTTTTTTAAAAATAAGATTTTATTTACTTATTTGAGAGAGCAAGCACAAGGTGGGGAGGGAAGCAAAGTGAGAGGGAGAAGCAGACTCTTTTTTGAGTAGGGAACCCAAAGTGGGGCTCGATCCCAGGACCCTGAGATCATGACCTGAACCAAAGGCAGATGCTTAACTGACTGAGATATCCGTGAGCCCCTGTAGACTACTTTTTAGCAGTATGTATCAGAAAAAATATATCACATTATATAGATATATATGTAATGTTTTGTACCCAACTTTTTTCCCCATTTAGTGAATATGTTCCCACATTATAGCAAATGCTTTGAAAATAGATTTTTTTGGCACTGTTATATTTTGATATATGAATATAGCATAATGCACTTAAGTAATACACTAATGTTGGATTTCATATTAGTTAAATTTGAAAAGATGTAAAATGACTGCAAGGGATAACTCTTATTTCTGATTTAGTTTAGACTTACTTCTAATTTTCCTTTTAGGATGGATTTGTTTCAGGTAAATTATAAACCAAAGAATAGCAATAGTTTTGATCATCTGGGAGGACTTCAAATCTTATTTAAAAGTAATGATTAACTTAAGAAAAAAAAAAAAAAGAGGCATCTCTTTTTTTGCCTGGCTCGGTTGGTTGGGTGTGCAACTCTTGATCTCAGGGTTGTGAGTTTGAGTCCCACACTGGGTGTAGAGATTACCTAAAAATAAAATCTTTAAAAAAAAGTCGGTGATTAGCACTAGAAATTTTCTTATCTCCTTAATATACTGTTAATTGCTTCTTTTTAGGCTGTTACAGGTGTAGCCAACTTGTAATTATTCGTTATGTGTTCTAAGAGATAGAAACATGTCATAGCTGAAGAATAGCATTGGGGTCGTTAGAAGAAATACTTATTTTTTTAAAAGATTTTATTTATTTATTTATTTATTTGACAAAGAGAGACACAGTAAGAGAGGGAACACAAGCAGGGGGAATGGGAGAAGGAGAAGCAGGCTTCCCACCAAGCAGGGAGCCTGACGGAGGTCTCGATCCCAGACCCTGGGGTCATGACCTGAGCGGAAGGCAGACGCTTATTGACTAAGCCACCCAGGTGCCCCGAAATACTTCTGTTTTTAATCTAGGTGTTATTTCCTAGTGCTAGTGGCTTAATCAAAAACTAATAAGGTGGATGGCAGATTCCGCTTGTACTTCATGCTAGCTGTAATCTCAGACAGATTACTTAATCTCTGTGTTTTAATTTCCCCTTCCATAAAATGAAGGTGATATTATTGTCTGCATCTTTGAGGTGTGGAGAGGATTAAATTAGGTAACCTGCGTCATCTACTTCACACAGTGTTGGGCACATACAGAGCCTCCAGTGAATATTAGCTGCTGCTATTACTGGAATACAGACATTAGCAAATAAAATGCATTCGGATTCAACAAGCATTGCTTTTCTTGTGCGGAAGTTGGGAATAGCAAATATTTTCATTACATACATAAAACCTGGCTAAAACAGCTTTTATGTGTAGCAAGAGAAACTTTTTAGAAAAGCACAGTGCAATACAGTAGCAACTACTTCTGCCTGCTGGGAACAGCAGAGAGGAAAGATCCTAGTAAGTGTCTTTGCGTTATGCTTTATGGGTTACTAGCTCTACATGTAAGGATGCTATGTTGGTATTATGTGATATAGCTCAGAACTGCGTAAAATTTAATGAGTCATTTGGGGATTTACTAAAAGGCAGATTCTGTAAGTCTGGGGTAGGTCCTGAGATTCTCTATTTCTGGCAGATCTCAGGTGAAACTGATGGTCCGGTGGCTACACTGAGTAGTAAAGATTTAGAATGAAAAATCAAGTTAGTGAAGTTTGATAGTGAGTTTTTAAATTTTTTAAAAAGATTTTATTTATTTATTTATTTATTTATCTATCTATTGTTAGAGAGAATGAGAGAGAGAGCATGATGGCTGAGGGAGGAGTGGGGATGAGGGAGAGATAATCCCACGGAGTTCAATCCCAGGATCCTGAGGTCATGACCTGAGCTGGAACCAAGAGTCGGTCGCCTGAGTGGCTCAGTGGGATAAAGCCTCTGCCTTCGGCTCAGGTCATGATCCCAGATCCTGGGATCGAGCCCCACATCGGGCTCTCTGCTCGGCAGGGAGCCTGCTTCCTCCAATCTCTCTCTCTCTGCCTGCCTCTCTGCCTGCTTGTGATCTCTGTCAAATAAATAAATAAAATCTTTAAAAAAAAAAAAAAAAAAAAAAAAAGAGTCGGTCGCTTAACTGACTGAGCAATCCAGGTGCCCTCTGAATTTTTAAATTACAAAAAAAAAAAAAAATCCTTTTTTCCTCTTTTGTTCTTCGATTTGGGCATGTAGCGTATTTGCATATTATGAATTTGAGTCTCTTCAGTGTCCTGCACAAGTGGGAAGTCAACCCATTTTTTTTTTCCTAGAGAGAGACAGAGGGGGGAGGGGCAGAAGGAGAGGGAGAGAGAAAGAGAGAGAATCTTAAGCAGGCTCCGCCCCAGCACAGCACCCAAAGTGGGGCTTGTTCTCACAATCCTGAGATTATGACCTGAGCCAAAATCAAGAGTTGGACACTTAACCGACTGAGCCACCCAGGCACTCTGGGAAGTCAGCACATTTTTATTAAACAAATACTCTCAAACAATTGGCAGGTGGGAGGAGAATGGGATTTAAAAAACCAAAAATGAAAACCTGAAAACCACACCTCTCCATCTCCTGATCTTTGGCTGTCTGCAAATTTGACGTGAATATTGGTAACCAGGTTGTAGGCTTTTTCATCTCTGGCTGCTCCTCAATGCCACTGTCACCAGATTGCTGTGGCTTCTTTCAGCTGGACTCCATCAAGGCACAAAAGCAGAAACCAAGTTCCATCAGTATTGTTTAATGATGATCATAATGAGGACACACAATGTTCCTTACATCAGAATGCTTTTTGTCCATGATCCTCACCTGATTTTTTTTTTTCTTAAGATTTCATTTATTCATTTGAGAGACAGAGAGAGACAGAGAGAGACAGAGGGTATGAACACAAGTAGGGGCAAAGGGCAGAGGGAGAGGGAGAAGGAGACTCCCCACTGAGCAGGGCACCAATTGCGGTACTCGATCCCAGGACCCTGGGATCATGACCCGAGCAGAGGGTAGATGCTTAATTGATTGAGCCACCCAGGCACCCTGATCCTCACCTGATTATAACAGAGTAGGTATGTAGCCAGGAGGCTACAAATTATTGGACAGTTTTTCCTAATTTCAGAACATCCATTTTACTCAAAGACTTGGAAAAGTCTATTAACTCCAAACATGGATCATTTATACCATAGAATTCATATGCATTAAAAAACAGTATGAGAGATTATGGTAGGCCACGCCTATCTATGTTCCTATACCCCAGGGATATTGTTTCACATAATTTTGCCATTAAGACTAATTTCAAGGAGCAAATACGAATGCTCTTGGGAGTAAAAAGAATAGGAGAAGAAATTCAGGGAGGCATGTTGATAAGAAAATTGATATAAGTCAAAATACTTCATTTCTAATCCTTGCTCTGCCGTTCATATCCTTGGCAAAGCTTTATCTCTGTGGACTTCATCAGCTTTCTCATTTGCAAAATGTAACAGTTAGACTGATTTTGCAGTCCCTCCAAACTCTGGCTTTCTATGGTTTTGTGATTGCATTTTTCTTTTCTGCTGAGAATTTTACCCTAACTCATAGGCGGCTAGTTGACTCTTTTGTATGGTGAAGCCTTCCCCAGCCTGGGCTCCTATGGTAGTCTCCATCTGTGACCAAGACTGTCAGTCATTCTGTGATTATTTTCACTGTTCTGCAGAGTCAAAAGCCTGCCCTAGAGATGGAGTTTCATTTGAAATACAGTTGAGTACACGTGATGCTAAAAAAAGGTGTTACCCCACCTGTAGTGGGGCAAGCCTGTAAGAGAATTTACCCCCTAAATGTAGGGTATCAATGAGGCCGTGTAAACCACAAGGACAGCTACTTGACAATTTGTCACTCAACTTCAGCAAAACTATAGAGGAACAGCACAATGAATTAATGAATAGCAACAAATCCCCATGACAACATGTTAGTTCATTAAAATTTTATCAGCATTCTTCCTAAGGAAAGTGCGCCTTCTGTTCTATGTTGAGTTTCTTCAACATTGTTTTACGGCCAATTCACAGCATTCTGGTGCTTCAAAATTAGTTCCTGTGGAGAGTGAGATACACATAGACTCTATATTGTGTCACACACGGGTCTCCTGGGTGTCACGATGAAATATTGCCTGCATTTTTGTGTATCTTATGGCTTAAACATTAACAAGCATTTCCCTACTGCCTTTTTTGAAGGTAGGTTAATTAGCTGAAAACCATCTCTGTGTTAATTTTTAGCAAATGTATTAAATTGCATTTCATAACTATCTTTCTAATATTCAACCAAAAAAGGCATCAGATGTGGGGGATGGCAGAAAATTTTTGCTTGCTGCCACAGTAGCATTTCCCCTCTGGCTTTGGAATACACAAAGTAACACACAAGCCTCAATAATTTCCTGGGATTCTTTTTCTCTCCTTGAAATTTTTGTTATGTATAATCCAGATGCCAGTGATCCGGGTGTTCTCAAATCTTCTAGTGTATTAAGGATATACTTCCCTTTTATAATTAAAAAAAAAGTCCCGTAAACCCATCTTATAGACAATAGGAAATGCAGCACAGTTCCCAATATTTTCTAGGGTTTTTAGAGAATTACACTTTTTTTGTTTAATTTTTTACTATGAGTTCTACCGAAATCCTGATTTCACTCTTGTTTCTCCTTTTATAAAAAGTACCTAAATGGACATGTATATGGAAGTCAGTCCTCTTTACTCTTTTAACAACAAGTTGAAGATCACAGCAACTCAGCAGTCTCTTTATTTACCTCCACATATTGAAGATTATGTATTGTTGGAGAACATGGATTTAGACCGTTCATTCACATATACATATGGCCATCATAAGATCGTTTCTGTTGGCACAGAAATTGAAGGAATGATTTTTCACATGTCACTAAATGTGTTTACAGTGAACTTAATTATGAATTTGTAAATCTGTGTAACCTTTGTATTATGAAGATTTGCGAAGTGTGTCAAATAAAATGACACATTTCCCTTGACTTAAAATTTTTTTTTTTCCTAAGGGGGAGCCTGGGTGGCTCAGTCATTAAGTGTCTGCCTTCGGCTCAGGTCATGATCCCAGAGTCCTGGTATCAAGTCCCACATTGGGCTCCTTGCTCAGCGGGGAGTTTGCTTCTCCCTCTGCCCCTCTCTTTGCTTGTGCTCACTCTCACACTCTCTCTCTCTCAAATAAATAAATAATATCTTTAAAAATTTTTTTAGATACACTAAAAATAAACACATTTATGCCAAAATTGATCTATAAGAATAGTTATGATATTATTGCTTATAACAAGAAAACTGGAGTTGATCTAAATATCTGATAAGGTTGGTTAATATAATTTATTACATCCCTAAATTGAATACTAGTCAGTCACTAAAAATAATGAAGTAAATCATGATTTCCTGACACAGTGGATTATTTACAATCTATTGGTAAATTATAGGGAAGTATAACATGATTATATATTTGTCCCAGATTATTTACAATCTATTGGTAAATTATAGGGAAGTATAACATGATTTCATATTTGTCCCGGAGTGTCCATAAATATGTAAGTACTTGTGTAAGATGAAGTCTGCAAGAAGACACCAGAAAATATCTGTCACTAGGTTGTGGGACTTATGGTGACTTGATTTTTTTTCTTTATGCTTATTTTCTAATTTTTCTATCATGGCCATGTTCTATTTAGTAATGTCTTAAAAAAGTTTTTAATCATAAGCTTTGGAAAAACCAATTGCAAGAATCACTTTTATAGGATAATTAAATGCATCAGAGTCTAATTATATGCATTGTGTATGGCAGGATTTCTCAACAGCCTCACTATAGCCATTTTAGGTCAAATAATAAATTGTTGTGGGAGCTGTCCTGTGTATTGTGGGATATTTAATAGCATCCCTGGCCTCTACCTACCTGGTGCGGGTAGCAGCCCTTAGTTGTGACAGCCAGAAATGTCTCCAGACATTGTCAAATGTCCCCTGAGTGGAAAGAGGAGCAAATCAGCCCCCAGTTGAGAATCACTCATTTACAGGTATTGACTGATTGATTTATACCTTGTACTATGATTCTTAATTTATATGTGGAACAATGATCTCTCACATTTCATTCCTCTAGTTAATAATTTCCTCATTTCATGCCTCCATCTTGAAGGAGAAGTGAATTTTCCTTTTTTCAGAGAAAGCCTGAATTCAAAGGCTCAACTAGAGTAATTGACAAGATGTAGCTGGCTTAGATCACTGAATCTGAAAGGATTATCTGTTAATGTCACCGTGGTTAATTGCACAAATCACAGCTATTGAAGAGGGCTTGTGATCCAAACTGTTGGGCTCTACACTTTACGTGTAGCTTCACAACAAGAGAATGTCCAGCCAGCTTATTCTATAAGTCACATATTTAAAAACTATTTAGTGGAAGTATAGATATATTCTTATTTCCAATAATTAGGCTGACTCTGGGAACAGTATGATTCTTGTGATGATTAAGCATGGCTTTGAGTCCTGAGCCTGCCATTTTCCTGTTAACGTGACCCTGGACAAGTCTTTTAACCTCTTCAAGCTGAAGTTTTGTCATTTGGAAATAAGGATAATATTAACAGCCCCACTTAACTACATGATTGTGATAAATAATGAGTGCATTTATAGCTTGAAAGTGCTGCATAAACTGCCAAGGACTCCATACCCACTGGGAATTCATTTCTCATGGAGGTTGTTGGTGGCTGAGGTTGCTATGGCAACTTTTTGGCTTGTAATGTTCCAAAAACAATGTCTAATATATATGTGCCATCTCTTTACACCTAGAAAGCAAATAGGGATAATTAAGGAATTTAACTTGAATTGTTTAACTTGAATTGTTTAATGCTTCGGTACCTCTAGTAGAAATTAAATAAATCTCAGATGCTGGTAGGTATGGAATAGAAAACTAAAACAAATAAGAAAGGAAGAGAAAGTAAAATAAAGGTGAATTCTTAAAAAAAAAAAAAAAAAAAAAACTTCACAGGAATTAGGAAACACATGTTTGAGCTCATTTCAAGAATTACCAGTGTGAGATTTCCTCTGATAGTTGTTTCCCCTGCTTTATTCAACCCTGTTAAAATGAATCAACCAATGGGGCTTCTGCCTATCCCCCAGGAGCCTCTGCTACACTGTAATATAACTAAACATTAGAATATCTTTTTCTGATTAGCTGTCTCACAGCTTCTCTCCAAAATATCCCCTGTGGATTTTGGAATTATTGCAAGCTAGCATCTGAACAAGAATGGAAGATATGCCAACTCCTTTGCCTGATAACTACTACGCCTGCTAAGTTCAAGACTGTGCGTTGACAACTTTAAGAAAGCAATTATAAAATGGATTTAAAAATATATATCGACCAACTACTTACTTTGATTTTCATTTATTTTTACTTTTCAGTCCTTCAAAGTTAAGATATAAGGTCAACATTAGATATGATACCCAAATGGAAGATGATATAAATACTTGAGTGAAATGTGGAGTACATGTATGTGTGCGTGTGTGTGTGTGTGTGTGTGTGTGTGTATTAAACAATCCCTGGAAAAAGACAAAGTAATGTTAGCATCCCAACATGACAAACATATGCACACTAATATTTGTTTTGCTGTCCACCATGTGCAAAGATGATGCAACAAGTCCTCTGATTAGCAAGAAGAATAGTTTCAGATTAGTTTCTAAGGATGGGGAATGGACTCAGGATTAATTTCTTTCTTTCTTTTGGTTTGTTCAGTCTTCATGGGGAGTAGCACATGTTTGAGAAATGATTGCTTAACGTACTCTTAGATCAAGGCACAGCTTAAAGAGAGTTAATATCCAGAAACCTATAGATATACAGACCCAGAAGGGAGTTAATTTGATTAACTGAGAGGAGAGAAATGGCATGACAGTACTCAATTTGTTTGGGGAAACAGCTGGATCCGTTTTGATAGCTGTGATATCTGCAGAATATGCACATACCTATCTAGTCATTGAGCAAGCAGTTGGAATTGACAATGTCATGACCAGGAAAGAAATACATGGGAAAAAGAGATATGAACTTGACTGCTTATGCTAATTGGAAGTTTCAAGAATGGGTGAGATGACCAAGGTCAAAAAAAGCAAGGAAATGAAATTGTCAAACTTGTCACTACTGTCATTTATTATTATTGCTTTTTACATTTACTGTCTGTCTGTCAGATTAGACCTTAAACTCTATGGCCGAGCCTCCAGTAGTCTTGTTTACTGTTGTATTCTAGAGCCTAGCATCATGCCTGGAACATGGCAGCCCTGAAAGAAGACACAACAGCAGGGATCATTCATCAGTTAGTACAGAAATTAACTTAGGTTTTGTCAGTGTTGTTACTGATTTTAAGTGGAGTGATCTCATTAACAAAAGGATGTAAAGGTCATTTTGCCTCTCCCATCAGATAGGCTTTTATGTTCTTTATTTGCAGATTTGTGAGTGGCATGGGATCAGGAGGAAGGAATTATGTCTGACTCAGGTTAGACGGAGACTGTCATGAAAACACCCTTCTTATTTTGTATGAAGTGTCTGTGCCCCATAAGTGATTATATAGATAGGATTGACTTAGAAGACAAGGGCTTGGTGTGTTGGTGCTTCTGTGTGGGGTTCATCTAGACTCAGCAGGAGTCTCTCTAGACCAGGGAGGGACTGTGAAGGCAGAATCTTCCTTTGCCTATTGCAGTGAGGTCTGGGTGACCACGGGTTGATTTGTCGGGGCAAGATAATCATGGTTAGTGTTATTGCTTTCTAAGTTAAATGGTCATTTGATAAGGTATAAGAATGGAAACTGTGGCAGAGATGGGCTCTCCTCTTTCTGATTAACTGCTGGCCTAATTCCCAGCCCCTTGGATCTAAGTGGGGCCATAGGACTGTGTTTTGGTGGTTGGAATGTGGGAGGAACTGCTGTGTGCCTCTTCCAGACCAGGCTAGACTGCTAAACCTTCTGGCAGCATGCTTCATACTTTTTCTTCCCTGATTGCTGGCCAGATGCAAAGGATCTGTGGGAAGCTTGGATCCCACAAATGTCAAAGACACAGAGTGATGACTGCATAGAAAAGAGTTCTGTTCCCACAAAATCACATGGAGTGGTGACATAAGCAAGACATACATCTTTACTCTATTAAAAGCAGTAGTAAGTGGGGAACCTGGGTGACTCCACTGGTTAAGCAATAACTCAGTTTCAGCTCAGGTCATGATCCCAGGGTCATTTGATGGAGCCCTGCCGCGGACTCTGTGCTGGGTGTGGAGCCCGCCGAAGAGTCTCTCTCCCTGTACTTCTGTGCCTTCCTGCAAACCCCACCTCCCTGCCTCACTGCATTCATACTCTCTCTCAAAAAATAATTAATTAATAAATAAAAGTAATAAGTTAAATGGTCAGCATGGGAATGGGATTAGTGCCCAGTGTGTCTCAAGTCCTAGTACATGAAATTGCCTTTTTTTTTTTTTTCAATATTGAAGTGATTCCTCCTCCCATCATCTTTTGTCTCAAAATGATCCCTGAATATGTAGCACAATGAACGTGGGAGCCGTGGTAGAACTCTTATCTGTGCATTCAACTAGTATATATTTATGTGTTATGTGCTCTGTGGACAAGGAATAAAGCTCTCTAGATATGCTGTTTTATCGCTCAGATTGCCTCTGACTCCTAGAAGGAAAGTAGAAGGTAACTAATCTCCCCGGCAGTCTTCATATATTAGACACTAAGTAGCTATGAATTAATAAATGAAATTTATGTCCATCTATTAGAGAAAGGTGTAGTTTGTAGAAAGAGAGAATTTGGGAATTTGGAAATTTGGAATGACACCCAAAATGCGTCTTGACTTCTTAAAATAGGACCCTTATTGACTTAAATACAATTGACTTATTTTTTTTTTCCCTTTATGGTGTGCCGAAACTCTTCTTTCCCCTTCTATCTTTCCTTTTACCCATTGTGTCCAATTTCTGAGGGCAATATTATTTTATTCGTTGACATTTATCCTTCTATGTTTTCTTCCATGATCACATAATTTTTAAATAAATTGCACCTTGCTGTTATTTGTGTCTTTTGTGTTCTTTTCTTCTTCTTTTCCTGTCCTTACTGCATTTTCATCAGTCCCTATTCTTGACACCTCCTGGTTCATCCATTTACACCTCCATGAGGTAATATTCAGGGATCTTTTAGTTGAAATATATGGAAAGTTAATCCAAACTGGCTTAAATAAAAAAAAAAAAAAAAAAAAAAAAAAAAACAATGTTATAGACTAAATAATGGCCCTTCAAAGATTTCTGTATCTCAATCCCCAGAACATGTGAATTATGTTACCATATGTGGTAAAAGGGATTTTGGAAATGTGATGAAGGTGAAGACCTTGAGATGGGGGATTACCCTAAATTATTAGGGTGGGCTCAGTGTAATCACAACAGTCCTTATAAGAGGGAAGAAGAAAGACCAGAAACAGAGATAGGAAATGTGGTGATGAAAACAAGCAGTTGAGTGATGTGGGGAGAGGGCCCCAAACCAAGGAAGGTAGATGACTTCCAGTAACTGAAAAAAGACAAAGAAACATATTCTTCCCTCAAGGTGCTAAAGAAATATAAACCTGCCACCTGAGGACCTCAACCTGATTGAGACTTCTGACCTCTAGGACCAAGAAAGAATACATTTGTGTTGTCTTAAGTCACCAAGTTGTGACAATTATTTACAACAATGATAAGAACCTAATACACAGTATCTATTTGCTAGTATCTGATTCAGGCGGGACTAAATGCACTATTTTATTTTTCAGTTCCTGGTTACAGTTCCCTGTTTTCATTCTTTTATAAATCTTATAATGAAGCATCTATGATTTCAGTGTTAGTGTCTTTAAAATGAAGCATAAACTTGTGGTGTAGCTGGAACACAGAAACTTTACGGATTTATATAATTTTCCCCATCATTTGTTGATGGTGTCTCACCCATCTGTAATTCTATAGGATTTTCTTTGATCTATTCTTTCTTTCCAAAGCATTCAACTTCTCATAAAAATAACACCTACCTTTCTTTTTCATTGTATTTCATTAGTGTATTCAATATTTAATAGCTTTTTTGATTAAAATAAATTTGAAAATAAACAATGATCACTTCATAATAATATTGTTAAACTAGACAGACCACATTCAGTGTGTATGGTTGCCAGTTCACTATGTTTTACTGAAGGCATGAAGAGTATTAGTTCAAACAGAGAATCGGTTAAATACAGATCATTTAAGAGAACTCATATTATAGCTCCATAGGCCTGGCTTGGCTTATGCAACCATCCTTGACATAATCACCCCAGCTAAAGGAAGATATTGCAGATAACATCAGACAGTTCCCCAAAGTGTTTCCCTTGAGCTCTTCAGCTTCCCTCCACTGTACAAGCTGATTAAGCCAGATACTTGAATTTCCATTCTTTATTGTAACTAAACATGGCTGCACGACCCAGTTGTAACTACTGAGATGTGAACAGTCTTCTGGGGGATTTCTGGGAAAGGGCTCTCTCTCCGAAAAAGGTGAGATGAGTGTAAAAGAGTCTGTTTCTCCTTCCACCCTGGCATGTCTCCTTCCTGACTTCTTCCTTATAGGTGCAGTCCTGGGACTACAAGGGAAAAGCTAAGAGTCTCAAGGACATCTACCCCATAGGTTGCAATTATGAAGCTGCTGTAATAATCTGGAGTTGGTTATATAATTATTATCTGTCACTTTCTGTTGGTTTCCTCTCACAGGCAGATAAATGCTTCCTTGCTGATGGAGAACAGAATAAACTGATAGACTATATGAGGATTATGTTTTCACTCCCAGAGACAGGATGTGTATTGGTTAACAGTCATGGGTTGAGGATGGGGAAGAGTCATTTACCCAAAGGAAAACAAAGGTGCTATTTTTAAAAGAAAACAGGAAATTGGTCCTAGACAAAAATAACAACAGTCAACCTCACATGAGCATCAAAAACTCCACTTCTCCTATATGGATCCAAAGTGAAAATGCAAGCCTTAGGTGCTGTTTCCAGAGAAAACTGAAGCACTAAACTCAACTTCTCTGCTTTCCTCAGCCCTGCTAATGTTTCTTTTCCTTTCCCTTCTTTTCCTATGATGCTGGGCACTTGTAAATTAGAAACCTTTGTGGAGTAGGAAGATAAGCTGACTTGAGCTAGAGTCAAATGAAACTGTCAAAAGAGGAATGCCAGTCACTTTAAGCCGCTGTCTGAAGTCTGCCTGCCTGTCTCCTTCCTGTAGTCTCTGTAAGACAGCTCTTGTTAAAGGCATATGTCATGTCAGTCAAACACCATAGGTGGTGTTTGGAGTTTGAGGTATTGACAATAGGTATTTGCTTTGTCTCACATCATACCATCTCAAAGGTATGTGGTAGGTACAGATGCCTCTTGAAAGAAAGGGGACAAAAATGATGGATGAAAAATTGTCAATGGTAGCCAGGATTATCTATTATTTCCTGACGTTCCAAATGGAATACTAGATTTCACAAAAATGTTCCTCTTTATTTGAGCACAGGATAATTTTCATGACTGGTTTTATAAAAATATGTAGTTTTGCAGGTTGGTTGAAAATTGTAGAGTTTGCCTAAGTTTCAATTCAATGAAGGTTACTGAGAATCTCTTGTTTTGGTGCATAATTTAAGACCTTGTGAAGGGTAATATAAAAATCAGAAGACAAAAAATCCTGCCTTGAAGTGATTTATAGTAGGGGTGCAGAGAAGGGAAGAAGAAGGCAAGGTAATTCCATAATTACAATTCAAGGAAATTAATTAAACAACAAAGCAGAGGTACAAAATATTCTGGGTTCTGAATTAACATCTGGTCATAGAGTTAGGGATGATCAAGATGAAGATGATATTTAATATTATATTTTGGGGGGCAATGTGAAAATGAGCTCTATGTTAAGACAGGAACATCTGTGTCTTAGGTCCAACATTTAATAAACTAGAAAAAATGATCTTTATTAATTTTGGGAAAATTAATACCTGAAAAATTTACTTCCATTAACTCAGATTCATCTGTAGGATGGGCGATGTTTTATTAGTGATGATTTTAGCCTGAAATATTTTTGTTTCTTTTTTATCTAGGGAAGTGATTAAATTGTTACATGATGTGTAATTATAAGACTTTAAAGTTGAAAAACTGAGAGTTGCTGGAGGGGCGGTAGACAGGGAGATGGGTTAAATGGGTGATGGGTATTAAGGAAGGCACTTGTGATGAGCACTGAATGTTGTATGTAAGTGATGAATCACTGGATTCTACACTTGAAACTAATGTTACACTATATGTTAATTCACTGGAATTTAAATAAAAACTTGAAAAAATTCTTTAAGTTGAATACAAAAGGGGAAAGGAGTGATAGATACTTTTATAATTATGTGAAGTAACATCTATTTTTTATGTAAGAGTACTCTTATAAGATTATATATATTCCTTCTTGCTCCTCCTTATTTCAAAAATGATTTAGACACTTAACAAAAAGAATGTTTTTAAGAGAAAATTTAGGGGTGCCTGGGTGACTCAGTGGGTTAAGTGTCTGCCTTTTGGCTCAGGTCATGATCTTTGGGTCCTGGGATCAAGCCTTGCATCATTGGGCTCCCTTCTCAGCAGACCTCTGCCTCTCCCAGTGCCCCTCCCTCCACTCATGCATGTTCTCTCTCTCTCTCTCTCAAATAAATAAATAAAATCTCAAAGAAACAAGTAAGTTTTACTTCTTGATGTATATGAAGTTAAAAAAAAAATTAAGCAGATGAAAAGATACAACATCCGTTCCTGATTAAAACGATTCAAAATATAGGGATAGAAGGAGCAATCTTCAACTTCATAAAATCTATCTATGAAAAACCCACAGTGAATATCATCCTCAATGGGGAAAAGCTGACAGCCTTCCCTTTGAGATCAGGAACATGACAAGAATGCCCACTCTCACCACTGTTGTTCAACATAGTACTAGAAGTCCTGGCAACAGCAATCAGATAACAAAAAGAAATAAAAGGTATTCAAATTGGCAGTGAAGATGTCAAACTCTCTCTCTTTGCAGATGACATGATATTTTATATGGAAAACCCAAAAGACTCCACCCCCAAACTACTAGAACTCATACAGCAATTCAGTAATGTGGCAGGATACAAAATCAATGTACAGAAATCAGTTGTTTCTTATACACTAACAATGAAAATGTAGAAAGGGAAATGAGAGAATCGATTCCATTTACTATAGCACCAAGAACCATAAGATACCTGGGAATAAACCTAACCAAGGAGGTAAAGGATCTATACTCTAGGAACTAGAGAACACGCATGAAAGAAATTGAAGAAGACACAAAAAGATGGAAGAGCATTCCATGCTCATAGTTTGGAAGAATAAACATTGTTAAAATGTCTATACTGCCTAGAGCAATCTGTACTTTCAGTGGCATCCTGATCAAAATTCCACGGCATTTTTCAAAGACGTGGAACAAACAATCCTTAAAATTTGTATGGAACCAGAAGAGACCCCAAATTGCTAAGGAAATGTTGAAAAAGATAAACAAAACTGGGGTATCACCTTGCCTGATTTCAAGCTTTACTACAGTGCTGTGATCACCAAGACAGCATGGTACTGGCATAAAAACAGACACATAGACCAGTGGAACAGAGTGAAGAGCCCAGATATGGACTTGCAACTCTATGATCAAATAATCATTGACAAAGCAAGAAAAAATATCCAGTGGGAAAAAGTCTTTTCAATAAATCGTGCTGGGAAAATTGGACACTATGTGTAGAAGAATGAAACTCCACCATTCCCTTACACCATACACAAAGATAAACTCAAAATGGATAAAAGACCTCAATGTGAGACAGTAATCTATCAAAATCCTAGAGGAGAATATAGGCAGTAACCTCTTCAACATCAGCCACAGCAACTTCTTTCAAGATATGCCTCCAAAGGCAAAAGAAACAAAAGTGAAAATGAACTTTCGGAACTTCATCAAGATCAAAAGCTTCTGCACAGCAAAGGAAACAGTCAACAAAACAAAGAGGCAATGCACGGAATGGGAGAAGATATTCACAAATGACACTACAGACAAAGGGCTGATATCCAAGATCTAAAAAGGATTCCTCAAATTCAACACATACAAAGCAGAAAATCATGTCAAAAAATGGGCAGAAGACATGAACAGACACATCGCCAAAGAAGACATTCAAATGGCTGACAGACACATGAAAAATGTTCATCATCATTAGCCATCAGGGAGATTCAAATCAAAACCACATTGAGACACCACCTTACACCAGTTAGAATGGCCAAAATTAACAAGACAGTTACCAACAAGTGTTGGAGAAGATGTGGAGAAAAGGGAACTCTCTTACATTGTTGGTGGGAATGCAAGTTGGTGCTGCCACTTTGGAAAACAGTGTGGAGATTCCTTAAGAAATTAAAAATAGAGCTTCCCTATGGCCCTGCAATTGCACTACTGGGTATTTACCACAAAGATACAGATGTAGTGAAAAGAAAGGGCATCTGTACCCAATGTTCATAGCAGCAATGGCCACGTTTGCCAAACTGTGGAAAGAACCAAGATGCCCTTCAGTGGAGGAATGGATAAAGAAGATATGGTCAATATACACAATGGAGTATCATGCCTCCATCTGAAAGGATGAATACCCAACTTTTGTATCAACATGGACTGGACTGGAGGAAATTCTGCTAAGTGAAATAAGTCAAGCAGAGAGAGTCAATTATCATATGATTTCACTTACTTATGCATTATAAGGAATAACATGGAGGACACTGGGAGATGGTGAGGAGAAGTGAGTTGGGAGAAATCGGAGGGGAAGACAAACCATGAGAGACTGTGGACTTTGAGAAACAAACTGAGGATTTTGGAGGGGAAGGGTGTGGGGGTTGGGTGAGCCTGGTGGTGAGTATTATGGAGGGCATGTATTGCATGGAGCACTGGGTGTGGTGCATAAACAATGAATTTTGGAACACTGAAAAAAAATTAAATTAAATTTAAAAAAAGACAAAAAATTAAAACATTCTAAAAATACAAGTTGCTATGTCATGAAATATGCAAAAATGAAGTAAAAAGAAAGTGGTAGTTTTCATTTGACTTATTTTTTCCATCGTTGTCCACAGTTAAATCAGAATATTTTGGGGTATTCATTCAGCATACCTCCATTTTGTGTTTTGTGACATCAGGAAGGATAAGACTGAGAAAACAAGGGGGAAAGTGTTGGTCTGTAGAGGACCAGTCTACTGACATACAATAAAAACTGACTGAAGAAATTAATTCAGCACTGAATGCATTTTCAGTGTTAAACTAGGGAGTAATAAATGGGATAAATTTAAGTGAACTCATAATTGCTTTGAGAATTGGGAAAGACAGTTGGTATTTTTTTTTTTCCTTCTGAAGGGATAGTAGTCCACACATAGTCAACATAGATGTACAGATCTCTTTTGAGAAAACTAATCTTTCTCAAAAGGCAACGATACTTCAGGTTTTTTCAATACTCGGTTGAAAGCAGCATAAAACAAAACCAACAACCTGAAGCTGATTAGCAGACCAGGGAGAAAAGATGTAGCATACACCAATTTTGGAATATTTTTTGAAACCTATTTTTCAAAAGATAGAAAAAAGAGAAGTCGTTTACAAAGTCTGCTTTGAAAACTTCTTTACTCATGATCTCTTCTTTAGCCTATTTTCTTTCCTTTCCCTTGGAAACACTGAATGATTGACCTCACTCAGACACAGATGAGGAGAGAAGGGCTGAACTTAGCTCCAACAGTAATTAAAAAATAGAACAAGGAGGGGGGCCTGGGTGGTGCAGTTGGTTAAGCGTTTTGACTGTTGATTTCAGCTCAGGTCATGATCTCAGGGTTGTGAGATTGAGCTGGCCTTGGACTCCAAGAACAGGGAGTCTACTTAATTCTCTCCCTCTCTTTCTGTGCCACCTCTCCTCCCCCCTCCTGCTTTCTCTCAAATAAATACATAAGTCTTTAAAAAAATGTAACAAATATAATGACGTATGACTATATTCCCAGGACCGCATATATAATCAATGAGTGCTTACTTTGTGCTAGGCATTATGTTTGATGCAAACACACACACACACACACACACCATACTTAATCCCTATGATGATTGTAAAGGGAGATACTATTATTCCCATCTGACAAAGGAGAAAGCTGATGTATGAAGAGGTTTAGAAATGAGACGTAAAGTGGCAGCTTCAGTTTAGATGCTAAAGTGATACATACTTTTATTTTTTAAAGGATTTTATTTATTTATTTGACAGAGAGTGACACATTGGGAGAGGGAACACAAGCAGGAGGAGAGGGAGAAGAAAAGCAGTCTTCCTGTTGAGCAGGGAGCCCAATGCGGGTCTTGATCCCAGATCGCTGGGATCATGACCTGAGCCGAAGGTAGATGCTTAACAACTGAGCCACCGAGGCGCCCCTAAAGTGGTATGTACTATATCAAAGGGCATTTGAGACATCCTCCATGCAGATGGTCTTAAATCCCCTATGAATCTTAAATCTGTCCTAAATGTAGAGGGTGTACAAAGGGTTGGGTCATTGGAGATGGGGTAAGGGAGGATTTTTGAAGATTTCTCAGAGCTGTCAGTGTTATCCCCTCCTCACAGGGTCAGAATTGGAGATGTTTCTTCCTTGGAACTGAAAAAGAATTGACAAGTGAGGTGGAGAGGAGGCTGGAGAGATGGCAAGGGCCAGATTATGCAGACATTCTATTTATCTCCTAAGGAGAGTGGAACGTTGTGAAGTATTTTACGCAGGACGGCATACTCACGAGTTCACTTCTGCTACTGTGTGCAGAGTGGTGTTCTCTGCAGCTAAGATTGATAGCAAGGGGGCCAGTTGGTAGTGGTGGCCGTGGACCTGCTGAGAGCTGACGGCCTGGACCAGCAGGGGAGCAGCTGTAGTGATGGACTCAGTGCGCATTTTCATCACTAGTGGCGCATGATTTTCTTTAGGGAAATCTGTTTATTGTTGGAATTGTCCACCAAACATGAAATCCTTACCTTTGGAAAGATTAGAAATGGAATTTAGAGAGAATATTTTCATGTGTATCTTTTATAAATAAGAAAAACTGAGACAAGACCAATCACACATACACAGTTGATTGCTTGTCAAAGAGCTCAGGGATCCGGACCCCATCAGATCTTTTTCTATCATCATCAAAGCACAAGATGACACTGACAAAACTTGTCAGATGTCAATGTCAAGATGCCTGCAGTGGTGGTAAGCCAAGATCAAGAATGCTGCAGGTCAAAACTATGAGAGAGAGAGAGAATGAGAGAAAGAGGATGTTCAGGTTCATAGGCTGGAATAAGGTACAGTCAGAAAGATAGGAATGCCTATTTGTACCATTGAATGGTAAATTTTGGCTGCTGGACTTGACCAGTTTGGTCTAGCTCCTTTGCTCTTTTTATATAACTCTTAAGGATTTGTTCTGCTGCAAATTTGTCTCCACCCACCTTTCTCCTTTTTACTTTCTTGTTCAATTTAAACATGTAACTTGCACTTATTTGCTTTTGGTAGTAACTAATTCAGTGCTCTGAGCCCTTCCTGAAATCATTATTTCTTCCCAATGAGACACTGCTCGAGTGTATTTTTCTAGGAAGAGCTGGAAGATCTTTTACCCTGCATAATCAGACTTGCTACTCAGGTCCCCTTTATATATATAGCAAGGTGCATTCTCATTGTTACCTTCACGTAAAGTAATGTATATATTACTTTATAATATTATATATAGTAGTATATAATTATATATAGTGTCTTTATTATAATGTTTTAATTCAATTATATTAATATGATTGATTATATGACTAATTAATCATAACCACCAGAGCTTCTCATTCTCTGACTTGATTTTATTTTTTTATTATGTTCAGTTAGCCACCATGTAATACATCATTAGCTTTTGATGTAGTGTTCAATGATTCCTTAGTTTCATGTACCACCCAATGCTCATAACCACACGAGCCCTCCTCAATACCCATCACCGGGCTTCCCTATCACCTCCTCCATCCCGAAACACTCAGTTTGTTTTCTGGAGTCCATTGTCTCTCATAGTTTGTCTCCCTCTCTGATTTCTTTCCATTCAGTTTTCCCTCCCTTCCCCTTTGGTCTTCTGTGCTGTTGCTTATGATTTTAATTAAGATTTGGTTATTACAAATTACTGGTGTGCCTCAGTTCAGGAAAACCCTTTCTTCTTTCTTGCCTCCCTCTCTGCCTGCTTTCCTGTCTTCTTGCCTTCCCACCTTGTTTCTTTACTTCTGTATTCCATCCCTGCATTCAATAAATGTTGAGTGCCCTCTGTGTGCTATGCATTGGGCTGCAGGCTTGTGATTTAATAGTGAAAAAGACAGATATAGTTCCTTTCTTATAACTCTTATAAGTAGTAGAAAAATATCTATTAAATAAAATAATTTCAGATATTGATATGGTTTAGGAGGAAAGGTATCAAGAAGTCATGTGAGAAAACAATGGAGCATGATTCTGCATAGAGTTCCCAGGGACAGCCTCTCTGAGGAAATGATGTCCTCATTGAAAGCTGTAGGATAAAAAAGAAATGGTCAAATATATTTCAGGGGAAGTGTTTCCATCAGAAGAACATCAAGTGGGAAGACAGCTATAACCCAAATGGTCTTTAGTGTGATCTAGAAGATGATGTCCCTTCCTCAAGACATTGCTGGATAATTACTATAATAAATAGACAAATATGTGAAGAAACCAAATGTGAGTTAAAGCCTTTTATAATTTCAATATATACCCTGTACAATCTTATATTGCTGGCTGACATTAGCCCTGACCAAAGGTGGGAAAGAAGTTCATATACTCATGGGACTAAATGATGCCTCATGATTCTGGATTCAATTTAACATGATGAAGGGAGAGACAGGAGTCATGGTTGGGAAGGTTTGCTCAGTTGTTGTTGTTTATTTGTTTTGTTTTTCCAAGCAATGCAATGTCAGGGCATTAAAAGTACATTTCTGCCATTCTTCTCACTTTACCTTCACGGTTGCAGGACGGCTGCAGTGTCTTCATGTGGAACATACATACACAATTCATTGCAGAAGCAAGAAATAGCAAGCAGTCAGGGAAAAGAATTTTCTGTTTGACTGCTTTCCTCTCCTCCTCCTATTCCATTCTTCTCCTCCTGATCCTCGTCCTTCTTCAATTCAGGGAGGAGAAGATTTTCCAGAAGCCCTCCAGTAGGCTTCATCTTATGCTTCTTGGCCAGAATTAGTCACTTGAATATACCTCCGAGAGGGATCACCTCTCTGACATCAAGGGATACCCACCTCAACCTACCTCCAAGACTTACCATTACATTTACAAGGATGATGCCAGAATAGTGCCTGCTGAATTCCTAAGGCCTTAGAAAGGAGTCTGGAGCAATCAGAAGGTTCTAAGTGAAGTTCCTAAGGCAAGTTACACCATATAATGTGTGTTTTAATGAGATACTGCTGAGAACTGAATGGTGAACGTATCAAAAGGCACAAAAGGAGTAGCAGAGAGACAAGTAGGAAGCATCTTGAGAAGTTCTGGTGAGAATCCAAGGTAACCTACCCTGAGGTAGCAATAGGAGAAATTAGGAAAAGAGGTAATGCAACCAGGAAGACAGAGCAAGGATATAGCCCAGTTTATCTTGCATGTCTGTCTTTTGAATTAGAGATGTACAGGGGCTCAGTCTGTTGAGCCTCCAGCTCTTGTTTTCAGCTCAGGATCCTGGGATGGAGCCCTGAATTGGGATCCCCGCTCAGTGGGGAGTCTACTTGTCTCTTTCTCTGCCCTTCATCCCACTTGCATACTGTCTCAAATAAATAAGTAAATCTTAAAAAAAAAATTAGAGATGGACACAGACTGCCGAACTCTCTTATTATTAGAAGAGAGGGATGAACTATTATTTACACCTTATTTTCCTTTTATGTAAAGACATGCTATAAATCAAATAAATTAAATCATTTTTCCTTTGCATCAGAGATAGTTTTCCAGTTTTTGAGAAAATTTTTCTAAATCTTTGACTTAACCAAAGCTCATGACTTATCACCAAATCTTATGACTTGTCTGCTCTCTTAACTTTTCTTGGTCCTTTTTCTTCCCATCCTTCTCTCTCTCATGTGGCACCTCCCAAAGCCTCTCAAACCCTCCCCACTCAGTTTCTGGAGGTGCAGTAGTTGAAACTCTGGCCGTAACTGCTATGACAGTGTGCAAAAGGTCCAGTCCCTCAAGGAGCACACTCTTGTTAATCTCCTGTTGACTTTGGAGGGATAAGAGAAGCTCTGTGCAAAAATGGCAGCCTGCTGTAAATCTCTGCTCCCTGTGTGTCTTGAACATCCATGTCAAGTGTGCTGGATTTATTGACAAAACCAACACTCTTCTTCCTACTGGCAGTACGGAAACTTGAGAGCTACAGATGGACAGGCTGTGTTTGGTTCTGCCTTCTATATCAGCGACGGACTTGCCTCTTAGTAACCTTAATAATCTTTACAGTTGATGGTGGAAAAAAGCTTGGTTTCGACTACTGAGCTGAAGCCCAAAGCATTAGCAATGTAAGCATTTTATTTAGTGGCATTTACTTAGAAGAGTGAGATAGCTATATGGTTATGTAATTCTTTTAGGGTTACTTCTTTAACTATTTGTGAAAATAGTTGGAAAGTTTTATGCTGTCTGTGCTGTCTTTTAGAAGGCACAAGAAACAGTGCAGAACTTCAAGACTAGATAAAGCTTTCCAGAGAGCACCCAGACTTGTCCTCTGGCCAGAGTAGAACCAGAAAAACTGTTTCAGAGTAATAGATTTTTGTTTATCCTTGCTGATAAGATTTTAAAATATCTGCCCTTAATATCTTGTTACTGACAGTTTTAATGTGTTTTTTTTGTTTGTTTGTTTGCTTGATTGTGGGTTTTTGTTTTTGTTTTTGTTTTTGTTTTACTTTAGCTAGAATTTGCAAACAGTATTTTAAGCAAACAATTTAATGTGTTTTGTCAGATGGGTGTTCTAATGTAACCTCAACTTTGCAGTCAGGTGCAGAATATTTTCCTTAGTAAGTCCTCTAATGCTCCTTGACAGTTCCTACCCCATCTCACATGCAGAGGCAACCATTGTTGTGTTTTTTATCACTATGAATTAGTTTTGCCTGTTTTTGAACTTCATATGATTCATAGTTACTCTTTGATGTCTATATTCTTTCATCATAGTATTTTCAGTCATGCATTTTTTTTTAAAGATTTTATTTATTTATTTGACAGAGAGAGAGAGAGCACAAGCAGGGGGGAGCAGCAGAGGGAGAGGGAGAGGGAGAAGCAGTTTCCCCACTGAGCAAGGGCACTGATGCGGAACTCGATCTCAGGACCCTGGGATCATGACCCCAACCGAAAACAGAGGCTTAACCATCTGAGCCACCCACGTGCCCCAGTCATGTACGTTGTTGTATCAACAGTTTACTTATTTTTATGAGCTAAATGGTATTCCACTGTATAAATACAACCCCACTTGTTTATGCATTCTCCTTTTGGTCAACATTTGGGTTGTTTACATATATTTACTATTAGAAATACAGCTGTAAGGAACATTTTTGTGTTGATCTTTTGGTGGGTATGTTTTCATGTCTCTTGAGTAAATGGGATTACTTGGTCATGAGGTAGATATACAGTTAATATATAAGAAAATACCAAGCCACTTCCAAAGTGGTTATAACATTTACACTGCCACCCAAAGTATTAGAGAGTTTCTATTACTCTCCATTCTTCATAATGTTTGGTGGTGGTCTCGGGTTTTGAGTTTTAGCCAGTCTAATAGGAATGAATTGATATCTAGTTGTGGATTTAATTTTCATTTCTCTGAGGAATAATGATGTTGAGTCCTTTTTGTGTGCTCAATAACCACTCATGTATTTTCTTTTGTGAAGTGTGTATTCCCACTTGTTTTGTGCCTTTTTCCCACTTCTATTGTAATTTTTTAAAGTTAGTATTTTGTGGGAAATTTTTATATATTCTGAATATAAGCTCTTTGTCAGATATATGCAGTGAGTATATTTTCTCCCAGCTTATGGTTTACTTTTCATTTTCTTAATATTATCTTTGGACATGGTGCTTGGGTGGCGGTGAAGCATCTGAGTCTTGATTTCAGCTCAGCTCTTGATCGCAGGGTTTTGGCTTCAAGCCCCTTATTGGGCTCCATGACCAGTGTAGAGACTACTTATAAAAAAAAAAAAATTAGGGTGCCTGGGTGCAAGAGTCAGTTAAGCCTCTGACTCTTGGTTTTGGCTCAGGTCATGATCTGAGGGTTGTGAGATTGAGCCTGGAGTTAGGCTCCTCACTTAGCACAGAGTCTACCTGACATTCTCTCTACCTCTCCCACTTGTACCTCCCTCTCTAAAATGATAAATAAATCTTTATAACTCTTTAAAAAATTGTCCTTGGATGAACAGAAGGTTCAAATTTTGATTAAGTCCAAATTATCTTTTTTTTTTCTGTTATGGTTAGTTAACACATAAAATTCAATATATCAATTGACTGGATCCATTTTTACCTCTATTTTTAATCAGAATAAAATTCCAAATTATGTATAATTCACCTAACCAGAAATCTTTACTAGTCAAAACTTTTTATGATACTTTACTAATTGGAAAAAGAAGACAAACTTTTTTTTTTAGCAGCACTGTAGTCTCCATTCATATAGAATGACTTTCAACTACAAACACATAGCAATGCTGTATAAAAATAACCAAAACATTAACTTCCCAGCAAATGTAAAAGAAAAGAAGGAAAATTCCTACCTACCAAGGAGATAGGATAACAACCAAAACTTCAAAGCCAGAATAGTAAGAATGAAAGTTGATGCTTAGACACTGAGCAAAAGATTAGGGGTGAATGCAGTGGACACTGACTTTGGTAGTTAGAGGCTGGGCCATGGAAGCTCTTGTAGGAGATGATATTGCTCAGGGCCCATGCAAAGTCATGAGATAAAACCAAACTACACAAATTTGAAAATGCTCTGTGAAATGGAGACTAGAAAATTCTACCTTTCTCAAGCTTATTCTTGTTTGGGAGTCTGATTGGGAAAAAATCTACCACAAAGAAAAAGAAAACACTGAAAAACCTAAAACAGGGACATTACCAAGGCTTACTGAAATCCAAGCTGAGATATTCACATAAAAACTGGCTGTCTACTTGGGATGTTCCTGGACATTTGGTGAAAGTAAATGCGGAAGGTCTCTGTAGGGGACACTTTCCCCAATCAGAGCAAGCAGTATTTCCTACCCCCAAGAAAAACAGCAATGGCAAAAATGAAAGAAAACTAAAAAAACTTTATGACAGATTACCTCATACCAAAAAATCTTCAAATACATTGGGAAATAGTCTACAGGAGAAAAAGTAAATGGACATACTAAACAAGGGTTATGTTTTTCTCAAGATTAAGAAGGTGAAACAATAGAAAAATATGAGTATACACTGTATATTTAAAATGATGAGACATATAAAGAACATATAAACCACACACAGCACAATGAAATAATAGAATACTATAAATAAAGAAGTAGCAGATTAAAAAAAATCTAGAGATGAAATATGTAGGATAGATAGATGATCAGATTAATCTGAAGAGTCTAGTAGTAAACTGAAAAACAGATCTGAGTAAGTCCTTGGGATCATAGATAAAAAAAAAATGATTCAGAAATGGGAAATATGAGAAGAAGATGAAGGAACAATGGGTAAAATAACAAATTCCTACATATGCCTAATCGGTTTTCCAAAAGATGAACACAGAAAAGAGGAAGAGCCCATGCTAAGAGATAATATCTGCAAATTTCCATGAATTACTGCAAATCCAGATCCCAGGATAAAGAAGCACATCAAATCTAAAGCAAGGTATTTAAAGATCACTGCATGCATCACTGGAAATTTGAAAAACAATGAAACACTAAACACAGCACAAAGTTATGAGGGTCAATAGAAAAGATGACTTACCCAGAAAAAAAAGAAGAAAATCTGAGGCTAAATGTAATTTTCTCTCTTACAACACCAATGACCAAACATGAGAGAATAGTATATTTAAAATACAGAGACAAAATAACTGATAGTATGGAGATTTTTACCCTGCAAAGCTGTCTTTTAGCACAGAAGTGAACTAAAGATATTCCAAACAAGAAACTAAGACAGTTTACCAAGTACTGAATCTCAGTGAAAGAAGTAGTAAAAAAATGCACTCCTGGAAGAAGGGAACCAAATAGAGAACACCAGACCTTGGTAATGAGGTTATTTAACTTCAGCTCAGATATACCTATTAAGAATAGAAATACTAAATATATTTTCCAAATCAATAGAAGGAAAAAAGGGAAATAAAGAAAATTTGATTAATCTCATAAAGGCAGGAAGAAGGAAAAATCAGCCAAGAAAAACCATAGAAAAGAGAAAGCGTAAAATAAAATGGTAAGTATAAATCTAAGTGTATCCAAAATCATAAGAAATAAACAGATGAAACACATATTTAAAAGCAGATTGCTAGATAAATAAAAAGCCCCAAATATCATTTTTTGTAACTTTGAGATATACACAAAATTATATGATTTATGATTACCAAAAATGTGGTAGAATATAAAGACATGGTTTGCAGGGAGTCACATGATCTTCCAACTATTAATTATATCTGAGGAGAGATAAGCTGCTTCAACTAACTCTGTGATGTTTTATTCCTTAAAAAAAAAAAAGTCCAAATCAAATATGGCAAAATATTTGCATTTTTATTGCAGAGTATGCAAAACCCTAGTCATTTAAGAAATAATCTGTTCTGTCTATTCTGTTCTTACCTCAATGGAAAATTCAACTGTTTTAGGAAAATTTTTGACAAGGGCTCAAACAAAATAAATTTTCTTGTTAATCTAGAATTAAATAGAAGTTAAATTAACCATAGGTTTGCATTTCCTGAAGATTCAGACTTTTGGAAAATTTTCTGTAAATCTAAGTGGATTAGATACACCTGGGTCTCTATCTCATTCAGTGTATTTAGTTCTGCCAATAAAAATTCCTATGAAATGTAATATAAATAAAATATACAGGAGAAAACATATTTTTTTCTGTAAGTGTAAACACCCAATTCACATTTGCTATTTTTAAAATTTCTTTTAAGTCTTCAGAATTTTCAGTATGATAGTGATTTCATATTTTTAATGATAATGTGACTTTGCACAGAGACCCTTGAGAAGAAAGTTCCACGGCATTTCTTCTTTTGATAAATTATCCCTATGTCCTGTAGAGCTGTGAGATGTGTTCTTGGAGTTTGAGGGGGTATTTGAATAATTATTCTGTCGATTGAAGCTTTGATAATTTCCCATGTACTGCACAGTAGGTCATATAAAAGTGATATAAGGTGTTAAAATTTTACCTTGTGCTACACATTTGGTTTGTCCTGTACTACTGACTTCGGTTTTTAGTGATAGATTTCTCCAAGAAAGTCAGGCACAGGGAAAACTGATTCACGACAACCAAAACCACTAAAGACAACATATCAATAACAACAGAACAGAACACTACCTTAAAGATGAATGGGAGGGAATGCTGGAAATCTACTCTCTTTCCACAAAGAAAAGAAGGAAATTCACCTGAGAGAGGTAGCTGCTTAATGAGTATGTGAGATTAGATCTGGAAAGGAGGGAGGGAGGGAAGGAGGAAGAAAGGGTGAAATAGAGAAGAGAGAGAGAGAGAGAGAGAGAAAGAAGGGGAGGGAGGGCCATCATGTATCAAGTACTTAACTGATTTGGGCATATATGCAGCCTGTGCTGGAAATGGGACTATCCTCCTTTCACTTGCTTTTATTATCTTACTTGTGTCAAAATGTCTTTATCATTGCTGATGTACTATAAGGAGTCTGGATTTGGGATATGGAAGAAAGTCTGGGTTCAGGATAAGGGTGTCTGAGTTTATATAAGGGGTATAAAGGAAAGTTGTGGAAATGAGAAGACCAAAGGGGGGAAAAAAAATTGGAAAGTAGACTTAGAAGAGTTGATATAGGAAGGAGTCTGGGTAGAATCTGCATTATTTCTGATCAGGAAATGGGTGTCCCTTCCTTCTTGCGTGATGTATGCTTCAGAGCCTGTTGCGATCCTTGAAGGTGAGGACCTTCTGTTGTGTCCCATGGGAAGGCTATTGTTAGTACTAACTAAAATGGTAAGATTAGCGGTTAGTAAATATAACGCTAGTTGCTACAATAAACAACCCCTTAGATATTTGGGGCTTAATACAATAAAACTTTCTTCCTCTCATATGAAGTTCAACACTGATTTTATGGTCGATGGTGGGTCTTTTCTGAGCAGTAATTAAGGAGTTCAGGTTCCTTCCATTTTGTGGTTTTGCCATTTCAACTTCTGGCTTTCAAGACCTCTCTGTTGATCTGTCTCATGTCAGAGGGTGGAGGATGGGAACCATGCGTGAGAATATTTAGATCAGGCTGGAAGTCGCATACATTATTTCTATCCTGGCCACACCAACTCCAAGGGATGCTGGGATAAGTGGTCTGATCATGAACTTTGCAAGAAGGAGAAACTGTCTTGGAAGAAATCTCCCAAACTTTTGAGTCCGTATTCCTGTGTCCTCACTGATGTTCTGATATTCTGCTCTAAAGCATCATTGAATTGGTTCTGTTGTTTGTTGCCATATAAATAAGAGAAGTAGGAATTTGGGACATTGATGGTTATTTCTCTTACTATAAATTATTGCTGTGTAATAATTTGTGAATCATAACCTATTAGCATGTTTGAAATTAATTTAATGTCAATTATAACCTGCATTTAAAAAACACGAAAAAGAAAAGGAATAAAAAAGAATAAAGCAGAATAAAAGTCACAGTGCATTATACAAAGTGCATGTAAGAATTGCTTTGCATAGGATGCCTGGGTGGCTCAGTTGTTAAGCATCTGTCTTTGGCTCAGGTCATGATCCCAGGGTCGTGGGATTGAGTCCTATATCAGCTTCTTGCTCAGTGGGGAGCCTGCTTCTCCCTCTGCCTGACGTTCCCCCAGTTTGTGCGCTCGCTCTCTCTCTCTCTCTCTCCTTCTGAGAAATAAATAAAATCTTGAAAGAATTGTTTTGTATAACTTTTGTGCCAATGATATATATATATGTATATATATATAAAATATTTGTATTATTTACATGTGTGATTCATAATTTTTATATATATGTAATTAAAACAAAAGTTATATGTTTCTATCTATACATATATATGTGGGTTATTAAGTTGGCTGTAATAATACATATTTCTTCCTATGGTTGCCTAAAAAATGTACAGTAGTAGTGGAACTAGTTTACTACATCTTCTCATACAAGGTAGCTCTTCAGGTGGACTTGGGAAATAAAACGAACCTATCCTACTTCAGTTCAGTTTTGCTTGGGGTTGTACAGGGTGAGTGAAAGGATAATAAATTCCAGTATAACCTGAATTTTCTTTCTCTCTCTCTTTCTTTTTTTTTTTTTTTTGTAAATGACAATAACAGGGTAGGAAATTCGTGAAACATCCTAAGAAATCGGCACGTCTCTACACAAGGATGAGTTGGTGGCAGACTTACAAACTTAATTCTCAATCTGTTTGCCTTCTGTCAGTTTTAGACAGATAACTTTTTTTTTTTTTAATCGTCATTTCAAGAAGTGTCAATATACATGCATAGTATCAGTTCTGTCATCTAAAGTTCTTTAGATAAGCAGGTGGTTTTGGACCTTGCCTGCAGCAAAAGCCTTTGATCATTTAGGGGCTACTGATGTACCCTAGGCAGCTGAAGTTAAACAGTTATTTGTAGTCATTTAGATACACACCTTTATACTCTATCTTTAATCTTTTTGCACTTATAATAGGCTCACAGTATGAGAATATTTGAAAAGATATTTTCCCCCACAGTTATACTTCACCTTTTTCTTTCTGGGGACATACGCAGTGTTTCTGTTTTTTGTTTTTTTGTGTGTTTTTTTTTTTTTTCTGTATGAATGTAATTGAGATTATACCTAAGCATGAATATTTGATAAATATAATTATAGACAAACCTAGTAAAATCATTCGACATGGTTTCTACTAGAAGCTTAATGTAGCTGTTACTATTTGGATTTAACTTTTGAACCTAAAATCTGGAGTTCTCAGGCATCCTAGAATGATAAAGACATCTTTTCCCCTCCATATGAAAAGATAGTTTATGAAAGATGGAATATAGTGTACGAAGTGGTTAAAGAGGAGGCGAACACAAAACCAAAGGACCGGTTGGTTTGGTCGCCACTGTGTTTTCACATTAAGGCTCAGATTTTCCCAGTTCGTAGGGATGAACAGCTCCAGACGCAGTGATACCACAACAGATTCCCATGGAGTATTTGAGTGTGTGGCAGGTCGCAAGCACGCCGCTGATTCTGGAGTTGGGGGAGCAGGATGAGTTCATCCAGGAACTTCTAGTCTCGTGGCTGCCTGCACTAGGAGAAAAACATATGAGTTTTGGACACAAAGAGAACTGTTCTTGAATCCTGGCTCTGCCACTTTTTCTAGCTTCGACTATAAGCTGATTATTTAGTTTTTCTATAAATTAATTTTCTTCCTTGTAAAGCCAGAATGATGGTAATTTATCAGTCAGGAATGTTTAGTGTCACTGACAGAGCTCAGATTGGCTTAAACAGAAATAGAGGTGTTTTTTTTGTTTTGTTTTGTTCTTCTTTTTCTTTTTGTTTTTGTTTTTTGAGTCACCTGATAGAAAACCCACAGGAGTTTTCTCTCCTCATAGAGGAGCTGCTGATTCAGGGTCATGTGTCTTCAAGGTTCCGGCTCCCTTTCTCTGCATTTCTCAGTTTTGCTGTTATCTTCTTTTGAGTTGGGACATCATACAAATTGTAGTTGCACACTGAATAAAACAGAAAAGAGGACAAGTGAAAAAACAGTTCCCACAGAAGAGTAGAAAATGAACTCAAACACTCCCATAAAAGGCTCTTCTTACAATAAATTTGATCACATGACAGCTCTGAAAAAAGTCACAGTGGCCACAGGAGTGGAATGAGCTGTTAGGGTCTTTCCAGAAACGGAAGGTCAGGCTATCCTGTGAATAATTTCTGGCTGAGAAGTGGTTCTCCAAAAGAAATGCAGGTTGTGTTTGGAGAAAAATGTTGGTGAGGCCAGTATCTGCTAGCTACCTCTTGACAACCCTGCAATCCTTATGCTCTTCTTCCCATAAAGGTACATTGAGGCCTATGGCAGATGTGCCTGTCCCATGTCTCCTCCAAGGACTCCATTCAAACCCACATCCCTGAGTGGGAAAGGGTTAACACAGTGAGGGTGCCTGGGTGGCTCAGTCAGTTAAGCTTCTGCCTCTGGCTCAGGTCAGGTCCTGGGATCGAGCTCCAGCCTGACTGGGCTCCAGTCCTGCCCTGGGCTCCCTGCTCAGCGAGGGGTCTGCTTCTCTCTCCCTCTGCCCCTCCTCTCTAGTTGTGTGCTCTCTCTCTCAAATAAATAAATAACTAAATAAATCTTAAAAAAAAAAAAAAAGAGTTAGTTGTTGGTTGTTCGGACTTGGTTGTTCAACACTAGCATATATTTAGGAGGGTTTGTTATGTGACTGACCCTTGGCCAACTCCTGGGAACAGCTCCTGGGGACGTTTCCCCTGTTACTAACGAATTTGGTTGTTCTGTCTACCTGGGGCACCCAGCCAGGCCATACCAACTTGTTAAGACAGCTTGTGCAGACTTCTGGAAGACAATGGCTTCCTTCTAAGGGGTCTTAGTTTCAGAAATCATGGCTGGCCATACATGTAAATGAGCCCACACAGCCAGGCCCCAGTAAAAGTCCTGCGCTCAGGAAGTCCTCCTTGGTCAGAACCACTTTGTTTGTGTCCCAGTTCTTTCTTGGAGGAATAATGCATCCTGTGTGATTCCTTGAAAGAGGGCTCTAGGAACCTGTGCCTAGCTCCTCACAGACTTCGCTCAAATGTCTTTTCCTCCTTACTGATCCTGCCTTGGATTTTTTTGCTGTAACAAATATTAGCTCTGGATTTTCTGAGTCCTAGGGAATCACTGAAAGTGTGAAACAATCAAACTGCAGCATCCAGATCCAAAACAAGTCTTCTCTAGGTTAGTGGTTGGCAAATATATATATATTTTAAGTGTCCAATCTTAAATACATTTTGCAAGTAATAGTACTTGACAATGACCTAACTCTGTAAGCTGTTACGGTGCAGCTGTAGACAATTCATAAACAAACGGATGTGGCTGTTTCAAGACAATCTTTTTATAAAGGCAGGTCGTGGGGAGTGGGCAGGTTTGGTCCAAGCACTGTATGTAGTTGGTTGACTGCTGCTGTAGGTAGTGGGTCCTATTCTTGGCTTGTTCAAATCTAGCTTCCTGTAGTGTGATGAGCTGAGCAAATTTAACTTGGAAGTTCAGCTTCTTACCATGCAATCAATGTACAGTGGGGGATAACACATAAAAATATATATTAATTAATGGTCCATAACACTCATGTTTCCTGCTGGGCCTGCATCACATAGACTCCTTGACTTGGGAGTAAATTCTCAATCAGCCCATCTGGTGCTTCTCTACCCCCTGGGCAGTAGCTCCATTATCCGTGGTCACTGTGATCATTGCTTGGGTAGGATTTGGTTGGTATTTACCATTAGGGCTTCACACAGCACACTTTCTCAGGGCAAAGACCTGAGAATTGCCTTGAGGGGTAGAGTCATCAACATCCCTAATTTCTCACTAATTGGTTGAAGGTTTTGTCCTCAAACTATTTCCTTTATACTTTAATTGAATTTTAAGCAGACTTTAAACTCCTTTTAATGAACTTCAAAGGATAGTAAACAAAACCAAGGATGTTACTAGATAATGGTCTCTGGAGTGTATAACTTGGCCTGAGAAATTTATTTCCCAGAAATAGGAGCTGGTTAATGGCCTCTGCCTTGTTCTCTTTTTGGGAGTCACTCAGAGCAATAGGTCGATGTTTAGGGGGTTGGGGAGCCACTCATCTGTATCTTTGCAATAAGAGGAGATGGTCCCCTCTGCATGTAGTAATGAACAAGAGTTTTCTTGGGAATTGCCTAGGCAAAAAGACTTGCCTCAGTTCCCAGTCTTATTACTTGGTAATATTTCTTCCCCATGATTTTTATTGCCACTAACTTTAGCATGGGCTGCTAATTCAGTTTTTTTCCTATCTGTGCAAAGTCAACTTCCAGTCCATTTTGATTGCTTGGAGTGGATCAAAAGGATCACTCAGAGGACAGTGAACGTTCTTTTTTTTTTTTTTTTTGACTTGATTATTTTCTTTTCTATAGGTCCTTATAGAAGAGTACTTTGGTCTCCTCATCAATGAAATGAAGATAAAAATTGTAGCTGTGTTGTTAGGTAGGATATAATGGGAAGTTACTTGTATCAGAGGGCTGAAAGCTACCAGCAGAAGGGAGGAGGGGAAAGGGACAAAAGCGGGGAGGGAGTAGAATTCATTTCGCAGAACCAGGAGTTACTGCCATAAAGCCCTTTAGGTGTTTCACTTGATAGCCCCGTACATGATCCAGTATCAGCTGGTTTGGAGATGAAGACCTCCACAGAAGCCCCCTGAGTGGTCCTGAAGTCACCTTTAGCTCATTATAATACTAAGGTCAGGGTTTTCCACCATTTCTTTCTTTCTTTTTTTTTTTTTTTTGAACATGCCATCTATGCACTAGTATGTTGATGTGATAGGCATGCACAACTGAACCAAAATATCTAAGTCAAAGATTATGTACAAGTTCCTTAATCTGTATACAAGTTCTTGGGGCACCTGGGTGGCTCAGTTGTTGAACATTTCACTCTTCATTTTGGTTCAGGTTATGATTTTGGGGTTGTGAGATCGAGCCCTGAGTCAGGTGCTGCACTCAGTAGGGAGTCTGCCCAAGACTCTCTTCTTACTCTGCCCCTCCCCTTGCTTGTTCTCTCTCTTTCTCTTTCACAAATCAATAAATAAATCTTTAAAAAATATGTATGCCATTTCCCTGTCCTCAACCTCAATACACTGAACAAAAGCCTCCTGTACCAACCCCAAGGGGAGACAGTGTTTTGAGAGCTAGCTCCCTATCTGATGAGGGAGCGGGAGGCTGACTGAGGACAAAGCAAAAGCTGCACCCCCTCTCCATCCGCTCCCCTCGGTAATATGTGTAGCATTCCTCAGGCACCCCTGACCGCCATAAATGAGAAACAAATAGTTAACTTGCAGAGATCACAATCCTGCAAGACAGGAATCTCCCAACTATCTTGATGTTAATGGCTTGCCAAAAGACAACATTGATCAAGCCTCCGGTATCCCGGCACCTTGTAGGCCCTCTTTAGCATATGAAAGCTCCGTTGAAACCTCCCTTTCCCTCACCTTCCCCCAACCGCAGGGTACAAACCCTGCCATCCCTCACAATCCGGGGCAGCAGCTCTTCCTGCCCACGGGTCCTGTCCCCGTGCTTTAATAAACCACCATTTTGCACCAAAGATGTCTCAAGAATTCTTTCTTGGTCGTTGGCTCCGGACCTCAGCCCACCGAACCTCACCTAGGTTCTAGAACTTCATCATATCTCCTTGTTTGTAACAAGTAATAAAAGGTTCTTTGCTTTCAACACTTCCTTGGGTTGGTTCAATTTAATGCACCTCAAGAAGTGAACCCTTTAATTTGCTTACAGTGTCATCGGTTAAATGAGTATTAAGTGTATGTGCTGCCGAAGTGAGCACTAAATGAGTATTAAGTGAGTGAATACAAGTAAACTGTTAGAAAAATGCCTGGTGGGGCACGTGGGTGGCTCAGTCAGTTAAGTGTCTGCCTTTGGCTCTGGTCATAATGATGAAGTTCTAGAACCTGGGTGAGGTTCGGTGGGCTGAGGTCCGGAGCCGATGACCAAGAAAGAATTCTTGAGACATCTTTGGTGCAAAATGGTGGTTTATTAAAGCACGGGGACAGGACCCGTGGGCAGGAAGAGCTGCTGCCCCGGGTTGTGAGGGATGGCAGGTTATGTACCCTGCGGTTGGGGGAAGGTGAGAGAAAGGGAGGTTTCAACGGAGCTTTCATATGCTAAAGAAGCGGAGCTTTCATATGCTAAAGGAGGCCTCCAAGGTGCAGGGATACCAGAGGCTTGATCAATGTTGTCTTTTGGCAAGCCATTAACATCAAGATGGTTGGGAGATTCCTGGTGGAATGTCATAATCCTGCTATCAAGCATCTTTGTTAGTGAGATTTAGGTATAGAAGAAACTTAACTTCCTTCTACCCCAGCCTCCTTCAGTTTTGTTTATGGAGGGGAGGGTGACATTAAGGCTTGAGGAACTGAGTCATTTGCCTCTGGAATTTGTGCTATTGATAATGTAACTTCTTTGTTCATAGATCTCTAGGACATTTGTAAACCAAGGGAGACTCCTGTCTTGCAGGATTGTGAGTTAACTATTTGTTTTGGCAGTCAGGGGTACCTGAGGAATGCCACACACATCACCGAGGGGAGCGGATGGAGAGGGGGTGCAAGATGCCAGCTTTTGCTTTGTCCTCAGCCAGCCTCCTTCTCCCTCATCAATAATCCCAGTGTCCTGGGATCGAGCCCTGCATTGGTCTCCATGCTCAGCGGAAAGCCTGCTTCTCCCGCTTCCTCTGTAGCTCCCCCTGCCTCTGCTCTCTCTCTCAAATAAATAAATAAAATCTTTAAAAAAGAAAAAAGAAAAATGCCTGCTGCATAATAAATAGTTGATATATGATGGCAAAGAAAGGCCATAGGAGGCAGCCAACACACTGATGAGGGAGTAGAAGGCTAGCTGAGGACAAAGCACAAGGGGACACACAGCTACCTCCACCCCATCCCCCAACCTCCTGGGTGGGACATATGTGACATTCTTTCAGGAAGCTCCCAACTATCTTAATGTTAATGCCTTGGTAGAGGGAAAAACAACCTTAACTTGACAATGGCAAGGACTCTGGTATCCGGTAAGTCCTCTTTAACATTTGAAGGTTCTTTTGAAAACCTCCCTTTTTCCTTACCTTCCCCAACCCCCTAGGGTATAATCAATTGCTCCTCACAACCCCAGTGAGTGGCTTTCTGTCCACAGGCCCAGTCCTTGTGCTTTAATAAAACCACCATTTTGCACCAGAGATGTCTCAAGAATCCCTTCTCAGTTGTCGGCTCCAGAGGTTACCCATATTCCAAAACCACATCAACACTAACATCTTGAAAATTTCCTACTGAATCCTTTAATGCTCCAGTCTCATTAGATACATGGTCTGAGCCTAAAGCTACAACTGCTACCAGTTGTAATACAACAAAGGGTGCCAGTTTTTCAGCTCCTGATAATGGAACCCTCATCACTTTCTCCCTACTTCAAGTCAGCCAATTCTGTATGTTAATTACCTTTTGATATCCCATTCCCAGTTCTAAACTCTATGTGACTAAGGATCATTTGCAAAAGATGGAAAATACTAATCAAAATGGCTTAACCAAAAATAAAGAGCTGAGGACTCTGTTAGCTAACAAAGTAATTCAAGGAACACAAAAGTCATTGCTTGATCTAGAAGTTCCTGACTGAGATCATCAGAGCTCTGGCTTATATATTTCTCTATGAATTCCTTGGCTCTACTTTTCTTCATTAATCAATCTCATTTTTAGGTTGTCTTCCGTTCAGTTGTTAATGTAGTTAAATGGCTAAGAGAAGTCAGAGCCTCACCTCTCTTCACCACACTATCCAGAATATAGACCCATTCTGGTTGCTCCTGTTAAAAGGATAAACTGAGGTATATTAAAACAAATATTTAAGAATTTATTTGAGTAAAAATCAATTTGAATTAGACAGCACCAAATCACAAGTGGTCAGGAGTGCTGACCAGATAGGAGCTCAAGGAAAGAAAAGTAGGAACAAAATAAGGAAATTATTGACTGGTTATAGCTTAATGCCTGGTTGGGTGTTTGTGTGTGGTTGTGATTAGAGGTTTGATTTTATAACCTTGAGGCATTTGCAGGCTTAGATTTTGGTTTGTTATATAGGCTGCCAAGGCATTAGAGCCCCCTTAATCTAATGACCTTCTTGCTTAAGTAGTTTAACAGTCGCAAAGAAGGAGGGACGTTCCTTATGGGAATATAAGCTCTTCATTTACTCAAATTATTTTGGAAGAAGAAAGATTCCATCTATCTTGTTGATTGCATGGGACAGCTATTATATACTGAATGCAAAAGCTCCATTCCCATTTGTGTATTATATACTTTTCTTTGTTGCTGAGACTGGTGACTTTAAGACAGTTTCTGGACTCCCTTTCAGATGATGTATTTCTGCCAACAAAGGTTAAGATTGAAAAGGTAGAAAGAAACCAGGCTCCAGTTTTGGCTTCGACTAGTTTTGTAGGAAAGCAGAGTTGTGGAGATTTTGTTTTGTTTTGTTTTTGTTTGTTCCCAGTGTCCAAGTTTTGTCTCATGAGGGTCAAGAGGCATGGAAATGTGGCTTGAGTTTTAGTTGAGGCGATGTGATCTTGGGGCCAACAGCTTGGATCTTGGAGGAAACCATGTGATACTGGAACTGATGAAGTTCTAGAACCTAGGTCAGGTTCGGTGGAGTGAGGTTCGGAGCCGACGGCTAAGAAAGAATTCTTAAGACGTCTCTGGTGCAAAAAGGTGGTTTATTAAAGCACGGGGACAGGACCCGTGGGCAGGCAGAGATGCAGCTGCCCCGGGGATGTGAGGAGTGGTTGGTTATATACACAGGAGTTAGGTAGGTGAGGACAAAGGGGGTGTTCAGAAGGGCTATCAGGGTAAAGAAGACTGTCAGGATATTGAAGTCCTTGTTACTATCCAGCCAAGGCCGCTTTCCCTCTAATGAGGCACTGACATAAAGACAATTGGGAGTCTCCTGGTGGAATGTCGCATTCCTGCTATCAAGCGTCCTTGTTAGTGAGATTTAGGTTTAGAAGTGATTTAACTTTATTTACTTATCCTTCTACCTCAGCCTCCTTCAGTTTTTATGGAGGGGAGGGTGATGTTAGGGCTTGAGGAACTGAGTTATGTGCCTCTGGAAATTGGGCTATTGATAAGGTAACTTCTTTGTTGTAAATCTCAAGGACATTTGTAAACCAAGGGAGACTCCTGCCTTGCAGGATTGTGATCTCTGCAAGTTAACTATTTGTTTCTCATTTATGGCAGTCAGGGGTGCCTGAGGAATGTCACCTATAGTACCGAGGGGAGGGGAGCGGGTGGAGAGGGGGTGCAAGGTGCCAGCTTTTGCTTTGTCCTCAGCCAGCCTCCTGCTCCCTCATCATTCCCCCCTGAACAATTTTGACCCTTAAATCTTTAAGGTGGTTGAAGGTGGAAGGTCTCATCTTCTGTAACTTCTTCCTGCTGAATAGGGGCGTAGAGCTGTCCCTACCTACTCGGGTCAACATTGATCAGTTGAGGAACGTGTAGGGGCATTACAAAAGACAGAGGCAGCTGAATCCAGCGCTGACAGTGAAGAGGTGTCTTTATGCGTGGTAAGGATCATCTGTCGTGGTGAAGTCATTGCAGCAATGGAGTCTCGGCACCAAGTAGAGAAACATTGAACAAAGCAACACATTAAGATTAATAAGGCGATAAGGATGAGAAGCCCAAAAAGGAGATTTTTAATTGTTGGCCATAGTCCTCCTTCAAACCAGGAACTTAACCAATCACTGAAAGAGAGAGAAGGATCTTGTAGAGCCTTATGCCATCCTCAGTATAGCGATAAGGAGGGTTTTATAACTTAGGCCCATATTTGACTGGGGAGTTATGGCTTGACAGTAATCCCCTTTCCTTCCAAATAGCTCCATGGGCATGTAATACCAGGAAGGCATATTTGGAGTCAGTGTTAATGTTTATTTTTAAGGCTTTGGCAATTGCAAAGTGCTAGTGAGCCCTGTGGCATACCTAGATTTCTTATTCTTTCTATGAAAAGTATTGTCATCAGTAAACCAACTGTCATTTGTTTTTTATAACAGGGGCATCTTAAATCTTGCCAAAGAGAGTAAGCAAGATCAATAACCACTGAACAGTTTCTGCTCTATAGAGAAAGAAGTACAGTGGTCAGGTTCAGGCATATGGGTAACTAGGTTTAAAGTTTGACAAGTTTTAAGTATTATTTTGGGCATATCTGTTAGTGTAGCCCAGTATTTAATAAGTTGACCTCCATTATCCATTGGCTTCTAAGACATATCTGGACCTGATGTGAAGTCATTACAGTCAGGGACTCTCCTTTTTATGAGGAGGGCTGTTCTATGCTTAGCTAAAGCATTTGTTTGCAATTGCACCTCAACAGAGGTGGCTTCTAGGATAAATATGACTAAGGGCTGAAACCATTAAGAAGCCCTTTGAGTAGGCCAGCCTTAACAATATCCTGAATACAGAGGATCACTGGCAAGTGGGAGAAAACTTGTCAAGAGATAAGGGGAGTCCCCCATGCATAATCCAATTTAATCAAAAAGAAAGTGGGTTCATCCATTGTCTCCATAAGTCCATAGTTAATCCTATGGAGTGCGGTATGCTGGCTTTTAGGCAATTTCATTATTCCAGCCACACACAAGGTGATAGTTAAGTTATACAATTGTTAGGGAATCAATCCCATTATCTAGTTGTTTAATCATGTGCCATGGGGTCTTGTTATTATCCCCACAGAATAAAAAAACAAGAAGATCATCTAAATGAGCTATTGTGCAACTTTTCTGAAGTTTACCTCAAATTGTCTAGCTTAGGTAAACAAACATTTAAAAACAATCAACTTTAGGATTTAACACCCATAAAGGTGTGTTATTAAAACATAATTTTTCTCTCTAAAATAACCCTCATCTCCAGGGATAGCCAAATCAGGACTAAGTCATTTGAAAAACAAGTCCAGTTTTAACAAACTTGGCCTAATTATTTACATAAGCTCAGCAAGAACAGTGAGTGTGATCATAAAGATCTTTTAGAATCTGCTTTGCTGGAACTCTTATAAGGAATCTCTAGGTTGAACTTTTCGTAGACTCTCCAGGCCAGAAGCCAAGCCACATACTTGTCATCAGACATGCCTGTAATACCTGTTGATTTAGGCGAATGCCTCTTCCTGAGGTTCTGCACCTACCAAGGAGTGACATTCTTTACTCACCTGGTGAGGCTGCTGGGAACTCTGTAAGCAAGGTATCAGGCCAACAGTTCCAAGGGGCTTTACGGCTCCAGGTTTCAAAAAGTCAACCTTAGTTCCTTTAAGCTGTCTGGTCATATCTGAGTCTTTTCAAATATGACATCCCAGTCAAAGCCTTAGTAAAATAACCAGTGTTTCCAATTGCGTCCTGTTATAAGGAGAACAGATTCTTACTGAACTTATGCAAATGACTGATTGCCATGGAAGAAAGAATATTTACTGAGACCTTTTGGTTTCAGAGGGTTCAGATAGAGAGAAAAGTTGAATGCCTTAATTCCTTTACAAATGAGTACTTTTACATCTCTGTAAGTTACAGATAACTTAAGAAAAAGTTTCCTTAGTCTGGAAAAGCAAACATTAGAGAACCAGCAATGTCTAAAATAAGACAAAACATTAAGAGACACAACACTATAATCTTTTAGTTCATTTAGTCCTGTTATGCCCCAATAATGGGTCCGTGATTAAAGGAGCGAGACTGATATAAAGCGAAGGTCAAGCAAAGCTTTATTTCACGCCAAGCATCAAGAATCTAACCAGGGCCGCACCTCTTACAAGAGAGGGCGACCCTTCTGTTTCACAGTCTAGCTTTTAAGGGCAAAGGCCATGCGGTCGGGCCTGGCTACGCACAGGTGACCAATGAGATTGTAACACACAGGAAACTCCACTGTGATGCTAGGTGACCAATTGAATTATAATTTACCCTAGTAGACATTTGAATCAGCCTATTACACCTTGATTAGGATTGGCGCCAGAAGGGTTCCCAAATGTAACCCAAGGTTTATCATTGGTTTAGCAGTACTTCATGAGTAACTTAGCATACCAAGGAAAAGCCTGAGTTAAAGAGATTTACAACTTAAATCTTGTCAACAATTGCTAAAACCTTAGAAGGTTTTAAAACACATGCCTAAATATAATTAGGGATGTTAAACACCTGATAAAACAAAACATAGAAACTGGGTTTTCTGGACAGGCAAAGAGAAAACCATTTACATTTTCTTAACAGCAGATCAATTAATCTAAGAAAACTTTGTCCTTTTGAACAGAGAGAATTTCAGTCTTACACCAAAGTACCTTTAAAACCCATTCATTTCAATCTTAGTCCGTCCTGACCACAGTTAAAATTCCTTTTCTGAAGACTTCCCTTCACAAACCTTTTACAACTTTCCTTTTCATTCAGGTTTTGTCCCAAGTTATTTCCTTCCAAACAACCATCTCATTTAGGACAAAATTACCCTTATTTATTTTTTTTTTTAACCTTCAAAAAAAATGCATTTCCATTCCTTAAATCTTTCTTACATATCCTCTACTTTTCCACAGAGTCGTTTTCTTTATTTTTATCAGTCTTACAGTCAGCAGAATTTTGTACTTTTAGAAATATCTTAACCTCTACTGAAGACTAAGTATTAACCAATTGTGAACTGTTACAACAGAATTCTTCAGATGGCAAATTTATCAATCAGTTAAGCACAAAACATGTTTACCAACAGATTTAAATATTCTTAGTTTCTTTGCAGTAAGAAGTCAAAAGCACAAACCTATGTTCAGTAATCAATGACTTAGCATTTTATCCTGAGTGGTTAAGAACTAGATGTCCATAATTTAATTCCATTTGTCATCCAACCAAAACTTTAAAACTTTCAGGTTACCAAAGACTTTGAAAGCTATCTCAGCAATTACCCATTGAAACTTTGAGACAGACAATTAACCATCAGTTTAGTCATTTCTTTGCTAACAAATTTAAACAAATAACACAAGCTCATTTGATCTTCAGTAAACTTCGAAGTTTCACATTTACTGCTGATAACTTAAAAGACATCTATCTTAATTAAACCAACAAACTTAACTTAGTTCCAATACTGATTTACGTTCCATCTGGGCCCACTCCACTTTGAATGTTTACCTGAGACACGAGTGGGGAGATCTGGAGTGGGGGGTGTTAGGTCCAGGGGATGATCTTCTTGCTCCTTGACAGTGAGGAGAGAAGGAGCCGTGGTGCATGATCTAGAGGCTAGTCATGCAGTCTGCACGCACATTGGTGCAGAAACAGGAGAGAGGCAGAGAAAGGATTCCCGGTTTTAGAGCTCATCAGCCCCAACAGAGGAGCAGACACCATGTTTTCTCACCAGTAGCGGTGGGAGGGGTTAAGCAGTCCAAGTCAGGCCAGAGAAAACAGGGAATTTCCCCGAAACAAAGGGAGTTTCGGCAGCTGCTTGGGAATATTCCTTAAGGTCTCTGTCTTGAGTTAAGACTAACCCCAGTTGGCTCCAGTTATAGCCATTAACACGGGAAATGAGTGAGGGAGAAGCCCCCACATCTATTAGGAGAAACAGAGAGAGAGAAAGTCAGAGTCCCCTTTGCTAGGGATGACCCAGCAACCTGGGTTTACTAGAAGGAGGCTTATTAACAGAATTATCATCCAATATGTCAGGAGAAGTTTACTAGCTGACTCATTTGGGCAAGCACATTCAGCAAAAGCCCCTTAGTTAGGGGTCCTGGTGCAGAGCAATGAAGGCCTAGGTATGAGCAATGAAGGTATCCTAGGTCCATTTGCCCTGTTCCCATTGAGGCCATGCAGTGTTACAGGAGCTCAGTCCTTTTCTAAGTTTTGCAATCCAAATTATTTCCAGTGGGTTAAAAGGCACTCCAAGGTAGAGTCCTTGGGAACTGAAGAAGCCTACTGAGGCCATGCTCCCAGAAAAGTAAAGAAGGTCCATTACCAAATCCCCCCTGACTCCTGGGTGGCGTCCCACACAGGGTATGTCAGAGGTTCTCGTGTGTCAAAAGCGACCAGAGGCGTCCCTCAAGATATCGCTATTGATCACCATCCTGCCTTCCCCGGGAAGGCATTCCTGCCATTAAAGGCCCTGGAGGGTTGCCGGCATCCCTCCTCTTCCCCATCGCATCCTAGGCTACAGATGGGTGCCTGGTGAATGGACTAGGATACTGTGCTATCCTACACTCTAAAGGTTATGTTATCGTCCTGCCATTTTTTAACCCACGGAAATACTAGAGAAGTTTGGCAAAGGGGAAATTACCCAATTCCGTAGCTTTAAGTAGTTAGCAGAAGACACTGACAAGAAACAGTAAAGACTAAATCCATCATGGTCTATGCGACATTCCAACACATGTGGTCCTTGCAGCCAACTTCCCAAGGAAACGGTCCCCGGTTGCATTTTAATTCAATTGGGTACTGGTTTCGGCCAGCTCCCAGTGGAGGTCTCTCGGCCAGAAGTGGCTAGACCAGGGATGTGGAGGGGATCACATTAGATCAATCAGGAGGAAACCTCACACGGGAGTCTTAAGATTGGCAGCCGTCCTGGTGACTTAGGTGGCTGTCCCGTGCCCAAGAGAGACAACTTTATATAAGAACAGGAATAAAGAGAGGGCATTAAGTTTCTGGATCTTATTACCATTCCGGCCAAGGTACTAACTTACAGCCAAAAGGCAGACGCTCTCCTCCCCGTAGAGCAGCCACGGGCTAGAGGATTACAGCCTGAGCAATTGACATGCAAGTGTTCCAATAAGACCATACTCCTTGAAAAGCCCCTGAAATGAGAGTAAAGGGAGAAAAGAGAAAGTACTCACCAATTTTGCACCGAAGCTCAGAGTCCAAATGTAAAGACTCACAGTCCCTTCGTGGTCGCCAATATGATGAAGTTCTAGAACCTAGGTCAGGTTCTAGAACCTGTTCTAGATAGGTTCCCTCTATCAATCATAAAGACATAAAGACAATTGGGAGTCTCCTGGTGGAATGTCGCATTCCTGCTATCAAGCGTCCTTGTTAGTGAGATTTAGGTTTAGAAGTGATTTAACTTTATTTACTTATCCTTCTACCTCAGCCTCCTTCAGTTTTTATGGAGGGGAGGGTGATGTTAGGGCTTGAGGAACTGAGTTATGTGCCTCTGGAAATTGGGCTATTGATAAGGTAACTTCTTTGTTGTAAATCTCAAGGACATTTGTAAACCAAGGGAGACTCCTGCCTTGCAGGATTGTGATCTCTGCAAGTTAACTATTTGTTTCTCATTTATGGCAGTCAGGGGTGCCTGAGGAATGTCACCTATAGTACCGAGGGGAGGGGAGCGGGTGGAGAGGGGGTGCAAGGTGCCAGCTTTTGCTTTGTCCTCAGCCAGCCTCCTGCTCCCTCATCAGAACTAGCAGTTCAAGGAGCCACTTTCTGATCATGCAGGTTTCTGGTAACAGGGAAAGCAAGTGCTGTATTAGGGCAGTGCTTCTATGGTGTTCTGGGAATCATTTCTAAAGCCTGAGACTTTGTCTGGCTTCTCTGGCTCCTCTAACGGTTTTGTAAGCACCCTGCATGAAATGCCTTTCTGCTTAAGCTGTCTAGAATAGTTTCTGTTGTCTGCATCTGAATTAGTGTCCTGCTATATTCGAAGTGCCTAGAACAATAGTGGGCACATAGTACATAAAACAAAATTATTTATTACCTGGCTGGTTTTCCTTCCAGACACCTCTACCCCCAAATTTCTTGTTTTTTATTGAGTGAAATTAGTCTCAGTAAGATACCAGTTATGGACTGAGATATTAGGACTGGGATGATGGGCTACCCTGAGCGCTGAGATTGAGGGTGGAGTATAGTAGATCATATGGCTGACACTGAAGGAAAAATAATTCCCTAAAACAATTTAGTTGTTATTTTTGGAGAGCAGGAAATAGCACCTGGGGAGGCAAACAAAGAATATTTAGTAGAGAGGCCTACTTTTAAAGAATTGTGAGCATTCTAAGAGATGATGCTTAATTATTGCAGTTAATTTTTATTTGTGAGACAAAAATACCACATATGGGATACTGGGAGCAACAGTCAAAAGGAATTGTTTGCGACAATACTGTATACACCCTCTCTTTCCCCATACACCGCTTACCCCTTCTTCAGTAGTATCAGAATCTCAGTTTTTAGTCTGGGGACATTGCTGTCCAAGTTAAAGAGAGTTCCTTACTAGGGAAGAGGCAAATATCATTTTGGCGCTTCCATTTTTTCACTTTGCTGGCCTATAACACGGATGTGATGATTGGAGTTCTGGCAGCTATTTTGGACCATGAGGTGACCGCGATGGTGTAATGAAAGAAGCAGATCTTGATCTCATTATAACTAATGAGCCACCATAGCAATTTTGGGTAGCTGATTTCCAAAGTCATTTTGTGAGGGATAGGAAAACTATTTTGTTATTTTAAAACAGTGTTGTTTTAAAGGCTTTCTGCCTTACACAGATCAATCTAATCATATCTAATACAGAAATAGTCAAGTCTTAAAGGATAGGGATGGGACTTTAAATTCTGTAAGAGAAGGCACCATATAGACTTATAAAAGAAAATAGAAAAAGAAAAAATGGACAAAATCGGAGAATAAGAGGCAAAGAATACAGGACAATTTTATTACAGTGTCAAACATTAATATCTTGTTGCTAATATTTATTTTTAAAACTTTCTATACAACATTTGAATCTTCTTCCATTTTGTGAGCATAATACATTGTGATTTAGGCAGACCACTCAGCTATCAGACCACTCACTTTGGACCTTAAATCAAAAGCAAATGAAGCCAGGCAAGGGGAGCAGTATAATTTCCTTGAATGTAGGGTTCCTGGGTGGCTCAATTGGTTAAGTGTTTCCCTTCAGCTCTAGTCATGATCCCGAAATAAATAAAATATCCCGAAATAAATCCCGGAATAAATAAAATCTTAAAAAAAAAAAAAAAAAGAAGCAGTTCGGAGGTCAGCAGGGGGCGCTCTCGTGCCCAACCACTTATGGTCAACTGTAGATGCAACAGAAAGAGACCACACCTTGCCAGTTGAGATTTAACTACTACTTTACTATCCCAGCAGGAGGAAGAAGCTTTTCTCCTACCCTGACAACAGCCCATCCAATAAGAGACTGTCACAACTCAGCAAAAAACCCACTTTGGACCCCCAGTTTAGTCCAATGGACTTTTTGTTTTTAATAGTCTCCCCAGTTTCCCCACTTTCCTCTTTAGAAGAGCCTTCCTCTTTGATCTCTGAACTTGCCTATTGTTTTGCCTTACCTTGCTTGTCCCATGTAGCAATTCTTTGGTCTTCTCGAGTAAACCCATTTTTGCTGGTAATATAACTGGGGGTTTTACTGTTAAGGCTAACAGCTCTAGTTATGTTGCTGCTATTTGATTCTTTGTCTTCTCCTGTCTTCCTTTTTGGCAGTTTGCCTTTCCATGGTTTCAGTTACCTGCAGTCAAGGGCGGGTTGGAAGCAGATGATCCTCCTTCTGATGTATTCTGAAGGTCACTAGTAGTCAAATGCTGTGTCACAATGCCTAGGCCACTCACCTCGCTTCATCTCATCATATGGGCATTTTATTTAATTTTGTTTTTTAAAGATTTTATTTATTTATGGGAGAGAGAGCAAGCGAGCAGGGAGAGGGACAGAGGGACAAGCGGAGTCCTAGCTGGGCAGAGAGCCCGATGCAGGGCTCTGTCCCAGGACCCCCAGATCACGACTTGAGCCCAAATCAGATGCTCAGCTGACTAGGCCACCCAGGCGCCCCTCATATGGGCATTTTATCATCTCACATCATCACAAGAAGAAGGGTGAATACAGTCCAATAAGATATTTTCAGAGACAGAGACTGCATTCACATAACTTTTACTGAGTATACTTTACAGTTGTCCTATTTTATGATGCATTATTGTCATTAATTTCTTCATTAATCTCTTTCTGTGTCTGATTTATAAGTTAAACTTTATCATAGGCATGATCATAGGGAAAAAAAACAAAACAGTATATATAGGGTTCAGTACTATCTGCAGTTTCAGGTATCCACTGAGGGTCTTGGAACATATCCCCCATGGATAAGGGGAGACTACTGTAATTCAGATCTGGGAGCTTCCCAATGTCTTTTCTACAATCCTTTTGTTTGCATATGTTAGCCAGAGTCAGTTTGTGTTGATTGCTAAAGTGAACTCCATCTGATACTTATCTTCTAATAATCATGCAGTATGTAATACTGCAAAGACAAGCTTTGATTTAAATAAGAAATTTCAACCTGTCTTTTTTCTGAATTGATTTTAAATAACATCCATATGTTTCTCCAGGGGCGAGAAGTCTTAGGAGCCTCTTTGATTAGTCTTTTTGCCTTTCTAAATTCATGTTTCAAAACCAATTCATTTAAACTTGAAAAAATGAATTTGGATTGAAATAATGAACCCATATGTTTCAAATGGATTCTGAATTTACCAAGAATAAGACTCCTTAAATCCACACTTGATAAATACTCATCTAAACCTATTACAAATGTGACTTTATTTAATGTGTCTTAAAGTAATACAGAATGAATGGGACATAGTTTCTGTGTTTGGTGAGGTCAGTTGTCCCAAGATTTTGACCACTTTTCAGGGAAACTTCTATTAAGTGCCCAGCTGATAGTGGGTCCTTAATAAACTGTATTAATAAATTGAATTTGATAAGAATAATAGGATGATTTTCATGGGATTCTCTTTAAGATTTTATTTATTTATTTGTCAGAGAGAGAAAGAGCGAGAGAGCACAGGGAGACAGAGTGGCAGGCAGAGTCAGAGGGAGAAGCAGGCTCCCTGCCGAGCAAGGAGCCCGATGCGGGACTCGATCCCAGGACGCTGGGATCATGACCTGAGCCGAAGGCAGCTGCTTAACCAACTGAGCCACCCAGGCGTCCCGGGATTCTCTTTAGGTAAGATTCCTGCACCTTAGAAAGATAGAAATAATTTAGCAGCAGGAGGATTGATAGGAGTAGAAAATGATATATGAGCTTTATAATTTTATTATGATGATTCAATGAGGGGTAATAGATACTTTAAACAAAGCACAATCCTGCTTTCTGTTTGCACTTTATTTAATATTTCAGTGTTCGTTTTCAAGCACACAACAGTTTCTTTTCACTGTTATAATCAATGAGCTTCTTCTAAATTACCTTTTCAGGGGTCATTCAGATTTGAACCAAACATACTGTATTTCATCCCTTGAAGTACAATGCTTCCTGATGGGGTAAAAGCGGAGATATCATTATTTATTTGATTTTGTGCTTAATATCCCTCTGCCATTGATGGTTTGTTATGTGGATTAAAATTTGTCCTTCTTTTCTTTGAGAGATATAGGTTACCCATGAGAGTAATAAAGTGTCCTAAAATATAACAAAATAAAATTTGGGAATCACTGGCTTCAGAGCTTTGTTACTGAGCAGTCACCTGCTTTTTACATTTTTTGCTTTATCTTTTATTCTTTTTAACAAAACTTCCTTCATTCCCTCTTCTCCCCCACTGTCAAGAAAAAATCTGTAGTTTTTGCTATGTTCCCTCTTAGACTGGGAGCTTCTCAACATCAGGGCTGATGGCATTTTTTTTTTTTCCAGTAACACTATCACCTTCTCTGGGATATATGTGTAACATAATAGTTAGTCTACTGTGAAAATATAACAAGTGGAGATGGACTCAGCTTTTTACTGTGTGAGATAGTGGACTTAAGTAGAAAAAACCACAAACTTTGGGGTCCGAAGCATAGTTTAAAATTATTCCTCTATTCCTTATGTAATAAATTATACTACTTTATTACTTATGAAATGAGTAATATTACTGGCTTTTATAGTCTCTATGTCCTAAGGAAAAAAAAGATGCCTTATTGAGAAGATTAAGAGGAATAATGGTGTAACCAATTTCATTCAGTGCCCACTGTATGATAGGCAGCAATAGTGTTGTCCAGCAGGCCCCCCTTTTTTTTTCACTGGCATTGATACTAGGGAGTGTAAAGCATATCATTTTGCTTTGATAGTAAAAGCACTGGGTAAGGGGCACCTGGGTGGCTCAGTGGGTTAAGCCTCTGCCTTCGGCTCAGGTCATGATCTCAGGGCCATGGGATCAAGCCCCGCATCGGGCTATCTGCTCAGCAGGGAGCCTGCTTCCCCCTCTCTCTCTGTCTGCTGCTCTGCCTACTATGGTCTCTCTCTCTGTCAAATAAATAAATAAAATATTACAAAAAAAAAGCACTGGGTAAATAGTGGAGAAAACTGAGTTCTGGTGTTCATTTTGATCTTGAAGAAGTTTGTATAAGATCTCTAAACTCTCTGGGTCTTAGTTTCTTCCATCTTAAAATGAAAATATCCTCTATCAAAGGATAGAAGGTAATGAAATAAACCAGTTAAAACACCTTTAAAAATTTAATAAATATATACTCAGTGGTGTTACTAGTTTTTGTTTCTTTTAATTGTGCATAGTACAATATATTGCCATTTGTTACTATTAAAAATATATATTTGGTATTACGAACAGGTGCTTATTCTGAGGCTAAGATGATGTTACTAGAATGTCCTCAAGGCCTCACAGAAAATGTTGATGTAGACATAAGGATTACATTGACAAGTAATCTTAAGAAAGTACTGTGGTTAAAGAAGCAATTTTAAAGATGATTTGAACTAGAAGAGTATGGACAGATTGAAAAGAGAGTGAAGACAGGTGGTGAGGAATGGGTTTTGGAATATCAGATGTGAAATGACAAGGACAGGAACAGAGATTTAACTGTGGGGGAAAAAGAAGTACTAGAAACATATAACTAATTTTCCAAAGGAAAGCTGTTCAATTTGTCCTTTGTGTGTAGAATTCTGCAATATGGTCTTTTATACACAGCTAACCCCTGACTAATAAAGCAGGGAGCAACTTGTTTATTATTTTTTCTTCATCTGGCAAGAAACCTGTTGTCTTATTTTGCTCTATTGCAGTCAAGCTCTCAAAGTTCTCCCAATTCTTCAGTGCCACTCTGCAAGAAATTGTGTGTTTTATTTTTTTAAAGATTTTATTTATTTATTTGAGAGAGAGACACTGAGAGAGAGTATGAGAGGGGAGAAGGTCAGAGGGAGAAGCAGACTCGCCACGGAGCTGGGAGCCTGATGTGGGACTCGATCCCAGGACTCCAGGATTATGACCTGAGCCAAAGGCAGTTGCTTAACCAACTGAGCCACCCAGGCGCCCAAGAAATTGTTTTTACTAAGTGTTTCAAACAAGAAAAAAAATATGTAAATGTTTGGAGAGGAATTTTGTCTGAAAGATTATTAGCAACCCTTCACTAGAATTACATTTAGAAATAAAATCAGGCAGAGAAACATTCAAGGCTAACTACAAGTTCCAATTTGTGAGTTCTACACCCTCAGCAGCATAAATATCAGCCATCCTCATTGCCATTTTTTAGAAGAAAATGCAGACTACTAGGATTATCAGTAAGCACTCTTGTTAAATTATGTGGATCATTTTGAAAAACGGACAGTAGCTTCTTGGTTTTTGTGTTGGGAATGCCTTCTGCTCACCTCTTCCAGGTTGGACCTGTCAAAGGTTTTTCTAAAGCCCGAATTTCCTGGTCAGGATCTGAGAGATTCTAGCCATTCTCACGCCCCTAAGCTCTACTGAAAACTGCCAAAACGTTATGTTAATCTGAACTTTTACAGTTTCATCCATTATCCACCTGCCAACTAGATACCTCTACCTGGATGCCTTATGGATGCTTCAGTCTCAGCATTCCTAAAATGTTTGCTCTTATAACTTTTCCTTCCCCCTATAGTTTTTCTATCTTATATGGCAGTATTACTTTCTACTCAGTAGCCATACAGGAAATCAGGAAGTTGCCATAGATCCCACTCTTCTTATATACCATACCATAGGTGTCATGAAACCTTACCAATTTCCCCACCTAAACAACTCTGGGATAGGTTCTCTTCTCTCTGTCCTTATAATGCTCTTTGGGTTAACCCTCATCCTCTCAAGCAGTAGATTCCTACCTCATCTGCCTGTGTCCCTACTTAACCTGCTGTGATTAATTTTTCATCCTGACACCAGAGTGATCTCTTCAAAACTCAAATTTGACTGTGTCACCTACTGGTATATAAACCTTCAAAGCAGTTCTAACACTTACAGGGTCAACTACCAAACTCTAATGTAGTATACAAACAACTCCATAATTGAGCACCTGCCAACTTCATCCTCCACCCTTTCTCCTATTGTCCCTTGTCTGGAATGCTATTACTACCCTCTTGACCCACTTGCCTTTGCGGAATTCCCGCTAATGGTAGGAGAGTCAGTTCAAGTCTCCTTCTTTAGGAAGTCTTTCTGGACTCTCCTACTTGCTCTCATTGTGATCCTCAGAAAACACCTTGCTCTGAGGTTTTGTCGTAGTTTTGCATCTGTCTGTTGTTGTCCTCACTGTGTTGCATTTTGATTCTCTCTCTGTAACAGCTTCCAGGCTATATGGTGGGTGACTTGAGGACAGGAACCATGGCTTGTTCTTTGTATTCAACATGCTTAACATAGGGGTTTGTACAGAATAACAACAAAAAGTATTTTTTCAATGAACGAATGACTATATAGAAGGGCAATGAAATTATGGAAAGAGGAATAATATCTTTAAAAACATTTCATCTACATTTTACTATTTGTTCTTCCTCAGTTTTACTAATATTGTGGCCAAAAAGTCACAGTGAACAAAATCATTGGCTAAGAGGGAAAGGAAAGCTATTGGGCCTTCTAGGTTAAAGAATCATTTTCTTGCATTTCTCCCCATTTCTAGATCTAAGATCCAATTAGATCCCTAAAATTTAAGCCTGAATCATAGTAATTTGAAAGATAATGTATTTTTTCTTCACTTCCCATTTTAATAATTTTACTACCATTTATTTTATTTTTTAAGGATTTTTATTTATTTGAGAGACAGAGATAGCATAATCAGGGTGAGCAGTGGAAAGAGGGGGAGAAGAAGGCTCCCCATTAAGCAGGGAACCTGACATGGGGCTCGATTCCAGGATCTCAAGATCATGACCTGAACTGAAGGCAGCTGCTTAACTGACTGAGTCAGCCAGGTGCCCCATTTTACTACCATTTAAACAGTTTGAAATCACTAGAAAAATCTCTGTAAACATATTTAGGTCCTAATCATTTGAAGGCCATTCTGATCTACTCTGTGGATGTGAGAATGGATGGCCTTATTGCCTTTTCATATTTTTTTGCTTTGGCTTATTTCTTTTTCCTCCAGAGAGTTCATTTGTTGTACTTAATCCCATACTTAATAATAAAACTAAGTTTAAGTCCTCTATTTAAGCATAATATATTTTAATGACATAAACTCAAATATTAAAATAAGTAGTCAGATGCCACCTTCTGGCTCTTGAAGAAAAGGAGAAAGAAAATCAATAGTTGTACACAAATTGGTATATTCAAGGTGACTGTCATTTGCTTCAGGTTGATTTGTTTCCCGCCCTTACACGCATATGGTGTATCATGCTGTATCTCCAGGCTGTGTCAGCCACACATAGTATAGCAGTGGTAAGGAAGAAACACAAAATGTGTGACTTTGATCTTCAAAGTTACCTGATTTCCCTTTGCTCAAAAGCAGTTGTTAGAGCTCCAGTGTTAAAAAGTCTTCCAAAGAAATGTAAATGGCCGTCTGTGCAACTTCAGTTTCAAGCATAAATCTAGAGACCCGGAAATATTGTCACCATAAATCCAAGTGGCAACAAAGTCCATAGAGAGAGAAGAGAATCATGTTCCTTTGGTGACTACAAATTAAGCTAGTGGATTCCCCCAACTTCCAAGGGGTAAAAAGACTTTACTTGCCTTCTTCTTCTTTTCTAACTCTGGGTTCCACAAGCCTCTAGCTTCAGGAGGTGGTCAGAATGAATTCTGTAAGGTGATAGAAGAGTTACTATTTTCAACTGTGCTTTATGAGTTCTCATCAGATTGATAATATGGCTGAACCATTAATAATGTTTGTTAGTAAGATGGGATTTTGATGATTGGGGAAAAGCTGTGATATCACTCCCCACCCCCCCGCACTGTTTGTGCTTGTTGTAAGTTGATTTTCTGGGAAAATAACATAAAACTCAGGACATGTAGGATCTTTCTGGTAACAGCTGGAGGGAAACTTCCCAAGAATTTGAAAACCAATTTCAAAGAGCCCACAGGTTCTTTACTATTGGATGGTGAAAATACAAAGTCAACAGCCCTTTGTTTAAGCAAATCATCTTCATGAGTTTCTGAGTATGCAAACCTGAGCCCAGACATTATTTGAGGTGAGGGATGGAGAGCTGAACTGGTCTTCACAAGAAATGAGCCAGAACAGTGTATTGGAGGCTGTCTTGTAGAGATAGGAGAAGGACATAGAAAGTTATGTTCAAAATTGGCCATGATCAATGAGAAATTACTCATGGTAGGAAATGCCCAGTAGAGTCCAAAATTATATCTGATAACTAATTTTAAGATTTTTAAAATATTGTTTATGTAATTTTCACACTTTGTGGCCAAAAACCATCAGTAAATTAGGTTCTACAGGTACAGTCTTGTATTAGGCATATTTGAGAAAAATGAAAGAAACCAGGAGAATGTTGAATGTGATTTGGAGTAATGCATAAGAGGAACAAAATAAAGTAAAACTAAACTTCTGACTGACATAAGAAAAAGAAGCCACTGGTAACCAGAAAAAAGGAAATCAAGAATGCCCTTAGAAATTAGTTTGGGTTAAAGTCTTTTTTTTTTTTTTTAATTTTATTCATGTATTTGAAAAATACAAGCAGGGAGAGCAGCGGCAGGCAGAGGGAGAGGAAGAAGAAGACTTCCGGCTGAGCTGGGAGCTGGATAGAGCAGGGCTCCATGCAGGGCTCCATCCCAGGACTATGGGATCATGACCTGAGCTGAAGGCAGTTATGACTAAACCACCTAAGCACCCCTGGGTTAAAGTTTTTTTATTGAAAATTTAAATGACAAGTTAAGCTCAGAAGGCAGGAGAACTTTCAGTTTTGGGTGACTTTATGGAAGCCTATTGTCTCATATAAACAAATCCTTAAAAACATTTCATGAAATGAATGAATTCTACAGCATTCACAATAGTCACATCAAATGAAGCCTAGACAAATGAAAAATATTATCCACTTTGATTTGTGGTTTTCTCTATGTAGTGTAAGTTCTTTGAGCATAATTATTTTTCCTTTAAATTTTAAAATCCTGCATTTTTGTTTCTGACATTGCTTTTGAATGGAATGTAACAGGGGTTATGCATTGATGTAAATCAATGGCTTACAAACATTTCCATTTACAGAATTTGTTTTCTCACAAAACCTTAAATGGGAAAAAATAAGCTAAAAAAAGATAAGCAAATGAAATACTAGAGCTGAAGTAAAGGGTAGGTTTCAAGTTATGGGTGAAATTGTATCAAATAATCCTGCAGGGTGAGAGGAAAGAATAACTAACAACTTCTGGTGTGTCCTGGTCCTCTCCAAGCTCACCTTGTCATCCTGTAGTTTTAAATGTGCTCAGAATAATAACCTCATCAGACAATTTTTGACATAATTAACCATGATCTTATTTTGTATTTGCTTTCTGGGATGTTAAAAATTATTTTGCCACTTGTTGTCTTTCTTTTAACAGACTTTCTTTACTCAACTTACTTTGTATCCTTGGTTTTTATTGTTCCTGTCGGGGAGGAAGAACTTCCACCGGCCTTCCAGGTCCCTCTAGCTGGACTTAGAATCAACTTGCCATGAGACAGATTAACAGGAGGAAGTAAAATGTAATGGTGTGTATATGAGGAGTCCACACTGGCATGAAATTTTAAAGATAATGAGGCAACATGAAACTTACTATATGAGCTAAGGAGAGGGGTAGGGTCTAAGGATGCAAAGGGGAGGAGGAAGGCTATTGGTAGAAGGTGAAAGGAGATGTTTTGAAAAACAAATGTTGCCCTACTGTACAGTTAAGTTTTCTTAGGTAAAGGGGAGTCTCTGATACAGGCTGTCCTTTCCAATGGAAATTTAGGCAGTTGAGGACCAGGTTGAGAGCTTTTCCTGCATCTGCTGGGTTCTGATTACTTTTAACTCAAGATAACATTCATGCCAAAGTGGCCGTTTTGCTGCAGCCTGCCTTTGACCCCTACACTTGCCCCCAGGCTTTAATGATTCCCAAGTTGTAACGGAACCAGCATTGTCTGGCTTCCCCTATTCACTTTTGAATATTTCCCTCGTTTCTTTCTGTATATTCTCTGGCTTGTTTGTGCCATGTCCCCCATTCTCATCTGCCTCTGCTTCCTTGATTCCTATAACTTACTCAAAATTCCTTTGCAATTTGCTTTTCCTGTAATGACAAACTAACTTCCCATAGCTGCTCCATGAGGGAACGTTATTCATTTAATGAGCACTTTTGGAGAGCTTCTTATGTGCTCAACCTAGTTTCATGCAATGCAGAAGTTACCTGAAAAAATCATGTCATGGAAATAAACAAAATGAGTTAAATCTAAATATAGAAAAAGAAAATCTGAGTTACATTTCCAACATAGAACCCTTCACTGAAGCCTAAAGATTGTAGAAATTCGAAGTAAAGTGCATGCCAGAGAAGACTAGAGTTAGATTAGGAAAGATTCACAGAGTTAGAAGAAGTATAGTTGACCAAGGAATCGGCATAACTTACTGAGAATAAAATGTGGTAGTCTATCTCATTTCAAGTTTTTGTCAGCATTACTAAAATGAGGAGTCCAAAAAATGATGTAGGCATAGTCTGCTTGGAATTTTGAAATGAATTTTCTCATGAATTTTTAAAATCATTTTATGAAATATTTTATGAAATTATTTTACAAAACACCTGTCAATTTTCTTATAGGTTAGATAAAATACAAAATGCACTTGCTAAGGAAATGTTGAAAAAGAAAAACAGAACTGGGGGCACCAGGTTGCCTGTTTCAAGCTTTACTACAAAGCTGTGATCACCAAGACAGCATGGTACTGGCATAAAAACAGACACATAGACCAGAGCAACAGAGTAGAGAGCACAGAAATGGACCTGCAACTCTATGATCAAATAATCTTTGAGAAAGCAGGAAAAAATATACAGTGGAAAAAAGACAGTCTCTTCAATAAATGGTGCTGGGAAAATTGGATAGCTACATGTAGAAGAATGAAACTCAACCATTCTTTTACACCATACACAAAGATAAACTCAAAATGGGTAAAAGACCTCAACGTGAGGCAGGAATCTATCAAAATCCTAAAGGAGAACATAGGCGGTAGTCTCTTCAACATCAGCCACAGCAACTTCTTTCAAGATATGTCTCCAAAGGCAAAGTAAATAAAAGTGAAAATGAACTTTTGGGACTTCATCAAGATCAAAAGCTTCTGCACAGCAAAGGAAACAGTCAACAAAACAAAGAGGCAACCCATGGGATGGGAGAAGATATTCACAAATGACACTACAGACAAAGGGCTGATATCCAAGATCTATAAAGAACTCCTCAAACTCAACACACACAAAACAGAAAATCATGTCAAAAAATGGGCAGAAGACATGAACAGACACGTCTTCAATGAAGACATACAAATGGCTAACAGACACATGAAAAATGTTCATCATCATTAACCATCAGGGAGATTCAAATCAAAACCACATTGAGACACCACCTTACACCAGTTAGAATGGTCAAAATTAACAAGACAGTAAACAAGTGTTGGAGAGGATGTGGAGAATGGGGAACCCTCTTACACTGTTGGTGGGAATGCAAGTTGGTGCTGCCACTTTGGAAAACAGTGTGGAGAGTCCTTAAGAAATTAAAAAAAGAAGTACTTTATGACCCTACAATGTCACTACTGTGTATTTATCCCAAAGATACAGATTAGTGAAAAGAAGGGCCATCTGCACCCCAATGTTCATGGCAGCAATGGCCACAGTTGCCAAACTGTGGAAAGAACCAAGATGCCCTTCAACAGATGAATGGATAAAGAAGATATGGTCCATATATATGTAATGGAATATTATACCTCCATCAGAAAGGATGAATATCCAACTTTTGTATCAACATGGATGGGACTGGAGGAGATTATGCTGAGTGAAATAAGCCAAGCAGAGAAAGTCAAGTATCATATGTTTCACTTACTTGTGGAACATAAGGAATAACACGGAGGACATTGGGAGAAGGAGAGGAGAAGGGCGTTGGGGGAAACCAGAGGGGGAGACAAATCATGAGAGACTGTGGATTCTGAGAAACAAATGAGGGTTTTGGAGGGGAGGGGGATGGCAAGTTGGGTGAGCCTGGTGGTGGGTATTATGGAGGGCACGTATTGCATGGAGCACTGGGTGTGGTGCATAAACAATGAATTTTGGAACGCTGAAAAGAAATAAAGTAAAATAAAATGGCAAAAAATAAAATGCACATGATTATAACTAAGTGGACTTATTGAATGACAGAAGCCAAGGGATATGGATGATGGGTTTATATAACACATAGGCTAGACCTTAACATTCTCCCCTCTTCTCTTTTGTATTTATCATTTTAGTTTTTGACTCATATGGACATATGTAAAACAAGCTTATTAGATGTGACAATAATACAAAGCTAGGAAGGTCTTCCTACCCTCAAAGTTTTGAAAATCCTGGAGTAATGGATCAGATTTTAAAAATTTGATTATTGTGGTGATCTGCACTATTAACTTTAGGGCCACTGCTCAAATAAGGGATGAGAGAGAGGAGCTCAGTGGTGGTAAAGCATAAAAAGACTTGAATGCAGCTTCCATATTCCATTGAATTCAGGATGAGTCAGCAGTGTATTGGGGCTGCCAAAACACAGTTAATTCTGCTTGTTGCTATGGACTGAGTTGTGTCCCCCAAAATTCAGATGATGAAACCCTAACCTCCAGTGTGATGATATTTGGAGATGTGACCTTTGAGAAATTAGGTAGATGAGGTCATGAGGGTGGAGCTCTCATGTTAGCATTAGTACCCTTATAAGAAGAGATACCAGAATGCTTGGTCTTGCTCTTTTTTTCTGACTGCCACATGAGGACAGAGAAGTGCCATCTGCAAACCAGGAAGATAGCACTCACCAGAACCCGACTGTTGTTGGCACCCTGATCTTGGACTTCCAGCCTCTAGGATGCTGAGAAAGTGGACTTCTGTTATTTAAGCCACCCAATCTGTGTTTTTTATTTTTTTTTAATGACACCCTGGAATGATAACTATATGTATCTTGTATGAATAGGATTCCTTGATCTTTGTTTTTCTTTTCTTTTCTTTTCTTTTTTTTTTTTGATTCCTTGATCTTTTAAAAAATATATTTTCTGAAAGCCTCTGATTACATTCAATACACTCATTTTATTTTAAATGTAATTTCATTTGTTCTTGGCACATAATGTCCTTTTGAGATTGAGCCCCTCAGAAGACCATAAGTGGTCACTAATTCTATGGCAAACTTGCCCTCAAACTTATTCTCCAGAGAGGAGGACATATATTTTTAAAGGACCACAAGTCAAACCAATTTGACCTAAATATGCACGTCTTATATGTCCTCGAAAACACAATTATGGTATTTTAGTTAATGAAACTTGTATTCTGAGCCATGAAAATGAACATAGACCGTTCTTACGTAGCCACAATAAAATAGGTATTGAGAGCTGGAAGTTGAGGATAGAATTGCATATGGAAAAATTAGGGAGGTTTATATGGATGGGGAGGTCAATAACATGGTTCAAATTCGGGCTACATGTTAAAAATTCAAATTTTTTTGTTTGATATACACACTTGGACTATGACTAATTTATAACACCCTGTGAACTAAATAAGTTGAAGAACTTAGTCTGAAATCTATTATCATATTCGTTTCTTTAACACTTGTGAAAATGTCGCTGATGGCACTCCATGAATTTCTGTGAATTCCCTTTTTTAGTACTTTAGTAAGGAAGTGTGAAAGAAACCATGATCAAATTAACGCTAAAACATTTCCATAGGCTAGAAAAAAAATCTGCCTAGAAACCAGGCCTGGAGGAGGAACAAGCGGTCCAATGTGAACTTTTGGTTAGTGTTGAGTGTTTTTGTTTTTCTGAATGTGGGCCTGTGAAGGAGAGGTGAGAAGCAGCGCTGAGCCGTGGTCTCTCAGGAAATCCTCTGCCTCCCGCTCTCTTGGAGCTGGAGGGTGGTAAATTGCTAGAGGTGATATACAACATATGGAAGAGGAACGGATGTGATGAGACAGACATAATTTATCTGTCTTTCTCATTTCTCTGCTATTTTCCCACTCCTTCCTATTTATAAATATTGTCAAATTTCATCGACTTCCCTTCTCTTTCCTTCTGTATTCGATAACATCGACTTCTAATCCTTATTAATTCTGATTTGATTTTCAAACTTAGCTTGCTTTTGTGGAAAGAGGAAAGGCAAAAACTGGCTCACTCAAGCCCATGAAAATGGTGTCAAGAGTAATGCAATGGGATGGTAGGATTTAGATGGCACTCGAGGAAGCTAAACGGAGCAAGGGATATATGGAAAGGAAAGAAAAAGCATCAAGGTAGTAGGCTTTCTCATCACACTTAATCTCCAGCTGTGTTTGGCAGTACCCATTCAAGTTCTAAGACTAAATATATAAGTGGGCATTTTATGGTGTATGAAGACACGCACAAAAGATTTCCTTTGGCACATTCTCTGAAATCTCTATTCCACCATAGGAAATTTGACCCAAAGAGCATCTAATCCACAAGACAGGTGACTTCTAGGATTTCTGCAGAGATTCACATAGAGAGGTGGAAGGTTAATTTCCCCTGTACTTTGGAGAACCTGTGGTCATTGACCATAAAACCAATAGTTTAGGCAATGTTGGATCTCCTTACCCACTGACCATAAAACCAATAGTTAAGGCAATGTTGGGTCTCCTTACTCTAAACACAAAATATTTCTGTGCCTGACTCATTTTCTACTTAAAAGACACGTGCCATATATTCTTTAAGGAAAGCCAAGATATGAAAAACATTTAGTTTTTATGTAATGGGCATATAGGGGCTAATTTCTTAAAAGATAATTTTAGACTTGCAGAAAAATTGCAAAGAACTCCTAAATACGCTTTACCGAGATTCCCCAAATGAAAATATGTTACCAGACATTTTACCACATTTGCTATATTATTTTCTGTCTCCCTACACACACACACACACACACACACTCTCTCTCTCTCTCTCTCTCTCTCTCTCCTTCCCTGAAATGTTTAAGATTAATTTGCCGACAGGGTTACTGTCTGTAACCTGGGAGCCTCTTTACTCATTAGGATGTAACTTTTGCTCAGGTTCATTCACATGACAACGTTATTTAATGTACATGACAAACTGACAAATGAAGTTTATAAGCAATTATCTTGTAAATAAGCTTTCAGGAACATTTCTATTGTGAAGTCCAAGTGTACTTTATGTTTCTGTTTTATTCTAAATAAGCAAATACAGCTAACAGTTTGCATAGTAACTATGTGGAGAAATTTAGAAAGGACAAAATGTGATTTAATACCATTTCTTGAATGCTTGCCATAAGCAAGGCACTTTACAAGAGGGGTGTGTGTGTGTGTGTGTGTGTGTGTGTGTATCAACAATTTATCTAACAATAATTTTTTTTCTTAATGACAATGTCTTAAGGAAGGTATTATTAGCCTCATTTTGCTTTTAAAGAAACTGTACCTTGAAGAAATTAAGTAACTTGCATATAGTTACACAACTAGTAAATCCTGGAACTGTAATTTCCAGAAACCATCTTTTTTTTTTTTTTTAATAGAGCAAATTTTGTAAAAAACAAACCTTAGTTTATTGTTAATCTTCATCTCCCCCCAAAATGAAGCCAGCTAATAGCAAAACTCAACACAACTCTCTTCTTGAAGATGGCTTTGGGTGAAATTTAATTTCCATCAGTAATTCTTTATTAAGTCATATCAAGGTCATACACTATATGGGTGCTGGAGTTGGTAGAATATTCTGGAAAAATGGTCTCTGCTCATCATGTTTCTGGAGTAATTAAAAAATGGTTTTCTCAGTTTGCATAAGAAATATGTATTCATGATTTTTAAATCACATTTTTTAAAGATTCTTTTTATTTGAAAAGAGTGAGAGCATGTGCGTACACAGAAGGGAGGATTCAGGAGGTATGAGGAAGAATGAAGGAGGAAGAAGGGAGGATGAGGGGAGGAGGAAGGAGGTGCAAAGGGAGAGGGAGAGGGAGAGGGAGACTCCCTGCTCAGCAGGGAGCCTGCTGCAGCACTAGATCCCAGGATCCCGAGATCATGACCTGAGCTGAAGGCAGACACTTAATCGACTGAGCCACGCAGGCACCCCACTGAGATCACATTTTTGAGTCAGCTTTGAAAATTTGTATTTTTTTTCTGGAAAATTAACTGCATTTCTGATATTTTACATTTCATTTAACATAATTTTATATTTTATTAGAACAATTAGAGAATTTTTTATTATTTCTCTGGGTCTATTTTGTATTCTTTGTTTCTCTTGTTTATGAACTTGGATCTTTTACTTTAAAAACCATCTATGTTTGTTGGTCTTTTCTAAGAAACAGCTCTTGAATTTATCACTCTACATTTTTCTTTTCCTAATTAAATTTTTTTTTTGCTTTTATCTTTATTTTTCTAGCTTCTTGAATTGAACTCCACCAATTAGGTTTTAACTGCCAAAACCAATGTGTTTTCCTTAGTTCCCATGCTACTTGATCTCTCTGTAGTATTTAATGTTTTTGGACATAAATTTCTTCTTAAAATGATCTTCTCCTATAGATTTTTTTAACTCCAGGTTTCTTTTTCCCCCTAACTTCTCAGTCTACTTTTTGTTTTCATCATTAGCTCATCTTCTTCCTATTTTTCAAATGAAAATCCCCCAAATGTGGCTCTTGGTTCTGAACTCTTACATTTACTTTTGAGATCACAACAGCATCTTGGACTTTAGCCACCATTTTCAAGAAAAGGATCTTTAACAATTTTTTAAAATACAATTTACACATCTTAAGATTCATTCACTGTAAATGCACAAGTTAGTGATTTTTCATAAATTGACAGAATTGTGCAACCATTGTCACAATCCACAATCCAGTTTTAGAACATGTCCATCACCCCAACCAGTGCTTTCTTGCCCACCTGGCATTAATCCCTGCTCCTACCCACAGTTCAAGGCAAAAACTGACCTACTTTCTATTTATATAATTTTACTTTTTTTGGACATTGTAAATGGAATCCGGCAATAAGGTAGTCTTTTGTGTTTGGTTTCATTCACTTAGCATGTTTTTGAGGTTCACTCAGGTATGGATAGATTGTTCCTTTTACTTATTGAGTAGTATTACACTGTAGAGACACCCCATATTTTGTTTATCCACTAACAGTCTATGGGCATTGTGATTTTTCCAGTTTGGGCTTACTGTGAATAAAGCAGCTATGAGCATTCAAATCTTTGTGTGGGCATATGTTTTCATTCTTCTTGGAATGCTTTCTAAGCGTGGCATCATTAAGTTTTTGCTGTGCTTTCAAAGAAACCTCTGAATTGTTCTCCAGAGGGGCTGCTCCACTTTACATGCCCACCAGCAACCTAGGAGAGATCCAGTTTGTCCACAGTTTTGCCAATACAGAGTTCTTTGTGTCTTTTTTATTGTAGTGATCCCAGTGGGTGTGAAGTGTCTTATTTTGTTTTTATGTATACATATTTTTAACTTAGTACCCTCAGTCCTGGCCTACTCTTAAAGGTCTAGGTATGTATTTCCAGCAATTTGCTGCTATTTCCACTCAGATATTTCACAGTCACATTCATTTACCATGGGAGAAACTAAACCTCTCTCTTGACTCCTAATATTGGTTTACTTTCAGAGGTCCCTATTCTTTAAAAATAGTAGCATTGTTTGCTCTCCCAGTTTTAAACATTTCAAATCATCCTTCTTCTCTTGAGCTCCTCTTATTTAATCAACCAGCAAATTCTACAAATTCCTTCTTTTCTTTCTTTCTTTCTTTTTTTTTCTTTTTTTTTTTTTTTTTGAGAGAGAGAACAAGATAGCTGGGGGCTGGTGGGGGAGGGGAGAACTTAGCAGGCTCTGTGCCTGGTGTGGAGCCTGATGTAGGACTCCGTCTCATCACCCTGAGATCATGACCTGAGCTGAAATCAAGAATCAGATACTTAACTGACTGAGCCACCCCAGCGCCCCTACAAATTATTTATTAATATCATACATAATATTTTCTCCCTATTTTCATTACCTTAATTCCACTCTAAACTCTTTCTAAATAATTATGGAAAACATTTTGCACATTGTATTTCCACTGCTCTCTATTTTGGAACTATCAAGATATGGTAGTTTTTATTTTAATTGTATTTTCTGGCCACATCCCCTGAGGGACTCAAAATTATTTAATTCCCTTGTTCTCTCTTCCATAGCGTGCTACTTTTTAGTGTTAACTCCATAGTGCTACAACCCACCTTTTTTTATCTAAAGAAACTCTTCAGCTCCAGTTACATGGAGACTCCTCTGAACATGTCTGTGCCTTTCAACCTGGAGGCTTTAGTAACAACTACATCTCACCCATCTCACTTGGAACTAACTTTCTTTGCCTGTCTACCTTTTCACCAAGCCTTAGCAACAAAATTGAAGTCTCATTTTCTGAGTGAAGGGTATACCAACTGCCCGTACTTATATAAGCTAATCCAGTGTGGTCTTCCATTTACTTATTTACTATTTATTGTCAATCAATCAATCAATTAATTAATTAAATACTTTGAGAACTTCCTGGGAGCCAGGCTTTGCTCTAGGCGCTAAAAGGCAAAGTGGATATATTACAATTCAGTGTGATGAAGCAGTATATGAAGAGACAAATAATACATTGCTGTAGCAATTGAGCTGTAGACAGGATATTTTAATCAAAAACAAGGAGAGGCACAAAGCCCATTTTGAATTAGGCTGAGTGTGGGTGATAGTTGAACTGAATCTTGAATGATGATGAGAGTGGTGAAGGTGAAGGCAGGAAATTCTAGAAACAGAGGCAAACTCATAGAGGTAAGAAGTAGCCCAGTGTGATTGGAAGTTGCCAGCAGACAGAGTCTATGGGCACATGTGGCATCAGGCACAGATCAGTGAGCATGAATCTAGGGAAGAATTCAGAGACCAAGTTGTGAAAGGTCTTGTTTTTTGTGACAGCAATTCAGACTCTATGCTGTGGATAGTGTGACCCCACAAGGGTTTAAATAGGGGAGTGAAATGGTTAGTCTTGTGTTGTAAGCCATTCATTTTGACAGCTACATGAAGGACGACTTTGATCAGGACCAAACTGTTGGAAGGGACTAGATGGGTGTCATTTCGTTGATGAGATAGTGAATGCTTAATCAGATGGTGGTAATGGTTATAAAGAGAGTAGTATAACTATGATAAAGATTTTGTAGACATAATTGGTTGGATGAAGTAGTTGTTTGAATGTGGCAGGAAGAATGATTAAGAGAAAGACTTGAGAATAACTTCTAGATTTCTGGCTTTGCTTACTATACACTTTCTCTCAGGGTGATTATTTAATTCAATTGACATTGAGACATTTTCAATGGTCCAGTAGTGTAGATGACCACACCTAATTTAAAGACTAAAGAATTTAGAAATCCTCCTGAAAACAATAGAGCTCCTCCAAAAACCTTAATTTTATTCACATCATCATTTGAATTTTTTTTAAGATTTTTATTTATTTATTTGACAGACAGAGATTACAAGTAGGCAGAGAGGCAGGCAGAGAGAGAGGGGAAAGCAGGCTCCCTGCTGAACAGAGAGCCTGATGCAGGGCTCGATCCCAGGACCCTGAAATCATGACCTGAGCCGAAGGCAGAAACTTAACCCACTGAGTCACCCAGGTGCCCCTCATTTGAATTTTTTTAAAATATTTTTTTATTTATTCATTTGAGAGAGAGCATGAATGTGAGAACATGAGCAGGGGTAGGGTCAGAGGGAGAGGGAGAAGCAGACTCCCTGCTGAGCAGGGAGCCTGATGCAGGCTTTATTCCAGAAACCTGAGATCATGAACTTAGCCAACTGAGCCACCTAGGCACCCCGTTTGAATTTTCTGATATGGAGCACAGTTTACCTCTATAGACTTTATTACAATCTAAGGTAAGATCAGATGTAGCCTAAGAGTTTGAAAAATCTCTTGATGCTCCTCATGTTTAGTTTGAAGCTAAAAAAAGAGGCACTTCAGTGCAGTGCTTCCTTGCTCATTATCTCAAGGAGCAAGAAAATCACTGCAGAAGTGGGGAGCATTTTTCTCCATGTTGGCAGCAAAATAGGGATGAGTGAGAAGCATGAGTCAGAAGTCAATTACATAAGTAATTAAAGAACAATATTGTATGCACCCACAATTGTATTTTCGAAATTTTGCCAATATATAGATATATTCCTTCATTATCTTGGAAGCAATAAAAAAATTCTTAAATGTCTCTTTTTAAAAGATTTTATTTATGTATTTGATAGAGAGAGAGAGAGAGAAAGAGTGAGCACAAGCAGGGAGAGTGGCAGGCAGAGGGAGAGGGAGAAGCAGCACCCCTCACCTCCACCCAGCCAGGAGCCTGATATAGGATGTGGGGCTTGATCCCAGGATGCTGGGATCATGACCTGAGCTGAAGACAGATGCTTAACTAACTAAGCCATCCAGGCACCCCTTAAATGTCTTTTTAATACGAATTAAATCTTCTGTTTCTTTTTAAAATGTGTACCATTTTTCTGTAACCATCTCCAACACAGGAATCTCTATACAAGTTAAAATTCTCTTAAACTAATGTCATAGTCAGTGCCTTCTGAGAGGTCTGTAGTTAACAGAGATATTTTTATTCTGTAATTCCCAATTAATGAGACACAGATACTTGAGATTGTATCTCAAAGTTTTGATTTGTAATGTTCTTCAGTCTTTAGAAAAGTCCTTGGAAAAGAATTAACTGTAATCCAGCTAGTTCTGTGTGTTTTAGTCAGGACACTTTTTGACTACAAGTTACGGTGAACAAATTTTTGGCTCACATAACTGGAAAATTCAGGGGTACAGCAGGAATTAGCTCTGTCTAGATCAAGCTATTCAGAGGATGTCTTCAAAGCTCACACGGTGACTTTCTTTAGTATAAATCCTCTTTGCCAGTGAAGCCAATGGCCACTGTCTTTGGCAAACATATAAAGAAGATTTCGTTGGACTTAGTTTGACTCACTGTGCTTGGCTGACTGGGTTATTGTGATGGGTCAGAACGGAGTCATCCCTGCTCCTGGAGTGGGAGAAGGATCAGGCTTGCCTGAGGCATGTGGAGTGGACTTTCTGCAGACAAAAAGTTCCCTAGTACCAGACAAAGTGGGGGAGGTTGCCCTGGAGAGACAAAATCAAGAGGTGACCACTATAATAATTTTTGCCACTATAGGAAGTTGAAGTATTAAATGAGTGCCATTTTTTTCCCTGGAAAATGAAATATTGTTCATTTATAACATTACATATCCAACTATTTGGCCTTACTTTTTCATACCTAGGAATGTGGAGTTTAGGGGAACACAGTTGAGTCTGAACTCCTAGATTTACTCCTAGATTAGCCACATTCACTTCTATATTCTCCAAATCACACATCCAGGAAGATTCTAAGATCTGACTCTGATATATATTCCCAGAGAATTTACATGAAACATGCTTTTGAAATACAGGGTTCTCAGAAAGTGAACAGGGTATCCTTTAATGGGCCATCTGTAAAACCATTTCTGAATGACAGAAGAAACTTTGTGAGACATAAAGATTTTCTATAAATTTTATCAGAATGGAAGTATAATGTGTTCCCTGACCAGCCTCATGGTGATATAGATGTGATAATAAATGGGAGCATGAATTTACTGGGCTTGAGCACTATAAAATAACTTTTATGTTATCAACCTATAATGATGTGAGTAATTTAAAAATGATCTGTTTTTTGTTGACCCCTTCACTGTATTCTACTTTATTCATAATCTCTTGATTCTCACTTCCCTGAAGCTAAACAATTGATGAAATAAATCTAATTAGTATTTATTGTTGTTTGTCTAGTACAAAAAGAATCTATTCCCTAGGTTTTGAGGGATAATCCAAATGACAATGGAATATGGTGACAATTGTTAGGAATTAAAGATACCACTTTAAAAATTTCAGTTTTTTTCTTAGAGCTCACTTTAATTACTGTATTTCCAATATCTTAAACTAGATATTTTATTTTCAGAATAAAATTTTACAACACTGTGTTTACAAGTATATCTTATATCAGTATGTCATCATTATCAACAGTATGAGCCACATTTGTTTTGCACACTGGATATTTAAAGTATGCTTAAGACATTAGACTAATTTCATCCCTTAGAAGAAATTGCATAAAGTGGTGAATAAAGCAAAACAACAACAACAACCACCACAAACTAGTTAGGGCTGGGTTGAGCCCTAGCCATTCCATTTGTTTATAACCTCACAAGGTTTTTAAAATATTAAATGGGATAACCTATATGAAAGTGACTAGCTTGCAGAGAGGAATTTTTGTAGTTATGCAAAATAATTTTCTTCCCCTTTCCAATTCTTATTTTCCTCTTTTTTTTTTTTCTTCTCTCTTTTATCTTTTCCATCCCTCCTTTCTTTTCCATTTTTTTCCTCCTTCCTTATAATTTCTTGCTTCTGAAGTGGAGCACAATTTGCCTCCCCAAAATACATCTCTTTGTTATAAGGATTATCTTGAGCTAGTCGTTACTCTGATTATTCATTATTTTTTTAATTGAAGTGTAGTTGACATTGAGCTGGTTATACTTAAGAAACAGCGCACACAGGAAAACCTCTGAAAACAGAATAAAAATTACCCTTTTGTAAGAGACATTTACATTTATAAGGAAAATCCCCATTTGTAAGTGTGTCCCTTTCTGTATCAAGAAAGAAGGAAGTGGATGCTTGAGTGGCTCAGTCAGGAGGTGTCTGCCTTAGGTTCAGGTCATGATCCCAGACTTCTGGGATCCAGTCCTGCACTGGGCTTCTTGCTCACCAGGAAGCCTTCTTCCCCCTCTGCCTGCCTCTCCATGTTTGTGTTTGTTTTCTTTTTCTCTCTCTGACAAATGAATAAATAAAATCTTAAAAAGAAAAAAGAAAAGAAAGATGACTCAAAATCTCTAGAAACTTGGAGAATGCAGAGACTTAAATCTGCCTAACAACCTACCCTCTTTTACTGTGCTTTACCTGAAAACATCCCATACATGGCTACCTACCTCCCAAATATCTTCTTTTGTCTTTACCTGGAGATGGTGTTTAAGGTGGTAGCTTAGGCCATTTGGGGAGTAAGTCAGTTTCCCTGGGTCTTTCCCATGTATAAGGGAGGTATTATGTGTTATGAAACCTGTTTTTCTCCTTTTTTTACATGGGGGCTATCGACTAAGAGCCTAAAAGTGTAGAGGGAAAATTATTTTTCTTCCCCCATATTTATCTCATATTATCCTTCTCTGTCTTGTTCTTAAGTTCCATGTAGTTCCTTTGAAAGCTTCAAGCTCATGTCCTTCAAGGTTTAAGTACCATAGGTAAGACAGTATCTCTGCAAAAGTTCTTCCCGCACATTCAAGGATTCACTCTGGACAAACTTGACATCTGCTCCTAAATCAATCAGTGTTTCAAGAGATTTGGTATACTGATTGATATGCATTGGGTCATGCAGTGCAGGAGTGGAAATGTGTGGAGAGAGGATTTTCTTTAAAGGAAACTTTGGGTCCTTCTACTGGAAGAAAATGATTGGATGATGGATAATCAAAATCCAACAAATGTTCACTACATTCTTTTCCTTTAAGGAGCTCATAATTCAGTTGAAGAGACAAAATATCTAATGTATTATATATGTAATGAAAATGATGTAACTGAACCCAAGTTTATATGCCCAATACACAACAAAGGCAATCATGGAGACATTAAGCAAGTAGTAAGGAAAGAGTTTATTTGAGATGCAGCCAAACAAGAGATTGGAGGGCAGGCCACAAACCCACCTCCCTGAAGGGTTGAGTTTGGGTGTGTTTAAGGATAAGGGATTTAAAGATAAGGATGTCATGGGGTATAGAGGTTGAATGGAATATGCTGAAGAGGAGTGTGTCTTCCTTTCTGAGCATGCGCAGTCAAGAATCACGTCTCCTTTTGGGACACATGTGCAAAAATTGGCAATGTAACCATGACAAATGGGGGGAGATCTTGATGTGCATCATCGCAGAGGTTACTGTCATTCTCTCTTAGTCCCTTCTGCACAGTTGCAAACCTTCTTCAGTGGTTTGCTACAGTCCTAGCTAGTCTGCAAAACAGGCTCATAAATCAACCAGGTTAGCCAGAGTTTTCTTTTCTTTTTTTAAGATTTAATTTATTTGACATTTAGAGAGAGCATAAGCAAGGGGAGAGGCAGGCAGAGTAAGAGAGAGAGAAGCAGGCTCCCCATGGAGCAAGGAGCTGGATGTGGGGCTTGATCCCAGGAATGGGGGATCATGACCTGAGCTGAAAGCAGAAGCTTAACTGACTGAACCAGCCAGGCGCCCCAGCCAGAGTTTTCTTAAGGTAGAATGGTCAAGCACTTGTTAATGTGTCAGTTTCAATAATGTCTAGTTTCAAAAAATGTCTAGTAGAATTGTTGATAAATAAGTTTATCTTTATGATGATTTCTGTAGAGCAGGCAATATCTGTAATAGTTATGAACACAGTGTAGAGCCAGAGACCCTCGGTGTGATTCCAGATCTACCACTTGATAAGCTTAAATTCTTAAATTCTCTATAACACAGTTTTCACATTTATTTTTAGTAATAGTGTCTACCTTATATGGTTATGAATTAATTCCTGTAAAGGACATAGAACCTTGCTGACATATAATAAGCAGCTATAAGTGTTAGCTACTATTCTTATTATTTGAAAGGATATCTGTTTCAGTTGGAGTAAGACCAACTTAAGATAGATTAGCTGAGAGAAGTACGAAGATCATTCCAAGTAGAAGCAACCAGGTGACTAAAAGCATGAGGAACAAGCATGAGCAACAAGTATCCACAACAGAGATCACAATACAAAAAACATAAGAATGCATCTCTCAGAATCTTTGGCTTTCCTTGGTATCTTTTCACTTTATGTTCCTGTTTCTTTAGATTACTTCCTTCCTCATCTTTTAAGACCCACACCACATTTTACCTCTTTTAAGTGGGGGGGGTCTTATTGAAGTGAGGTCACTATCTAAAATTGTTGCCAACCTAGTCACCCAGGTTTTGAATCAAAGATGTAATACCTACCACAGGTCCAGTTACAATCCTTCCACCACTTCATTGGTTCTTTCTTCCCAAGGGTTCTGATGACTCTGTGTTTAGGTCCCACAGATATTCCTGAGTACTCATCCTGCTTGGCTTCTTTGAATTATGTTATCCTACTAATCACTCAGTCACTTTGTCCCAGAGATGTTCTTTTCTCAATGTCATGGTGAAATGACCTATTGAGGTGTTGCTCCTGTATTGATGGTCATTCCTTCACAGTCTACTTTCTGGAGCTTCCTCTCATGCTCTTATCTTAGTGTTCTTCAAGTTCTTTCCTGGGCCCCTTTCTTTTGCCACTCTACATAGTTACTCACTTTCTCCTGTGACTCCAAATATAAAATGCATGGACTAATGGCTCTCAGATCTATTTATTTCTGATACAGTTTTCTCTCCTGAGTCAAAAATCTGTGAAGACATCTTCCAATATCTCCTATCTGATGGATATAAATATAATGGGAATATATAATATAATGGGATATAATAGGAAATAAAACTCATAATAAACTTAAAATGGGACTATTTGTCTTCCCCAAAAGCAAGTCTTCCTGTACTCGTTACCATTTACCTAGATGTCCGATCCCAAATTGGGTCTTCATCCTTACCTTCTCTGTTTTACTAATCTTCTAAATATCCTGGGTCTATTCACTTAACTTCCCTAGAGCCACAATCTCATTCTGACTATCTTCATCCCCCTTAACCCCCACTCCATTCTTTTAATTGCCTCCAAAATGGTCATTCTGACTCCAGCCTTATTCAACAGCTTTTTTTTTTTTTTTTTTTTTTGGTCTTCCTAATGAACAAATTTATTCAGACCATGCCATTCTGTGAGGTTATCCAATGGTGTCCTATTGCTTTTGAGCAACATCCAAAATATTACAGGCTTCTTGATTTCATCTTTAGTTTCATTTTATATTACTTCCTCTATCTAGCCCTGTTTTTAGCCGCTAAACCCCTTGTTGCCCTCTATTCATGTTGTTCTCCCTCTAGATTATTTTTCTTCCCTTCTTTGGTTAAATCATTCTCTCTTTGACCCTCTCTAATCCTTTGTTTCCAAAGAGTTAGCATTTCTCTAAACGCACTGGATTTTCTGCATGGTTCTCGTACCGATTCATTCTTGTCTCCTGCAAGAACTCTTTGTCTTCTAAGACCAAACACTTTGTTGTCTGTCCTGGAATAAACAATAGAGACCTCAGGATTTCCCAACTAGTGTTCATCATCCTCCACATTCAACCTTCATCCTCTTTGGTACTCTCTTTTTCAAATGATGACTTTTCATCCCCTTAGCTGTCCATGTTAAATTCTGGGAATTAGCTTTGATTCCTTCTTCTCTGTTTCATGCATAGTCAATGAATCTCAAGGTTTCCTGAGTTTACTATCTAAGTATTTCTCAGGAATCATCATGTTTCCCTCCATTGTTGCTCCCACTGTGTTTAGATCCTCATAATTTCTGATAACAATGACAAGAATAGCTAACGTTCATTTTTATGGAAGGTGCTCTTCAGTGTCTTATGTGCATTATTTTAGTCAATTCTCACAGAAAATTCCTTCAAAATAGAGATTGCTATTTTTGTCTTTATGTAGACCAGAAATTGGAGGATCAGAGAAGTTTGGCAACTTGTCGGAAGTCACACAGCTAGTCAGGGTTCATGCATTCTTATAGGGGCTCTAAAATACAACAACAAAGAGTCCTTTGTTTTGTAATTGTTGCTCTGAAAGTCAGGTACTTGTACTTAAAATCTTCCTTGAACTTTTGTCAGAATATGTCCCATGGCCTACTTAAAACCCTGTGTTCTAGATTGAATCATTAAAACCTTTTTCTGTGACTCTTTCCTGCTGACATTGATGTTGCCTTTCAAAGTGAATTTGGGTCAAAAGAGTAGTTATCAGACACAGTTACTAAAGGCAGAAAACTCTCTTGTCTCTCTTCCTTTTCTACAGTGGCATGAGCTTCCTTAGAGCTTTGAATCCCAAACTCTGGAAGGATTTCGGCAGGCTTAATATTTTGTTTTTCAGCCCCCCTAAAGGAAAACTCAAACAGTGCCTCTACCACATAACCACGTTCTCATTTCCCACCTTATCCTCGCTAGCTCATTAGATGTCCACTGCTTGCCTCCCAAGCAGCTTTCCTAATTATGTCGGTGGCGCACAGCTTGTCTTCTTAAAGACTGTGTTTTTCACCCTGTTCGTGCCATTTCACTGGAGAGGAAATCTGCATCTGCGCTCCTATGGAAGCCATAAGGTCACCACGTGAAAACTTGGAGGGCAAAAAAATGTTGTCAGTAATGAGATCTCAGGCATTTGGGAAGTTCACAGGGTCCTTTGTACAACACTGAAGAATCCCTCTGTTTCCTCTGGTGCTGTTTCATGCTAATTTCAGAACACCAGCCAGTATAAGGCATCTCAACTCAAACTTCAGTTCACAGTGGAGCTCCTTTCATCCTTTTTTACAGCAAGGCAGTTAGATTTATCTTGTTGATCTGAGGAAAAAAAGGAATAAAGAAACACAGTCACATGAATGTAACAGATGGAACAAATTGTAGGGTTTGCTTCTACCACTTTTCTCCTTATTAAAAGGAGAAGGGAAAATTGTTTTTCAACGGGGCACCCATTATGATGATTATGTAATATTTGAAAATTATGTGACATTCTAGAAACTCTAAGAGTTGCTGATATAGGCTGAATAATAGTAACACCGGATTAATTCTATCAGTTACAGGGTTTTTGCCATTAATTTTTGTCTCTGGACTCCTCTGGTTATGTCCAGTGAAGGAACAGAAAGCCGAATTCATCCCTTCCCCTCTTTGTGACTTGTTTGATTCTGCTATACAGAGAAAGTCCCAGGGATGGCATGAAGGAAATAGTGGACTCCCTGACTTCCTGCTGTGTGCTGTGGTGCCACTGTGTCTTATTAAAACTGTGACATTTGATTAGTGTGTTGATATGCTTAGGAAATTGTGGAATTGCACTCCCATAGAATCACCTCATTATACTCCGCATTCTCCTAGTTTTCCAGCAGTGTGCGATTCCACCTCTAGGAATGTGCCTTCATGGTACAGGAAAGAGAGAACATTGGTAAATATCATAATAGAATGGATTCTAAACACCTCCCCCCCCCCCCCCCCCCCCGCTCAGCTCCAAGTGTTTGAATTGTAGAATCATAGAAATTCTAGCAAAATAATGTAGTCAAAGCCCCCAACTTCAGGCTGCAGGGTAGCTAGGAGTCTTGCTTTTTCTTCATTAGTTTGTTTTTTTTTTTAAGTGTTTTTGTATTGAGAAGTGACTCATAGCCTTAAATTTGCCAGTCTTACAAGGAAGAAATGAACATTAATACTATTATATCTCCTAGGCTGTCACATAAATTGGTCAGTGAAATGTGTTTTGGGGCTTATGAAGTTGTTTTATAGAGTACAAGTCCACTTGGACTTGCTGCTATTTTTATTTATGTATTTTTTCTAGAGAGGGAGAGATAGAGAGAAATAGGGGTGGGATGGGGGGGGAAGGGCAGAGGGAGATGGAGAGAAAGAATCTTAAGCAGGCTCCACACCCAGTCTGGAGCCCATTGATGGGCTCGATCTCACAACCCTGAGATCATGACCTGAGCCAAGTCAAGAATTGGATGCCCAAACAACTGAGCCACCCAGGCCCCCCGTGTGCTGTGTGTGGTCATGCTGGTTTAAAGTGCCAGATCATCTATTTTTCAACTTGTTGGTGTCATCCTACAATAAAGGCCTTAACCATTTGTAGAACTTTAGCATATAAAGGGTATGTTAAATAATAGCTTGAATAAATGGTGATTTTTACTTCATATTATGATTTTGTCTAGTTTTTCATTTCATTATGTCATTTTAAGGAACACATGGGGGGCTTGGCCAGTTAAGCATTGAACTCTTGATTTTGGTTTGGGTCATGATCTTGGGGTGATGAGATCGAACCCCATGACAGACTCCGTGCTCAACAGGCAGTCTGCTTGAGATTCTCTCCCTCATTCCCTTCCCCCACTTGTACCTCTCTCTCTCTCTCTAAAATAAATAAATCCTTAAAAAATTATGTCATTTCACTACTATTGCAAGGCTAATGATACAGGTTTCATTCTCCTCATTGTACCTAACTACCTACCTGATTGCTCACATTTTAGGTGCAGTGTTACATACTATTTCTTTGGGGAAGCCTTCTCTGACTTGACCCTGATCTCCACCTTGTCTTGCCTGTACCATTTTACACTCATCACATATTGTGCTTTCCTTTGTAGCCCTTATCAAAAGTGTAATTATATACAGACTTGAAAATTTATTGTCTCTCAGTAATGTAATGTCTGTCACTCCCAGGAAACTATGAGCATAACCAGAGTGGAGCTATGTTTATCTTGTTTGAGAATGTGGAGCAAACAATATATACATATAAATACTTACTGAATTTATAAACGATTTCCAAAGATACAAGTAACATTTGACCCAAAGCTGTTTTATTTATTTATTTGTAGATTTTACTATTTATTTGTCAGAGAGACAGAGACAGAGATAGAGAAGCAACATAAAGAAGGGAGTGGCCAACAGAGGGTGAAGCAGGCTCCCCACTGAGTCAGGAGCCTGATGTGGAACTCGATTCCAGGACACTGGGATCATGACCTGAGCCGAAGGGAAACACTTAACTGACTGAGCCACCCAGGCATCCCTGACCCAATGGTTCAATCATAATTTGTAACAAGATCCTCAGTTCTAAAAATCTGGAGGAATAATGACTAAAGCTCCTTAGAGAAGAAAAAGGTATCTACAAAGGAACAAGAAACAAGAATGAGATTTACAACTTATTAATGGACACCTAAGATACTAGAAATAAATGGCACAATATATTTTTTATAATTTTTATTTAAATGGTACAATATTTTGAAAGTTATGGAGGAAAAATATTTTAAAGCTAGAATCCTATACCCAGCTAAAATTGCACTCAATTTTGAGGGGGGAAAAAAAGGCATTTTTGGTTATTGAAGAATTCAGGAAGTTTGTCATTTGCAAATTTTTTTCTACAAAGATTACTGAAGGATATAATTTAATAATCTCAAATAACTCTGTGTACACATACACACACAGAGTATGCTTTTCCCCTATACCAACACATTCATCCTAAAATCAAAAGTTAATCCAGGAAAGATATATATCTGGAAGGTGTTTGAGCCAGACATGGGCAGCTGTTGACATACTTGGGGATGGGGGAGAAGTATTATCTTGATGTTGATAGTATTTTAATGAATTTGTTCAAAATGTAGTGGTAACCATCATAACTTATAAAGGAGGAAAATTTCTATACCAATTAAGAAGAAAGAAAAATCCCTCAATGTAACCACAAGAAGAAACAGTGGGGGAAAACAATAGAAAAACAGGATGAAAGGTGTCAAGATAAGTTCAAATATATTGGTAATTGAAATATTGAAAAGTAGATACAGAGGAGAGGGTGGTCACCTTGTTTTCCTATATTGACCTCATTCTTTAATGGTGGAGGAACCAGTTTTGAATTGACTTAAGTACCTTTGAATTTTTCCTTTCACCACTTCCTCTCCCTTCCTAAACTGCTAGCCTATTATTCTAATTTAAAAAAAATTGATGGCATCAAAATTGAGGTCATGAGTTAGTCCTTTCTTAGAAAGGTGTGGGCAGGTTTTTTGTGTTTTTTTTTCCCCCCTGGATATTCACATATAACCATTTTCTTTTCTTTTTTTTTTTTTTTAAAGAGAGAACATGCCAAGTGCAAATGGAGGGGTAGGATGGGGAGGGGCGGAGGGAGAAGGAGAGAGAGAATTATAAGAGGGATCTAGCTCCACACTCAGCACTGAACTCAATGTGGGGTTGGATCTCACAACTCTGAGATCATGACCTGAACCGAAATCAGAGTTGGACGCTTAACTGACTGAGCCACCCGGGTGCCCCATGTAACCAGTGATAATAGTGAATCATTAATTTACCATATAGATCATTTAGGATGAAAGAATCCGTTGTTGAACAGTAGTAAGGCTAATTGAGGTTATTGATTACCACCCATGTCTGTAGGCTACAGTTAAAAAGAAAATGAGTCACAGAAGTCCAAAATACTGACTCGCTAGAAATGAATGAAAGGTTTCAGAAGTGGAAAGTATTAGGATCAGAGTTATGATAGAGATAAATGATTTTGAGAGCAATACTTTGGGAGATTTTAAAATAAAAAGATATAATTAAAGAATGGCTAGGGAGTCTGTATTTGAGGTTATTTAACACTTAGTGAAAGTGTTAATAAAATAATTTTTTGAGCCTCAGTTTCAAGATGATTTTAGAATTAGTTTTTTGAGCTTATGAGAAGTAAAGACATAGTCTTTGTTTTACATTTCTTTCTCATTTAACCTTCTGATCCATACGGAGCATATACAAACTATTAAAAACACGAGATTAAAAAATGACATATTTCCATAACTTTAAAAAATATGTATTAGAAAATTCCCCCCAATTCCTTTTGCCTTTGCATTATGTGGTGAAGTGTTCAGATTTTGCCAAGTTAGTTGGCTGAAATAGGAATGCTGATTTATTTGAATGGACATGCAGCAACATTGTTTTGTAAAAGGTGCTCATACATGATAGTTAAAAAAGAAAAAGAGAGAGAGAACATTCTAGAGAGCTTTACCTCTCCAAATGGAATGAAGTACAAAACTTAGTCAACTTTGGGATGATCTGAATAACATTCACACACCCTGTCTTCTGCATGTTTTGTGGTTTATCTGCTGCCTTTCTGTAAAAAAGGAGAAGGGAAGGTTCAGTGTTGTTCTTGGTATATTTGAACTGGATTCCTCTCTCAAATAAACCCAGCAGGTAACAGTTGATACAGATGGAGAACCAAGTTTTAATTACTGTCAATAGCATCGCCTTCTCCACTTTGCCCAATGCTGCATGTTTCTGGCAGGCCACTCGGAGATTCTTCTCTTGGAGGCCTCCTTCTGCCTCCATCAGTGTGATTCCCTTTGATATTCCCACAGTGTGCACGATATACCCCGGAACACACACTGCTTAGGGTAATATGTCTCTAATGCTCTGAAATCAATGGGAACACAGCCTTTTTTGCCTGACAGTATTGTCAGGGTGTATTATCTGGTTTAGGCTGTGGCTTCAGTTCATAGCAGTCGTCAGTTAAATTTCCCTTTCTGAAGCTGAGCAAAGTGTGGTAATGTCACAGCCACAGGCGACTGCCGTTCATAGGACGGTTACCGGAGAAGCATAGCCTCCTGGCTTGTCACACTGTATATATCTCAGGGTCTTCTCTTCCTTCCTAGTCAGAGATTTCCAAGAATGTTGCCTGGAGCAGTCATGGGATGCAAAAGAGAGAGATTTTTGTTCTGCACTTAGCAACATTACCACACTTCACACTCAGTTTCTGATAAGGGAAAATTTAACTGACTTGCTCTGAACTCCATCTATCAGATAATACACTGTGACAGGGCTGCGGATAAAGGCTAGGAAACCTACTAATTTATATTTCATTATCTGCACTTGGCTTAATCTGTTATCTTTTGCTAAGTGTTACAAAGATGACAAGGAGAGCTGAACTGAAAGGGGAAAGGGGAACCCTGACCCCACAGGGGATGTGGGAAGGCACACTAGATAATTCAGCCTCCTGCGTTGAGAAACTGTATGCCAGGGGATAACCTTGGAGTCTGTGTCAAGGATTAGAAGAGGCAGGGCAATCTTGCACAGGTGAAGAGTGAAGGGGCCATTTCTAGCATCTGCGGCTTCTTACCATGCCTCAGAAAGCAAACTAAGGATAATGGGAGTTCTCTTGGTGCTCAGGCACTTCCTGGCCATGGTCTCAGGTGGTACACTCAAGAGCCGGAAGAAAATGACCTTGGCAGTACTTTGCCATCGGTACTTAAAAAGACCCTTTTAAGTACTGATGTATGTTCATTAGAACCAATGAACTACTAGTAGGGGTATATATAAGGCATAATTAATTCAGGGAGAACTCTGCTTTTCTCCAGTGTAGAGGAGACCTAGTTCTCATAAACACTCCTGGAGGTGGAAGAGTGGGACTTCATGTCCAATGTCTCTGCAGGAATGTAGCAGTTCAATTTGGAAGTTCTTCACCATAAGGATAAACCCATATTGGAATAGTCTTAGCTTTGAAAAGGAATTATACAATACAGATACTATAAAATAGAGATAATAAATTTAAGGGACTCACTGAAATTATGCTGAAGGCTATTCTAAGCACTTGCTAATATTTATTTGTCAGGAATGAGGCCAGACTTTGGGAATCTGAACATTCATAAAACTTTCTCGGAACCTTTCCATTTTTCTTTATAAGAGAGCCATGCAGGCACCTTTGAAACGTAGTCTCCTGATTTTCTTTTTGGTCCATGTTGATAAGAAGCATATAGATAGGAGGGTGGGCAAATGCATACAGATTTCAGTTCAGGGTTAGCTCGCTCTGTCAGTTATCCTAAGAGGAATTACGGTTCTCCGGGGGGCGTGTGCAACACGGAGCATTACGGACCGTGCGTCTTCATTCTCAGGTTGACCGGACTGCACCTCTCAGTGTGTAGTAAATGATTCCTATGCTCAGAACTTCTGCTCTCATGTCCGTAAAGTGGAGTGGTGAGGAGGAGTAAGAAGATATGCTCTAACCATATTTTAGGGATGAAAAGTGCCCCAAACGAAGTTATTATAGCCACAGAATTTTAGAACTTAAGAGGATCCCCAGAGATACTTAGAAGAAAAGAACTAAACTAAGAGTGAGAATATGTGGATTCGATTTACACCGACTCAATGCATGTCACCGGGAACACACTTTCTTTCCCCTGAGATCTCAGGGGCGCCTTCTGTAAGATGAGAATATGTCAGTAGTTTATCTCTGAGATTCCTTTCTGCTTTGATTCCTTACCATGGTGTCTATAGAAATGGGCATCTGCCACGGTGACACAGGTGTTGGATGAGGCAGCCAGCACCTGAGTCTCTGTTCTCTGCTCTCTTTTCTTTCCTTCTTTCTCCTTTCCTTGCTTCTCTCCCTTCCAACCCCCCCTCTCTTCCTTCCCTCCTTCTTCTTTGTGGTCAGTTTTTGTTTTCTAAGTTTGTTCAAATTATTGAAAGAGTACCTTAAAGATTCAACATTGGGTTAGTAGTCACAATAAATAAATACTAGTTATTATAGAGTAGCTTCTGATGGATTCTTTATTTAAACATTAAGGCTGTGAAGCAGCTACTGAAACTACCTATATACATTTCAAATCACGGTACTGAAGTGCTTATTTAGAATCCAAGAATAACTGCATGTTATCCTTAAAATATGTCTTTCCCTAATGACGCGCTCCAAATGACTATGCAAAACTAATGTCAGCTCCCAAGTTTTTGTTCTCACAGATGCGGTGCCCTGGTTTTAGGACTTCCTGTGAGCTCCTGGATGAGCTCTCACAGCTCTGCCAAACTGCTTCTGACACAAGATGGCTGAGACTCACTCAGCTGTTTTGGCAACTTCTCTAGGGAATTCCTATAGTCCCCCAAGGGAGGCGATGATGAGGACTTCATCATTTTGATTTTTCTCCGCCTCCTACACAGTCAACTTTGGTTTCAGGTGTGTGTGTGTGTGTGTGTGTGTGTGTGTCCTTGAATGCAGACTGGGAAGTGGCCTTTCTGCTGTTTTATAGTTGATAGTTGCCTTTCTATTAGATACAGCTATTTTGCTGTACACAACTTTCTCTTCTTCTGGGGAGCTCTCCTCTCAACATTAGCAAGTAAAGTAGATTCTGCAATTTGTCATTTAACTTCCTAGCTAGCACACAATTTTGAGGTACTGATGAAAGCCATAGAATATTATTTGGGAACACTTCTCCATTCCTGATGTGTTTCTTCTCAGCGAAGGGAGCACAGAAGACTACAAGTTTCTCTCTACCTCACTATTTCATCCTTGGGGAGATGAAGAGGTTGTTTGGCTAGTAGTATTGGGAGCAACAGCTGGGCATGTGGGACTCAGCCCCATATTTCGTTTCTTTCTTTCCCTCTGGTCCTCTAGTATCTCTGTCCCCTAGCGTTGGGAGTGGGAGTGTGACATCAGCTTGCACCCAATCCTGCCTGTGCCCTGGGATGAGCAATTCTGCCTAATTCTAGGATTCAGTTATGAGATCTTTGGGATTTCACACTAAAGGTCATCCTGCAACCTAGTCCTTGTCTGTTATAATGATGTGCTCGTCTTTCCTATTGTTCAGACTTTAGATAGCGAATAGGGGAGTTAGTTCTTGAAATCCTCTTGGAAAAACTATCCCCAAAACAAACAAACAAACAAACAAAAGAAAGGATTAAAATGATGAATTATCTTAAGTGCATAAACCCTTACGGATCATCTACTAAGTACCTAGGCATGTTATTAATTATTGAGAAAATAAAGATGAATTAGGCATAGTCCCTTTTTTAAAAGATTCCAGAGTTTAATGGAGTAGATTTATAGGGTAGACTAGAGACATCAGAAAGGAGGGGACATATTAAAACACAGAGATGTTTATCTCAATCAACAATTCTAACTTATCTAGGAGTGTGGGATAGTAGCAGGGAGAGGAAATGAAGGCAGAAGATAAAATACCCAATTATAAGTGGATTTCACTGGTAATTTATTTAGCCAACTATTTCACTTTTTCCTGTACCTATCTTTTAAAAAATTGTTTAAAAATATATTACTATTTATAAAAATATAACTTTTTCTGTGGACCAGGAAAGTTGAGTTTAAATATATAGCAAGTAAAAAAAAAAAAAAAATAGATGTGTAGCAAGTAGACAAATGAAAAATGAAAAATGAAAAAGAAAAATGAAAAATTCAATTTTTAATTACATGTGCCGAATTGAATGTTTTGGTGGCTAATGAATGGACAAACAAATTAGCCTCATTTTCCTAATATACAAAGTAGGGGTCACAGCAACCAACTTGTAAGGTTTTTGTAATGATTAGAGTTTAATGAATTAAAGGGCTTGGCATGATGTCAATGAATAATTAGTAAATAGTAAAGTATTATTTGTATTACGGCAAACATCTGGCTTAGATTTGAGTAATTCCTTGAATTTGACACATAAAAATCTGTGTGTCTTTTGCATGAGGAAATAATGTGCACCTCTTAAGCTGTTTTTGAGTTGTTTTTGATATAATGTAATCACAGCTGAACATGATAAAAATTTAGATAGGAGTAGATTATTTTGGGGTTGAGGTCAGAGGATGGAGTGAAATAAATTGAGGAAAAGGCAGGAAAAAAAGAGAATGTTAATTTATAGTTAATAAATTTTAAGACTTTTTAAGAGTAGACTTTAAGAGTAGATTCTATTTAGACAAGTATTTATCATTTAATTGACTATGTTTGTTGACTTGGAGCGAATTATCTTTGCCTCTGTAATTTTTAGCAAAAATTGCCTTCTTTTTATTTGAGAAATTCTACAAAATACTAGAAGTTACAAAAACAAGTGTTAGCATATTTTTAAAAAGATTTTATTTATGTATTTTATAGAGAGACAGAGAGAGCACAAGTAGGGCAGAAGAAGAGGGAGAAGCGGACTCCCTTGCTGAGCAGGGAGCACAATGTGGGGCTCCATTCCAGGAGCCTGGGATCATGACCTGAGCCGAAGGCAGACTCTTAACCGACTAAACCACCCAGGTACCCCAACAAGTACTACCATATTAATTATAATTCCTACTTGACAAAATTTTCTCTATTCCATGGAGTCCAAGGGAGGATTTGTTCACTGAGTGTCACAATTCAATATTAAGAAAAAATGTGTATAAATTGAAAAACCCTAGTTGGAAGATTTTATTCCATCATTTATACCATGATTCATGGTAAAGGTATATGCTGTGTTCATAGGAACACAAAAGGTGATGGAGGATAAAGTAAAAGTGAGAGAGAGAGAGAGTGTGTGAGAGAGAGAGATAGAATACAACATTTACACTCTGAAGGTATCAAAATACTATTTCACTCTCTGCTTTTTCCTTCTCTAACTTGCAAAATTAAGTAGTATTTTACTTTAGATTGCTTCGCATTCACTCTGAATTTTTAGATTAACCCACAAAAAGCAGAGGTTAAATTTTATTTCTGGTTAGTCTGATTATCTGTAGACAGAAGAACTTTTGTCTACAAAAAACACCCTCCTGGGTGGCTCAGTTAGTTAGGTTGAGACAACTCTTGAATTTAGCTCAGGGCATGATCTCAGGGTTGTGAGATCTAGCCCCAAGACTGCCTAGGATTCTTTCTCTCTCTCTCTCTCCCCGCCTCTGGCCACCTTGTCCACCCCACTCATGCTCACTCTTACGCGGGTGTGTGCTCTCTCCGGGGGGAAAAAAATTCTTATCAGTGAATCCTGATGAAATCCTATCCCATTCATCATGATCCATTGTGGAGATTTGTGAGTATTGTAATCTTGAGCCCTATGCATGATGGTGAGAGTACCTTAAGCCAGTGTCTTGTTCTAGGGAACAAGCCCATGTACTCATTGAGGGCCAGTGAATTGTATATGATGTGTTGCATTTTTAGTCATGATGCCTTCTCTGACTTTCTAGAGAGAATTTGGGTGAGCATATATTGTGCTGGAAGTAAAAGTTATCCCTATTCCTTGAAGCCAAAAATATACTCCTCAAGGAGCCTGCTAGAGTAAATCTCCTGCAAGTTCATAATTCAAGGAATGCAGCATTCTATAGAATAAAGAATTATTGAAGTACTAGAAAAGCTGGATGTCTTTAATTCAGGGTTTTTATGTTCTAGAGCATGCGCTTGTGCATGTACGTGTTAAGACCTGCCTTGACACCTTTTAGATCTGGAGTTATCCATTCATGGGCAATCCATCTAATCACATTGTAAGCACACATGTGTGCACATGGGTATGTCCCTCTTCCCCCACAGAGGCATTCTCCACTCTCCTCTTCCCAGTAGGGAGGGGTCACAATTGCTCCAGGCTCCACTAAGCACTAGTTCTAAATTTTTCTGTTTATCCTACTATATTTTGGCAAGACAATTTTTACAGGCAACATCTGTCTACATTGGGAAAACAAACAATCCCCAAATCTTAGTGGCTTAACCAAGAGAAATTTTTATACTCATGCCCATTATATCTCACTGGGACATTCTACTCCACTCATACATTCAGGAGACATATTAATGCAAGTAACACCAGTTCAACCTGTGGCTTCAGCAGTCACAAGGGAGGGGAAAAAAAGAGGGTATGTGAAGGTTTCATACTGCTCTTCTGTTTCGGCTTCTAAGTGACACATATCAGAGGTTCCATGCGCTAACATTGGCCAGAACTTGTCTCGTGACCCCACCTAACTTTAAGAGGACTGGGAAGTGTGATCTTCTGTGTTACAAGAAGGAGAAGGAAACCAGGTGTTGGTGAGTGCTAGTAGTGTCTACCATACAGGACAAGCCTGTTTGGCTCTGGCAGTCTTTGGTTGAGTTTCAAAAGACAAAGCGACTTTGGTGACATTGCTACCATCCTTAAAGTTTTAAAGCTTCACTCTTGTCAGGACTTCCATGGCTGGTCAGATTCAGAAAAACTCATCCACGTTGACTAAGGTCAAAAAAGACTGAAGTATTCCCATGGACAGTGTAAGGGGATTCCCCTTTCTCCGTAACCTTGCTAACATTTGTTGTTTACTGTCTTGTTAATTTTAGCCATTCTGACAGATATAAGGTGGTATCTCATTGTGGTTTTGATTTATATTTCCCTGATGTCAAGTGATGTGGAGCATTTTCTCATGTGTCTTTTGGCCATTTGTATGTCTTCTTTGGAAAAGTGTCTGTAGGAGCCGAGATGTCCTTCAGTGACTGAATGGATAAAGAAGATGTGGTTCATATATACAATAGAATATTACTCAGCCATCAGAAAGGATAAATATCTACCATTTACAGTGACATGGATGGAACTGGAGGGTATTATGCTAAGTGAGAAAAGTCAATCAGAAAAAAATTATCATATGGTTTCACTCTTTATGTGGAATATAAGGAATAGCACAGGGAGAGAAAATTCAATGGGAAGAAATCAGAGGGGGAGACAAACCATATGAGACTCTTGACTCTGGGAAACAAACTGAGGGTTGAGGAAATAGAGGTAAGCAGGGGGTTTAGGGTAACTGGGTGATGGGAATTAAAGAGGGCATGTGGTATGATGAGCACTGGGTGTTATATTCAACTAATGAATCATTGGACCTTATATCAAAAACTATGATGTACTATACCTTGGCTAATTGAATTAAAATAAAAAAAAAGAGAGACTGAAGTATTAATTATCTTTGTCATCATGACAGCCAAAAAAAAAAAAAAGTAAAACCAAAACAAAAATACACTAATATATTTTGGACATTTGCTACTAAATTTCATGGTCTCTCCATACAGTAGATAATAGCATATACAAGAGTCTGAACTATGGCTTAGTTAAAATATGCAAATTTCTTTGGGTCACTTTTTTTTGGACCAAACCATTTTTGCCTATCCTTTGAAGCAGTCCTTTTCCAATTTTAGAGTAACAAGAAAGCTGAGTTAGTGAACAGAAGGTTATTTCTTTAGTAAAAATAGAATCCGAGGCAAAGGAGGTAAAAACTCATAAATTCCCAATCCCACTGTGATGAGGTCTGGTGAGTCATTCATACCCCAGAGCAGAGTATACATATCTCTCAAATGACTACACTCATAGCTGCTATACAGCATTCTTCTCCTTCTCCCTCCCTCCCTGTCGCTTTCCCTCCCTCAGTGTTGAATTACTTAGTACAGCCACAGGATCACATTTTATTCCTCTTTGGGCATCGTCTTTTTTGTTTCATGCTAGTGATATGATAATCCAAGCAGTTAATTCGATTAGGCTTGTTCATTTACCATTACATTCCAGTTCTGTCTTCCTGGACATTTCAATTAGAGTTTGGGGTACCCACCTTTACAGTCTGGGTAAAGATATCCATATATGATGGACTGATAAACATCTACAAATTTTTTATATGCGCCTGACATTATTCTAAGTACTACTCATATATCAGTGGGAGTAAAAGAAAGACAGAGTTCATATTCTAATATGGGAAGATAGACAAGAAACAAACAAAATAAATCCTATAATGTAGCATATATTGATAAACAAAGCAGGCACTGGAGAGGCAGGTAGTTTGAGAGAAGGCTTCACTTGAGAAGGTGATCTCTGACTCCAAATGATGGATGTGAAGAAGCAGATTACAAAGAGGAAAAAGGGAAGAACTTTTTATATGGAGGGAACAGCAAATTGAGAGGCCTTCAGGTAGAACAAGAACTTGAGAGGATCACCGAGTAAGTAGTGTCCTCAGAGGAGTTCAAGTTTCAGGTAGACCAGGGCTTCTTAATCTAAGCCTATTTACATTTTGAGCCATATAATTACTTGTGGGAGATGCTACTGTTCACCGTAAGATGTTTAGCAATATCCTTGGACTCTACCCACCAGATGCTAGTAGCATCTATGCAGCTGTGAAAATGAAAAAAAGATGTCTCCAGACATTGCCAAACATTCCCTGTGGGAGAAATATTGCTCCTGGCTGAGAATTACTGAGTTAGAATGAAAAAGGAAAAGCTTTGCAAAGCTCTATTTATCTGCCTATCTATCCATCACCTCTCACCCTACTACCTAACTTAAAAAAGCAAAAGCGCTGCTGGGTAAAGAAACTTTCACGTTGCCCTATTTCTCACCAGCAGTCATGAGGTAGAATGGTGAACAGCCTTCTCTCAGATCACTAGTTGCTACAAATTAGGGGCTTGAGGTACTCAATCATTTCTAGATTGACTTTCCTGTGTTAGCCTGTTGAGACTTTCCAAGGAAAGATTACATTTCTCCAACACAAGAACCTCTGCGAAGTCCCTTTGGGGCATCTCTGGTGGGTCTTACCTCCAGGCCTTCCAGGTACCAGAGTCGCCTGTAGTTCACAGCGCAGTCCTTCAGGTCAGATATCCCATCTATTTCAGACATGTTAACTATCAAATGTTGGTTTTATTTCCTGCATTGCCAAACTCATGATTTTCTCCTTGGATTCCCTGCATTTTGTTGCCCAAAGCAATATTGTAGAAAGTTTTCAACTGCCTGGTTTTCACTCATCATTCACCATTTTAACAAGATCATAATATGATCGACTGCTATCGATTTGCCTTTAGATCATGGTGTTCTAAGGAGACAGGCTGATTAGGTGCCCAGTGATTCATTGATTGTCAAATCTCAGGGTTGGTTCTTAGCTTTGGATGTTGTTTGATTCATCTTCCCGGCATTATCAATCCACTGTCCTTCCTGGGAGATTAGCCTCTGTGATTGGGTTTGAATATGGCTTTATGTTTGATTGGTTTTCATCTTCTTTTCTAAAACTGTTTTCCTTTATTTATAAAGGGAAGATCTTATCAGAAAGACAAAATGAATCAGTGATACCCTGTGGTTTTATCCTCATGTGTGCTCAGTGCTCTCTTCATCTGTTCCCATTAAGAAATCTTGGAGATTTACAGATTTATTCTTCTGTCAAATACACTTTAAAGTAACATGGACAGAGAGATTAAGTCCTTACTATTTACAGTCATTCAAAAAATGTTTTCAAATATTCTCTCTGCCCTTTGAAGATCTGCACATGGTTTGTATTTCGTTCAAATTATGTTTATAGGTAGGGAAACTTTGAATTCCAGTTTCCATGAAGCATATTTAGCCCTGTTTCATCACTTTCTCTTCTGGTAAAAAGTGATTATAGATCTCTACCCATTGTCATGTAACACGTGTGGGAGGAATATAGGTCCTTGCCTTACTGACTTTGTACTTGGCCATGAGGTATGTAGGTGATATGTTTCACTCAATGGTCATAACTGAGGAGAAGATTGAGTAGGCATCTGCAGTCTTCTCTCTGCCCTTTTGTTTTATTTCCCTTTGACACAAGAATGGGCATGTCACACTAAAAGGTTGCTGCTTTAGCCTAGAAGCCTAGACTGAAGAACACCCAGAAACAGACCCAAACTCAATTGTCGTTGTGGAGCAGAACCGTAGCTGTTGTCTCACATCTACTGACTTGTCACATGAAAAGGAAGAATATTGATTTTTGCAAGTCACTTAGCATTATTTGTTGTAGGCATCCCTAATGTGAGTTGAACAATACACACTCAGTTCTGACAGAATAAAGAAAAGACTGAAAAGGATTTTCTTAAAGATTTTATTTATTTCTTTGACAGAAAGAGAGAGCACAAGCAGGAGGAGTGGCAGGCAGAAGGAGAAGAAGCAGGGTCCCTGCTGAGAAGAGAGCCCAGTGTGGAGCTCGATCCTGGGAAGCTGAGATCATGACCTGAGCTGAAGGCAGACGCTTAACCTACAGAGCCACCCAAGCACCCAAGACTCAGAAGTCTTATAAAATATTTTTAAAATCTTGTAGTCTGTCTGTGCAGTAGCCCCATCATCAGCTAGCATGAAATTAAAGCCATGATTAGTCAAATGGATTGACTTTATATCTTAATTGTTGGTAATGATTATTCCCTCTCAATTATGAATAAATAAAGCACTTGGTCTTGTATAAGATACCCAACTATCTTTATATGCTGATTGTGTATCATTTGCTGATTGCCTCATGTGTATGGAAGTAAACTTTTTCTGTGTTAAGACTTAAGGAAAAAAAGACCCAACTCTCTTTGGATGTGAAAATTGCAGATTCAAATGAGTGATCTAGAAAGCACAGGATAGACTTGTTTTAGTAAAATTGAATAATGCTTTCTTATTCATTTTTTTTAATAGATGACCATTCACTGAGCACTTAACATGAGTAAGGTACGTTACTTAAGTAATTTGTGTTATCTTGTTGGATCTTCATGATCATTGTGGAAGGTGGTTTCTATCATTTTATACATTTTCTAAGGGGAAAACTGGCTTTGTAAGGTCAAGTATCTCACCCAGTTTTATAAAATTAGTAATTAGTTAAGTCATAAATGACTCATGAATTTTCTCAGATTTTAGAACAACCACTATTGCACTATCTTACTTGTGAGAGATCGTAGCCAAGCCAAAAGTTAGGAGCAGATTTTGATGTAGATTTACATTGTATATTGAGAATATTACACTGTAAGTCTCTATTATTTCTTCATAAATAACCAAATAGATTGAGCACCTAATAGTAGACATTTTCCCAAGTGCTGAAGACATACCAAGGGACAAGAAAGCTAGAGAAATTGGCTTCAAGAAAGGGATTCTGCTGGATGTTCAATGTGTATCCAAGAGAAATTCACACTGCTTTTCGATGCACTAAAATTATTAAATGAGAAGCATCATTTTTCTTATTTGAAATTCTTCTTATGTGGGTATTTTCTATTATACATACCAGGACGTTTCACTGTGTGATTTAGGTTGAAATGCTGTATTCTGTCTCACACAGAGGAAAATGAAAAGTCCTGTTCCCCAGTGGCTGAGACAATGCACCTGGCCTTGGCCTGTGTTAGAGAGCCAGGTGGCTTGCTTCTACTGTGTGTGTGTGTTACCCCCTTTCATCCTGATCTATTCTCAAGTTCATTTAAGAGCAATGGGGCAATCTTATAGCAGATCTGAAGATCTTGATCTTTATCAGATCTCTTGCCCCTCTTCTTAAATTATGTGGTATTCCATTCTTCATTATAATAGAAATCCAAGAATTATACATTTGGAGTTTATTTGTTTTTCAGGTTTTTGCTTTCAATATTAATAATATTAATTTTTTAAAAAAGAAGTATGGTATGTGAGCATTCTTCATGCCCAGCATGAAGTCTGCCTTTACCCCTTTTAGTAATGCTGATGCTTTGCAAACTGCCTGAGGATAAGCCATTTATTCTATTAAACTACATAGTAATATGGAAGCATACATATAGTATATAGTAAATTGAGAGATGCAGTAGTCTTAAAGGCTGTGTTTTTCCTGGGCACTGTCTCTAATAAATATTAAATTTAAACCAAAATCTAAACAAAAATTGAATATTTAAAGTGAAAGACAGATGACTATGTTATTTCTTTTTGAAATGCCAAATAACTCAATGAAGGATTGTCAGCAGGTATTTACTTTACATTTTTACATTGAAACCATTTGAAGACTTTTTTTTTTTTTTTTTTCCAAAATAATGAGAATGGCCTAGAAGACCAGAATCTTACTTTAGGATTATAACAGAAACTATAATATTGGGTAGTTCCTATGTGGATGAAAGATAACTGTAGGTTTATAAGTTGAGTTGGATCTAATAGACTTTCTGTTTGGAAAATATAATTTTCTTTGAAATTTTGAGAGACTTTTATTTTTTGATTTTTGCCTACAACATGATCTCTTTGTATAAATTAACCAGTTGGATGTTTTTTCTGGGTCAAACACTTCTAGGTTCTCAGATATCTCAGTCTATAGGCAATTGCACTCAATATATTTTTAGTCAGTCCATGTGTCTTACCGCCCAAATACCCAGAAAACAACCACTACAACTACTTAGAGAGAAATAGAGCTAGACAAAAGTCAGTAAGAATGTATTTACTGAGGACTTTTAAGGGGATTGAAGTAAAAGTGCTCATATTCTAATTATAAATGTTTTACCTGCATCTCAAAGATAAAATAAAAATAATAATTTATTTTTTCCAATAAAAGAAAACAAAAATTAAAAAAAATCTTTTTTGAGAAGGTATATTTAGATGAGAATATTCTGTGGTAAGTCAAGATCTATAACAAGTTTTTGGTTTGAAATAATCCAGAAATCATTTATATTTCATAATGGTTGAGGGATATTTAGTATTTTAACAGAGCTATGCCTTCTGAATTGTTTGCCTAAGGCAAATATTAATATTAATCTTCATTTCCTGACCATCAGCTAATGAACTGATTGCAAGGAGAGTGAGCTAGAAGAGTATGTAGCTGCTGAAGGGTGGGTTACAGATATTCAAGAAGGTGGTTAATTCTTAAGCATGAATCTAATAAGTTTACCACATGAATGTTATTTGAGATTCTATAAAACCAGAACTCCTCACAGGATGATAATAATAAGGGCTCACAAATAATAATTCAATGTATGTTTATCTGCCTAGTTTCCAATGAAGAACCCAAACCAAAACATTTCCTCATTCTTAGCTAGTTGAGAATCCTACTTTGGCCCCTAAGTGTTGACACGACAATCTGGGTAGAAAGCCAACTTCCAGTTGTCTTGTAAACTTCATGTGACAGTGTTTAGCTGATAGGCACATTTTAATTGTTTCTGTTCCAACAAATGCTGACTCCTGTATTTCATTCCAATCTTCTTTTTTTTTAATAATCCAACAGAAAAATGTTCAAGCTTGTTTGATAGCTTGTTTCCAGAGAGAACACCATCTTCCACCTATGGACTCCATTTTAAGGATAATTCCATGAAGAGTGACAAATATCCAGAAGCCAAATGTAGTATATTGTTATATACTATTGCTAAGATTAGAAACACAATTTAATTTTATCTAAGGGCCTATAGTGTTCCAGAAAAAAACATTAATGAATCTGATAGAAAACCATTATTTAATTGTATTCTTTTATAATTGAATTGTTAAGTCCTTAACATGAACCCTAGATTTTTCTTTATAAAAGGCCTCATAAGATTCTCACATCTGTGTCATAATGAGGGCAGTTCTCTGGAGAGTAATTATCAGTGGCCTAGTTGCCATTTAAATACTCAGTACATGTCTTAATTTTTGCTAAGTCATTTTTTAGCTCCATTTGCTTTATCCTTTAGGATTTCGGTTTTTTGTTCTCCATCTGAATAGCTACAAACAAGAACCTGGCCGATAAACGCAAAGCATCATTTGATTGATGTTAACATAGCCTATAAGGTTTGGACAGATAAACGATAAACACAAAGCATCATTTGATTGATGTTAACATAGCCTATAAGGTTTGGACAGATCTGGTTTCTGCCTAATGTTTCAGCATCTTGTTATACCACCTTCTCTTAACTCCCGTAACATGAGGTTTTTTTCTATTCCTAGGGCCAATCCACTCTTCACCACTTTCAGGTATTTCTCACCAGCTGTTTCCCCTAAATGGAAAGAACTTCCCACTAGCTTTTTTCATGTCAGGGTTATTATCATCCTTGGTAGTTTCATTGTCACCTTTGGTGAGAGACCATTCTGCTTACTCTAATTAAAATAACTATTTCTCATTGCTTTCCTAGCCATTAATCTATTTGTGTTCACTTTCATGGATCTGTAATTACCTTCTCATTTTGTCTGCTTGTTTTCCATACATCTTCTTGATTAGAAAAATGTCAGCGTCCAGGAGCTCCAGTAAGGGTGACTCAGCAGGAATGTGACGTTTGGAAGGATAGTCGTAGAAGTCAAGTATGTTTAGTAATCATGGGTAATGGATTTACTCTGACAATACAGGGCAAAGGATAAATCAGGTGGCAAAGCATGCAGGATTACCCAATGCCCATTTTATGACTTCCATAACAAGGGAGGTGAGAGTTTCACCAGGTCAGAGGAGGGCTGGGCCTCCTCTTTCTGGCTCTTATCCTCTGACATCCTACATGGCTTCATCATCAACAATGTATCCTAAAACTGGCATCTTAAGTCTCACATCAAATGGACCCAAATGACTGGATTCCAAAGATTGAGTATCTATTCATAGGACCTAAGGTATTCTAACATGAAGCTTACATGAGACATGATTTTTCAATGACAGGCCTTTCCTGCATGTAAAATCCATGTGAACAAGGATGTTGTCTTTCTTTTCCACTTAATCACCAAAGACCAACATGTGCCTGACATTCAGTAGGTAGACAGCAAAAATAATTGCATGCATGTATAAATGAATGAATGGACAGAACTGATGGAAGAGTGAAATAGCCATGCAGCATCCTTATTTGGGTATCATGTAGATATAGGTTTTAGCTTTTAGTATTCAAAAGGCTAAATTTTGTCTTTCAACATTAAATAATTCTTTATTTTCCTAACTGTGGAGCCTTTTTCACCTCTTCTTACATTCTTTCCAAGATTCAGGCATATGCTTAGACAAGAAAAGAACACTTTGCCACAGTGGGTGGGCTGTGTGCTCTCAAAGCTAAAACTGATGGTTTACAAGTATTGCAAAAAAGCAAATTATCAGGGTAACAGGAACAGACTCAAGCAATGCCTTCTGCCAGATTCTTTCCATATCTGGCCCCTACTAAGAGTATGTGCCTGGGGGTGTGGAAGTGGGGAAATCTTGAATGCAATGGATCTAAAGCAGCTTTTCACACAAGCACGGCAAGGAAAGGCATTCTTATACTTTGTCTGTATCCTTCACACAAACCCAAAGAGGACTTCCCTCCATGGGTTTAATTAAGTGAAAACACTCTGACCTGTCAGTCAGGGACTGGGTTCATCCTAGGGCACTGACCTCCTTTTCTGAAGTGTCCCAGATGAAGCTGCCAAGTTTCATTCTCCTCTAATTAAAAGTTGTGAAAAGATTTTTTTACATTTATTATTTTTGTCCTGAATATATTTGTAATTTTACCTATTTAGGCATATTTTTGAATTACCTTTGGAAACTGTTTCTTGAGATGGAAACTATTCATCATGTACTAAGTTTATTTCTCAGTACTGGGATATTACAGTAAAGACCATGTTTCCACCAACAACTTGGAATTATAATATATCTTCTGTACTTTCCCCCACCAAATTGAGAATGAAATTTATCTTCACAGAATGTCAGAGGTAATTCTTTGCTTCAGTATTTCCTTCTGTTTAGATAAATAATGATTTCTTTTTGCTTAAATCACTATTCTCTCCATTAGTCATCTTAGCTTGTGAATAAAATCTGTCAATACTAAATCATCCTTTCTTAATATATGTTCTTAACTCCTATTCCAGCCCATTATGAAATAAAGCTAGAGAGAAAGAATTTCCCCCATGTAATCTCTCTTTTGTTGAGAGATGTCATCCCCAAATTATGCTACAATATTAAAAAACAATATATAAAAAGGAAATTTTCCATGTTGGTTAAAGTTCATATTTTTGGTGTCTTTTGTTTAACATCTGAAGAGGTAGGAAAACAAATCATTGACCTTCCAAGATTATGATTTCAAGCCAAACAGTCACAGTGATTGGTGATAGTGATTGGTCATAGATGGTTGTGTAAAAGCTTTGAGCTGCTTCAACATATAAGACTTTCAGAATGGAAGGATTCTGAAGGGCCAATATGATGAAGTGACAGTGACTCAGAAAGTAAAATTTATCAACAGTGTGAAGAGTGTGAAGTTACCTGAACTACTGTGAAGTTACCTGAACTACTGTGTAGTTGGCTGTGTCTGTTGGAGTTATTGGCATAACTGTTACCTTCGTCTGCCTTACTCTGGGGATCAATCATACCTTAGTTGGACATTTCCAGAATTTTATCTGAATCAAGACTGTTTTACTTTATTTCAGACTGGGCCCATAATCTCTCAACTTGTAACTTGTGTAAATTAGTATTGGACTTTATGGTTTTTCTTAATCTTTGATAATTTTATAGGTAACATAAAACCACACCTAACCATAGAATGAATTTTGTCCACTTATTTCATCTGAGAGCTTTGGATAAGTCTTTCTCTGTAGCCTTCCAGACAAGGAACTCATTCGTCTATAAGACTTTCATCCTTGCATGCACTTCATGTAGATTTTCAGGCTCTTATTGTTTCCCTTGTTTCCAGATTCTTTCACTGACCAAGTTCTAGTATAATTAGTTTTTTATTATCAGGACTTTGTGCTTTATCAGCTGAAATAATAAGTAAAATGTATCCATTTCTCAACTGTAGACTCTTACTACTATAAAACACTATCAATTCTCTCATTCTTTCTTATTTTCCCGATAGTTATATATTGTGTATAATGATCACACTGAATAGAGATGTCATAATTAGGGAAGTTTTCAATTACATGGCAAATAAGTATTCTGATAAACATTTTGAGATTTAGAATTGTTAAAACAAACAAAAATCTTGCCCAATCTTACAAAGAAGTAGAGAAAGGAGAAAAAGTCTAAGAATGTTGTTGAGATAACTAGTTAACTATGTAATGATAATAACCCTTACCCCCACTTTGGAGTATCTCTTTATACAGTCCATCAAAAACAAATTCCAGAATTAAAAAAAATTAACATAGCATTATCCACATTCTAAATAATATTCTGAAAATAGGTAAGGAAAAAATAAAAAATCTCATATTGAAGAGTATGGTAAAGTTTATTGGGTAAAGATGTTAAATAAGTACAATCCTGGGAAATTTAAAGGCTAAAAATTAATAAAGAAAGGAGTCCAATTACTCTAGGAGTCTGGCAACTAAAAATTATCCCAGTAATGAGATTTTTTTTTTCTTTATCACATTGGTAAAATTTCAATAAGAGCTATCACATCTATTGGGTGAGAATGTGGAGGAAAAGGCTGTATCAACCAACATCCTTAGTTGCAAGCATCTCAGTGACTTGTCAGAGAAAAGCCATTTATTGGGAAGTTATTAAGGAATTCATAAGTATCAAAGAAGGCTGAAAAACCAAGATCATTTAATAAGCAAAACAGGACAAACTAAGCAGAAGACCTAATCACAGATAAAATCACAAGAGAGGTCCTGTTTGGTGAAGCTACTACCTCCCCTACAGGCTTAGCAACTGCCTCTGAACCCTAGCTATAGCTTGTGGCCTCAAGATTGGTTCTGCAATGTGTCCTTTCTTGTGTCATGAGGCTCCAGGTCTAAAATCCAAGGTGAATTCATGTGATTCATCAAGTGTGGTCACATCTCCCTGCAAGAGAGGCTTGAAAAAATAATTGTGGTTTGTTAGTGTGTTATATTGAAGATGAGCTTTGTCTTTCACCAGGATCCATTTTGGGGGAGAAGCCTCCAAAGAAATGAAAAGTTTCAGATGCTGCAAATTAAAAAAATAAAAATGACAACACTGGCCTCTCATACTCTGTACTTGGGAACTGGGAATTGCTACAACCCCTTTTACTCCCTTATAAACATAAAGCTGTGTTTATAAGACATGTTATGTTTTATAATGTAAAACAATTTAGATGCATAAGGATTAATCTAATGGTTTAAGTTCAAAGGACATGAGGTATTTCTGAAGCTGTATTGTTTCTTTTTTATCAAAATCAGCAATATTAATTGTTTGTTAAGTTCCTTATGGTGGGATACCGGAATACGACCCTGAAAGAGCTTAAAATCTTTTTCTAATTCATTCTTATGAAGGGCTGGTCTGTATCAAAATTATTGTCTCAGAAGAGACACATTTTTCCTTTTTCTATTTTGTACCAAGGGACATATAGGCTAAGCAACAACCATTTTAAGTAACAAAGAGATGGGAAAACACAAGATATATTTAGAGATTAGTAAACAAACCCTTTACAGCATGGACTAGCAAATAACAGACCATTGACCAAGTCCAGCCCTCCACCTGTTTCTGTAAATTTTTGTTGGAACACTTAACTCGCATTTGTTTACATACTGTCTGTGGCTCCTTGCACCCTACAACAGAGACAGGGTAGCATGCAAAGCCTAAAATGTTTATTTGGCGTGTACAGAAAACATTTGCTATCTTTTGCTTTTTTGCAGAATATGGAGAGAAATGCTGGGTTGGACTAGATGTCCCTACTGAATCCTAATCTTTAATGAGATAGTAGTTTATATAAAGCTTCTTGGAAATATTGAGGCAGTTTACAAATGTGAGTTGCAATGTTGATCCCCTGGCTTCCTGTAGGGTGGGGGTGGTCAGGAGGAAAAATCCTTTCGTGATGTTGTGATGAAGAAGTCAGGGCAGCACAGGTAACAAAAGTGAGATAAGTATGTATTAATTGGATAACTTCCGATAAGAATAAAGACATTACATCATTTCCTTTGTTCATTCTAATTTGTATTATTTCCTGATTTGGGTTCTGTAGACATATTTGAAAGAGGCAGTATTTGGGATATTTGGCTATTTAATTTGGGGTTCTGACCCACGTCAAAGGAAAGTAGAAAACTATCCACCCGAAGGGGGTTTCTGCAAATAGCTGTAAGAGGAGAAAACTGGAAAGGAAAGTCTGAGCCACAGCAGCTGGCTGGTGAACATTCCAATGAGAGTTCTTTTCTGCTCTGTTATGTACTTATCTCTTTTTACCCAGCAATACAGTCCATAAGACAGAGAGGAGGAGAGGGCTGGGCTAGGGGGCATTTCAGCGGGTGGTCCATCTGGGACAGATGTCTGGATCATAGAGAGAAAAACTGCTTGGGTATAGAACTGAAGAGGCAAGAAGTGATAGGAAAAGAAAAAGAATTGAAGTCAGGAGCAAGCAAAGACACTAGAGTGATAATTTCCTCAGCAAAGGTTAGAAAATGTGAACCTAACCTATTTTGAACAGAAATACTACTCATACACACCTTCCTCTGATCCTTGTCCACGAGACACCCAGGCTGTTACATTGCAGCCACTCATTGCCTTTTTTCCTCAACACCTCTCCTCACACTCTTTAGGGCCTCTGGGCACTACTGAAACATTAACCTTGCTTTTGTGCTTCTGCTTTTATTGCCCCAGGTAAGTTCTAATTTATTAAGCATCATGGAATTGAAACTGCTATTACAAACTTATAAAGCCCCTCTAAGTAGAACCATTGCTTTATGTTTTGACATGATTGCAAAATATTTTTTTTTAAGATTTATTTATTTATTTGAGAGAAAAAGGGAGAGAGAACATGGCAGGGAGGGCAGAGAAAGAGGAAGAGAGAATCTGAAGCAGATTCCTTACTGAGTGCAAGCCGGACACGGAACTCCATTTCATGACCCAAGACCATGACCTGAGCCAAAACCAAGAGCTGTATGTCAACACACTGAACCACCCAGGCACCCCCACAAACAATTTTTTATTGAACAGTTTTCTCTCTTTCCACATCCTGGCTTCTGGAAATAGTTTTGGGAAGGGTTTTTCCCCAAACTGATGCTATAGTTTTCAGCTGGGTTTGTCCCCAGCAGGGCTTCTGTATGGTGTCCATGAGAAAAGGTTTGATAGCTTTTCTCTATTCTGTTAGCAATCCCATTCTGACACATGGGGTAAACAATTCTAATCTGAGGAAATAATGCTGAATTATAAATGTGCTGCAATTTAGTTTTTCCTAAAAAAACTCCTTGAGAGAGTGGGTCAACAAAATACATCTATATTAACAGCACTCTAATTGGCCAAGGTCGATTTAAGGTTATGACCTCTTGCTCCACAGTTCATGTAGTATGCTGTGTGTGTGTGTGTGTGTGTGTGTGTGTTTGTAAAGAGCTAAAGAAAAAACAAGTTACATTTTAGGATTGCAGAAGAGCTGTTCATTCAAACTTAGAAACACTGATTGGTTTGCAAATTATGTAACAGTTTATGAAAGGGAGAATTTTTAATTATACTTTCCTGATATACTTGGAATTTGTCACTAAAATAGGAAAGACCATACTAGATCCAGATATGTTTGGAGGAGGAACTCAAGTCTAGTGGTGAAAATATGGGACTTTATTATAGGAATCTTGAAATCAAATAAAAGTTAAAGTGCCAGAAAGTAAAACCAGCAGCAATTCAATCATCATGTAATTCAAATTTGTAGGTTTCACATTTACCTGTCAGACTCCATATAAAGGGTGAAATAATAAAGAGTAAGAAATGGATCTTGATAAATATAAGATCCCCTATTTATGAACTCATTCAGTCAAATTGTGGTTTATTCTACGCAAACCAGTCTGCTAAGGGAAGAAAGACAAATAACTCTAAATCATTTCTAATTTATGACTGATTATAATACCTTTTAAAACACGTTGGTTAAAACACACACACACACACACACACACACACACACACACAACGAAAAAACCTGGAACATCAGATCTATAATGCCATTCAAGAAAAGTGGAATTTCTGCCCAGAGTTGAGCTAGAGTTGAAGTGAATCAAATAGAGGACAGAAGGTATTAATTTCTTAATCATTTCACCTTTACATGTCAGGTTTAAGTATGAGTCCAGCACCAGTCATTTAAATACAATCCTTTAAATACATGTTGCATTGAAATGACCCCCAAATATTATGGGCTTGTAGCTTCTGGACAGTTTCTCATTTTATTATCAGGACCTTAGGATAAGACTTCCCAATACACTGCACATTATGCTCTCTGATGATTCCTGCTATGCTTTTTCATATATATTTTTCTCCATACTGTATTGACCTTGACCATCATTATACATTCACAACTTGGGAGAGAAAAGAAAATGCAAGAGAATGAAGTCCAAAGCTATGCTTAGCTCTGATTTGACTATTAGAATACTTATTTTCTTCTTCCTTTGCCATAGATGTCGATAGAAACTAAAAGTTCTTTTATGATATTACTAATGTCAAATTAAAAATATTAACAGGGGTGCCTGGGTGGCACAGTCAGTTAAGGGCCAGACTCTTGGTTTCAGCTCAAATCATGATCTGGGGGTCCCAGTATCGAGCCCTATGTCAGGCTCCATGCTCAGTGCAGAGTCTGTTTGAGATTCTCTCCCTCCCTCTGTCCCTTCTGCTCATGCTCTGTCTCTCAAATAAATAAATAATAAATCTTAAAAAAATTAACAACACCAGCTAACCATTTACTACTGCATACTTACAGATCCCAATTACTGTGCACATTACACAATTACTTTGCACATTACATACATTGTTATTTAATCCTAACATAAGCAGTTAGGTATGATGGATTATCATTTTCCAGATAAAGAACCCTAGAACTCTGAGAGAAGTTAAGCAATTTGCCTAAAGTAGCATGAATAATAATTAGTGGAAATTGGAAGTAATATTCGCATCCAAGTTTTTTGCCTTCCATGCGTATAATTTATCTCTATTTCTGACCCAGTTCTCCTTATTTTTACCAGTTCACCATTCTTTTTTTTTTTTTTTTTTTTTTTTAAAGATTTTATTTATTTGCCAGAGAGAGAGAGAGAGAGAGAGAGAGCGAGCGAGCGAGCACAGGCAGACAGAGTGGCAGAGGGAGAAGCAGGCTCCCTGCGGAGCAAGGAGCCCGATGTGGGACTCGATCCCAGGACGCCGGGATCATGACCTGAGCCGAAGGCAGCCGCTTAACCAACTGAGCCACCCAGGCGTCCCCATTACCAGTTCACCATTCTTAATAATCTGATGTCACCACCAGAAGTAACGGAGAGCTTCGCACCAAAGTCTCGGTGAGTCTATTTATGGCCTGCCCACTCCATTCCTTCAGGTCCCATTCCCTCGTTCAGATAATCCTTGTTTTTGCTTTGTTTTGTAACTCTCTCCCATCTTTCTACTTTGCATCTTGATACTTCATGTGGACTCTGATTGTATGCATTATGGCTCTCCTCCAAGGCTCTTTATTTTGCATGTTGCTTGGCTCTACCCTGGCTTCAGCCCAGTGGCATTTCTGACACTCAGCCCTCACCCTGCGTCCTTGTATCTTCCCCCTGGATCCTTTTATTTCATCTTTGCCTTATTTCCTTCTCTTTGGCTTCTTCTCCATCCAAGTCCAAGGAGAAACTCAGTTCTACAGGGAATGCATTTTAGGCAAAGCTTAAGTGGAAATGTTATCTGAGTAATAGCCTAAAAAATAGGCCAGAAGAAATGCATAATAATTCATATTCTGGGGTTGAAAATTGATGCCAATATTATACATAAATTATATCAATAGAAGCCAACAAATTAATGGGCTTAGATTTGAGGTTCTTAATATTTATCTACTCTTTGGGAAAAGTGCTGCATTGCTAGTTATCTTTGTTGGCTGAAAGTTGTAGTTCCTATATTAGGAGGAATTTTCCTGGCAAAAAGATGGGTTCGAAGTAGAGAATCACAAAGTTCTTCTTTAATTAAAGGATGAGTGAATGCACATGTACTCCAGAGCCCATTTGATGGGCTTCCCTGTCTTATAGATGGTGTAGTATGGGTTACAGCATTAGAATTTGGAGAGAGATTTAAAAGAAGTAAAAAACACCAATAAATGTATCATTTCTTATTCAGTAAACTCTGTATGCGATAAACATTCTTTACTTTCCACTACTGAAATAAAGAAAAAGTTGTGCTATAGAAAAGACACCTTATATAACTTAGATGTAACCAATATTTACAAAGTTGTCTGTGTTTCTGTATATTATTTTATTAACTGCAGTGTCCTCAGTTTGTCTCTTTCAGAGTAAAAGCATCAAGTCAGTGATCATATTTAGTTTCTTAATTTTACTAACGGGGTGTTTGTGTAGAGAAGAGCTTGATGCATTATTTTGCATACTGGTGATTCCCCTTTGCAAAGAGATTTTTTTTTTTTTTTTTTTTTTGGTGTGAGTGATGATCTTTGGAAGATTGGCTATGAAAAAATAACTGTGAAGATACTAAGTGACATACATACATAGCCTCATTAATTAATTTCAATGACTTCCCATTCTTTCTGTTGAGAACAGTGTCCCCTCTGAGCCTCCCCCACCCACCTCATAACTGTATCTTTATTACAATCTAGTAACTGCAGGGAAACTGCCTTCTCTAAAATGCCTTTCCCTGTGGCTTAAAGTAAAGATTTTTTTTAAATAAATAAATACAGTTTATGTTGGGCATCCACCACTTGAAGGGCTAATGATTATTGACTAGCCTCCAGCAGGCATCAGGGAGTCTTGCCTCAGGCCCTTCCAACTAGCCCCCAAACATGCCGAATGTTAACACATGTTTCTGGATTCTGGCTGGGATTGGACACAAACAAGGCAGTCAGAATGGACCATTTAGTGTACAAGTCAAGATGACAGATCTCTGCTTAATACAAGGAAGAGAAAAATTCGTATCTTATTGAAAACGGCAGAAGAGCCCCGGGTGCTTTCACTTTGTGATTCTGCAGCAAAAAAGTGGGTTGTGTCAATATAAGTCTATGTCACCAGCTCACAGCTGCCACACTGAATTGACCCTGTTCACAGTAGACATAAAGGCCTTCCATTTCCAAATTCTCTCTAATGCTCATCTGTGAATGGGAGCAGAATGTGGAAAAAAACCAACAAGTCTTCTTAACTAAAGTAGAAGAGAGACAGGATTGCCTTAAATCAGCACAGCATCTGTGGTGTGGTTTCCACCATTGGGCAGCCAAACCAGGAGTATGCGATCATTTGAAGTCCTTGAAGGACAATGCTCTGACAATACAACCTTATGCAAATCACGAGCCAGAAATTCTTCATCCTCCTCGAGATTCTTCTAGACTGCATAGGGCTAGATTAAATAGCACAGCCAAGTATTTCAGAAATGGATGCTTGGCGGCCTTTCTCAAAGTAGATGTTACAGAGTGTTTGTGAAATGTTAATAGGAATTCCTTGCAAAAGAGTTTCCAGGATCAAAGTAATTTTTTGGGCGGGAAAAGCTTGGATAAAACAGTTAAACTGATTTCTTCATTTTAGGACATTTTAGTGAAATTTTGGACCGAAACTATGAATAGCTAAGAAAGATACTTAAATTTCATAGTTTATTTGAATGCAGAACCTTCGACTACTACTACTACTTCTTCTTCTTTAAAGATTGGGTATAAAGTATTCTATGGAATACTCTTAAGGAATGCTGGACTGTGAGAAGAAGGAGAAGCATTGAATTTCCATCATCTAATATTTTAGCGTTTCCAAATTAAAACACACTTCTCATCCCAATATTCTAAGCTAATGTGTTCATTTCAGGGAAAATGAATTATATATCAACTACATTATAGAATTATATCAAAAATTGTGACACAGGTTCAGAGAAAATAACCTGGTGTATATTTTGCCATGTGGAGCTAATGATCTGATGAAACGTTGAGTTCACTTAGAGTAAAAGAAATATTCTCCAGATTATATACAGGTTTTACTGCTTCCTATCATTTTAGAATAATAGAACCATAAAAGAATTGAAAGGGAAAAGTTTTATCCCTATTAATTATGGAGGACTCTTACTCTGTCACTCTTCTTGCAGACAGGGCTATATATAAACCATCCTAAATATCTGCTACTTCTAGAACTCATTGGACTTGTTCTTTTCCCTAGGTAATCTAAAATTCAGCTTCTCTTACATGCACACTTTTAATGATACAATGATACGACATCATCATATTTTGTTTGCTATAGAGCAAGGAAGAAAAACAATTGTCCAAATTGATTATGAATCATGTTAATGGTTTAGTTTGTCATGTTATCTTCCCTAGCTGTACATAAACCTATATAAAGAAGTGTTCATCTCAATTTTAATTGAATCATATACACACAGTTCCTGCTTGTAAACCCCATGTATTCACAGAGCCTGATCAACAATCCTGACTTCATATGAAGTGTGATTTAAATACATATGCTTTATTACTTAAATTGGTTTAGATATTGGCAGATAACATCAAAAAAATAGACCAAGGAGTAAGTTTTTTTAAAGATTTTATTTATTTATCTATTTGAGAGGAGAGAGAGAGAATGCAAGCAGAGGGAGGGGCAGAAGGAGAGGGAAGAGAGAGAATCTCAAGCAGACTTCCTGCTGATCATGGAGCCCAACATGGGGCTTGATCCTGTGACCCTGAGATCATGACCTGAGGCGAAATCAAGAGTGGGAAGTTTAACCTGGGTACCCCACAAGAGAATAAGTTTTAAGTAATATCATTGAAATAACAAATCAGAGTACAAAATAGGCAAGAACAGAAACAGACTATTTCTAAATGCTTCTAATGGAATTAATATAACTTAAGACTAAAGAAATATTGTGACTGGCAAATCAGTTAAAAAAGATTTTGGAATTGGCAGAAAAATCAATCTCTTCGTTATTTTTCATTCTTGGGGTTAAAAATTGCTTTAATAAGCTTGATTACTAATATTATGCACCAAACTTACCTCACTATTGTTGGCTATTTTCAAGAAAGGAGAAGCCATCATCAAAAAATCATTATTTGCCATTATTATAGATGCTTGTTAGAGTCACAAATCAAAAAAGGTAAGCCAAAAATATCTCTGTTCATTTAGTCACTTAACAGTTATTGATAGACCTACTATATGCCAGGCCCTGCATTATGTGTTACAGTTACCCATAGAAAAAGGAAAACAAAGAACCAAAGCAACTTGAGTTTAGATTTTTTTTTTTAAATTTTTAAGTTGTATTTTCTATATGTCAACATTCTTGGTACAGACTTTAATCTGATAAAGTCTGACCCTGATCAGACTGTTGATTATTTCCATTTATAACTGGTTAAATCAGAGAAAAAAATTAATTTTGAATATATGCCACTGGAAATAAATATTCACTTAATGCAGTCTTATCTGTTTTATATCAAAAGATTTTTCCTCCCCAAATAAAAATTCTAAGATAAATTAAAGATTCCTTTGAATTAAAAAAAAAATACACCATCTAAAATAGTGATCTTACAGAACAATGCAGGGGATTGCTAGACATACTTACTGTAAGAGGAAAGTATGTCCAATGAAAAGGAAATTTAAAACATGACCTTAAACTTTTATGAAGAATTTTAACAAGGCATTTACTTCATTTACTTTTAGCTACTCCATAAATACCAGAAGAGAAACTGGACAGTTTGTAATGAAGTTTAGAAAAATTTCTTTTTTCATAAAGCAAACTTGTGAATCGTTCCCTTTGGCTCCTTCTTCCAATCCTCCTTCACTGCGCTGAAGAGATATTGAGTTCTTCCAAAATTTTGGTTAGGTAGGTAGTTTCAAAGCCAACTGGACTTTCCAGGTAGGTAGGGTTGTCAGGTCACTGGTTCTATTAACTGTCCAACTTTGAAAATGATCTCAGCCAGTACATGTTTCATGAGCTTTGTTCGTGGAACATGTAGAGCTTTGAGAAGCACAATATCCCCCAACTGTGCACTGCTGAAGATCACCGATTATTAAAGTACTTTAATAAATAGGGATCGAAAACAAGCTGGGTCACTCATTTTACCTGTTTTTTGCATTGCTGTTCCAATCACCTTCCCCACCATCCATCTGGCGTGGACAGATGAATGAACTATTGACATTATGTGGCTTTGGTCACAGGAGTGCTTTGAGGGTTTAACCTAGAAGTGCTCAGTAGTGGTAAATGTGAGTCTTTACTTGTGTCCCTTATTTCTTTCTTTCCACTGGATGTGCCTGTGTGTCTGTCCCCAAAAAGGCTCACAGCTCCACTACTCACACCCCCAAGAGCTAGGCTGAATGGCTGGGGTGTTCTCCCCACTGGAGGAGACCTTCACTCGGGACTGCTTTCTTGATCAATTCTGGCAGACCTAGGGTGGGTTGTAGTGATCAATCCTCCCGCCCCATGCTACGCCAGGATCAGGCCACTTGCCTCTCCTCCAGGCTCTCACCGGGCAGCGTCTCTTTCCTCTGAATTCACCCCCTGCAACAGCAGGGTGTGACTGGCTCTCACCTCTGGACTCTACTTTCCCCCTGCGTGTCCTGTGGAGGGCTGGCCAGAGAGTCTGCTGGATGATTTCAGATTATTCATAAATATTAGAATTGTGGTAACACTGTTAGATTAAATGTAGAACTTTCCAACCTGGCTACCGTGAAAGGATTAAAAATAATCAGATGTACCAACTAACTTCACTTAAAAAAACAAACAATGCTTACATATTAAAAAATAAAATTAATCAAATGGGTGTTCTCAGTGGCAGTATAAAAATCATCATTATCTGAGATCCTCTTGAATAAATTCAAATTCAAATAATTTAATAATTCAAATAAATTCAAATTTTATATAAATATGAATGTTACATGTGCTTGGTTAGGCATCATGATATAAATAATAGCAATGTTCAAGGAGCAGAAGAACTGAAGTGTGTATACCAAAAACTTTATAATATATTATTTAACTGTGACATGCAAATGATGCAAACAAGTGTTAAGAGGGTTGAGAGAGAGAAATCGATTCCAGTTTATAGAAAGAGGAGCAGCTCCATCCATCTGAGAATGCTCTTGAATGATAGAGAAAATTTCATTAGACAAGAGATAAGGAGCAAGTATCTAGATGGAGGTGACAATGTATATATAGGTGGAATATGTCCTTTGATACATAATGGAATGCTGATAGAGTGGAATGATGCTGTTTTGTATTAGAAGGTAAAGGTAGCTTGAAGTCCAGAGTCTGAACTTATCCTTTCCTTCACCTCTCTTTCTCTTCCATTTCTCTCTCCCTGTCTCTTTCTTTCCATAGGTTTTGGGGCAGGGACTGCAGGGAGGGTCATAATCCAATTGTACTTAAGGAAGAATATTCTGTCAATATTTTGTCAACTAGTGATGGAGACTAAAAGCAGGAGAAAATTTAGGGTATTATTTATAGGTGTAATGTGAGAGAAAATGATGAAGAATTACAGATGTTGGAGAGGTAGACTCAAAGGGACTTGTCAGCTGATGGTGTGGAAGCTTGAAAGAGAAATGAGTCAAGGATAACTGACATTTCAAACCTGGAACCACAGGAGTAAATGAAAACACCAACAGAGAGTAGGTATACAAAAGTCAGAGGTTCCAAGGAAAGATAAAGAAAAACATACAGGAAAGCTTTAATGCAATAGAAGGAAACAAGGAACCATCAAAGAACCAATCAAGGAGTGATCAGTGAGACTAGAATAAGCATATCAGAGTTTCCCAGGGAAAGAGACAGTAAAAGAGAGACATTTTTGGATCAGAGAAAACAACAACAAGCCCCAGAGGGAGAAGAACAGTATCTACAAATGGCAGCTACAATGTATTAGACTTCAAATCAGATTATAAATATGCTCAATTTATAAAGGATTATAGGAACTTGATGACAATATTTTATCTAAGAAAATATCAATAAAGAGAAAAAACTTTTAAAAAGTGGAAATTCTGGAGCTGAAAAGTCTGATAACTGAATGAAAAATTCACATCATTGGTGCAAAAGTAGATTTGAGCAAGGATCAGTCAACTTGAATATAGATCAATAGGGATCATACAATGTAAAGAACATAGAGAGGAAATAATTAAGAAATATGTTCAGGACCTTCGAGAAATGTAATACATCATAAATATACCAACAAGTGTGTACTGAGAATACCAGGAGAGAAGAAAGGGAAAGGAGGAGAAAAAATTAAAAAAAAATTATAGCTGAAGACTTGCAAAATTTGATCAAAAGAAACATTAATCCACATAATCAAAACTCAGTGAACTTCAGTTCAAAAAAACAGTCCAATTCTGGAAAAGCACAGAGATACACACCCAAACCCAGCATAGTCAACATGTTGAAAGACAAAGAGAAAGAGAAAATCTTGAAAAGAGAAAAAATGACTTATCATATATATAAGGGGACCCTCAATAATAGAACAGCTGATTTTCTGTCAGGAACAATGGTGGCCAAAGGCAGTGGTAAGACATATACTAGATCCTGAAGGTGGGGAGTAGGGAACTTCAATAATCTTTCAACAGTCTTTCAAAAATGAAGGTGACATTTCCCATAAAATAAATACATTCTCAAATACACAAAAACTGGGAGAATTTGTTTCTAGTAGACCTATCTTACAAGAAAATATTGAAATTTTTCGGGCTGAAAGCAAGTGACCAAATAGTACTTTGAATAAATACACATGGAAAAATGAGGAGCTCTGGAAAAATAAGTATGTAGTAACTATAAAAGACAAGTTAATTTTATTACTTTTTCTTTTCATTGACTTAGAAAACAATTTAATGAATTGTGGGGTTTATAAAATACAGAACTGTATTATTTTTGAAAATAGCATGACAAAAGAGGCAGGTGTCAACAGTTGTAAAACTCTATCTTCGTAAGAGATTGACACCAGAAAGTGTCCAGAAAGAAATGAAGAGAACTAAAAAGAGTAGTTAAGGAAATAAATGTGATAAATTCTATAAATATATTATTCTGTTTTCTTATTTTTTGCCTTTTTAAAAGATATGATTATGTAAAGTATTAATAAAAGTTTGCTTTTGAATTATTCATAGATGTAGGTGCAATATGTATACAATAAAAGCACAACAAAGGGAAGAGAAACAAGGAGTATAATTTCTAACTCTTTCTGAAATTAGTATAAATATAGTGTGGTAAGTAGATGGACACTTTAAAAAATATTTATTTATTTTAGAGAGAGAGCAAGAGCGAGTTCACAAGCAGGGGGTAGTTGTAGTGGGGGAGGTAGAGAGAGAATCTCCAGCAGACTCCCTGCTGAGCAAGGAGCCCAAGGGGGGCAGATCCCAGGATCTCAAGTGATAGATCCCGGAGATCATGGCCTAAGCTGAAATCAAGAGTCAGACACCTCACCATCTGAGCCACCAGGCACCCCAGTAGGTGAACATTTTAAGCCCGAGAGTAACCACCAAGAAATAACTCAAAAAGTAAATATAGTTAATAATCATTAAAGTAACTAAATTTAAAATTAAAATTAAAGTAACTAAAATTTTATACTACCAAATATTCACTTAATGCAAAAAAGGCAGTAAAAGAAAGTCACAGAAACATTTTGATGTCTTTTTAGACATCAGACACATGGGAATAAAAGCAAAATGGCAGTGGTCTATCCAACTATATAAATAGTAACGCTAACTATAAATGGATTAAACAATACAATTAAGAGATTGTTAGGCTGATCAAAAAATCAGTATCCAATATATGCTGTTTACAAGAGACACATTTAGATCTATTTATTTAATTTATTTTTTAAAATATTTAATTTATTTGTTTAACAGAGAGAGAGAGAGAGAGAGAGAGACAGTGAGAGAGGGAATACAAACAGGGGGAGTGGGAGAGGAAGAAGCAGGCTTCCCGCTGAGCAGGCCCGCAGAGCAGGGAGCAAGATGAGGGGCTCAATCCCAGGACTCTGGGATCATGACCTGAGCCAAAGGCAGACGCCTAAATACTGAGTCACCCAGGTGCCCTGAGACACATTTAGATTTAAACTTACAAATACGTTGAGAGTAAAAGCATGGAAAAAGATAAATTGTGCAAATAGTAACCATAAGAGATGGAGAGCCTATAGTAGTATGAGACAACTATTCCAAAACAAAAAATGTTTCTAGAGGGATATTTTACAAGGATAAAAGGTTTCATCTGGAAACCATTGTAATTATAAAAATATATGTACTTATCATAGCAGAATTATTTATAATATTTAAAAAATTACAAACCATTCAAGTATCCATCAACTGGTGAGTGAATAAAGAAAATATGGAATATCTATACAATGAATTTTGGGATGGGGGAACAAGAAAAAAAATGAAATACTCACGTGAATGAACCTTGAAAACACTGAAGTGAAAGGAGCCAGACACAAAATATCATATATTTAATGTGTATATTTTTATATAGTTATATGCACTTATATAACAAGCAAATATATAGAAGTGGGAAATAGATTAGTCACTACCTGGAACTTGGGAAGGAGAGTGAGGAAGAGAATGGGGAATGCTAATGAGTGAAACATTTTCTTTAGGTGAGAAGAAAAATATTCTAAAGTTAGATTGTGCTGATGGTAGCACAACTCTGAATAAACAAAAACCATCGAATTGCGCACACAAATGGACAAACTGTATGATATTTGAAGTATATCTCAAAGCTATTAAAAAAAAAAAAAAGGATGAGACAATGGCCATGAATTTGCTGGTAACCAGTATCTTTAGTAAGACTTAACTTCAGAAAAATTGTGATGGAGGCAGCTAGAATTCTTCTGTCTTGGGCACATCAAGAACTTTCCAGGAAGTGATTGCTTTACTGGTGTCTGGTTTACTCAAGACCCCTGATGGAGTGTCCCACCCCATAATTCAGGAGAACAAGAAAACCATAGATTTAATAAACAAATGCATGCAGCATGAGTGGTGCAATCGCCTTACATATATTATTCAATGTTAATCTCAGAAAACTGTATGAAGTAGTTATTCTCATTTCATGTTATTCTTACAGATAAGGAAACTGAATACAAAAATGTGTTAAATAACTTACCCAAGGATATGGGTAATAGGGTCAGTGTCAGTAATCAAATTCAACTCAAATACAAACGCATCATGTTATATAGCTTTACTAAATGTAGTACAATTTGGAAACTTCTACACCCATGAAATCAGTCTCCTCATTGTTTGTGATAATTGCTTCAATTTACTATAGTAAATTATAGTAAATTACTCAGTAAACAGTACTGGGCACTATTCATTCACATATGTCACCTTGTTGGTATTCCCAACAATCTTCTGAGAGAGACATTATTATACACTATTTTAGCAATGAGAAAACTAAGGCTCAGAGAGTTTAAGGATAAACAAAGTTTAAGTAAGTGATGGGTAAATGATTTAATGCACTTGAAATATTCGCACTATTTTTTCTTTGACTTAGCACTGAATCATTTTTCTGTATGTTACTCAGCATAGTATTCTTGGGATAAACTAGAGGAATCTGTGAAGAGGTGGAAAGAATGAATGATGAGAACTGGACTTTTGTCTTTTATCTTGGGAAGAGTTTCTCCTCAGGGAATCTGGTTACTCCCTTGTGTGGGTGTTAGACTCAAACAAGTAAATTATATAAAATGTCTTTCAGCACCATAAATACTATAAAAATATAAGGCATTATTAATACAAACTAGGTCAGAATCAGTAAATTCATAAACTTTTATAACACCCTCCTGGCTCATTAAGGTAGTGAGGTTTTAAATCAATAATTTACAGGGTAGTGAGGCAGTGTGGGTCGGCGTGGGAGAACAGAATGTCAGTGTCTGAAAACTCCCATCTGTAACTGCTACCAGTGTGCAGTATAACCTTAGGCAGGTCCCTTATCATCTACATTTGTAATTATGAATGTATTACTGACCTATTTTATAGAACTTCTATTAAAAGGCTCTGATAAAAAGTAATTATAAAGCACCTTGCAAGTAGGATTGTATGTAAAACTGTTCTAGCCTAGTTCATGAGTTCTACTTAAACATTCATTTCAATAGCTAGAATTTTTTAAATTCCAAAGTTTAAACTCAAAAAGTTTGAAAATTGATTACTGCAGTGAAGAGAGGCTTTGGCTGATTTTTATAACGATAGTTTTACCTTTTCAATTATCTGGTGCCATGGTTCTAAAAGTAATTCGGTAATAAAGATCTTACGATTAATATATGAACAGATATTTTATGGCATTTAAAATAAAATAATGGGGCATACTTCATAGTGGGGTTGAACAAATTACTGTGGCTATAGAACATAATTCTGAAAGAAAATATATTTACTTATGAACGTTTCAGTGAGAGGGGTTGATAAATTATACCTTGGAATAAGGTTTTCTGTTGACTCTACAATTCAGATGATCTATTCTGCTAATTGTTTTGTTTAAACAGCTATGTTAATAGTGATGGCTATAACGTAGTGGGAACTCTGTGTGCTCTAGCTGAAGGGTACATTCCTTACATTTGATCCCCATTGTAATGATGAGATATCCAAGACATGTGGTAAAATACTCAGATGAATATGGGTGTCTGTGTGAGTATAGACTTTGGTTTTTCTGAGATAAGGCAATGATATCCTCTGTCAACCTCTGTGTTTCATCGTTTAACAGATCCTTCTGGCAATAATATGAATTTCATCTAATCCTACAATAATGGTATCACCTCACCTAAAACCACATTATGTCCACATTGTGGTTGGTATAACTGTGTTAATAAGGTCTGGACATAAATTGTGGCACTTCTGGTCATACTATTAAGAGAAAGAAATGAGCCTGGATTGCTCTTGCCTTTTCTTCTCCCCCTGGATGGAAAATGACAAAAACAGCAGCAGATACTTTAGACCCAGTGATCTAAGCTGGCTTTTATTTGCTGAAGAACCTCCTTACCTCCCCTAGCCTGCTCCCTTCATTGGACTGTTCAGTGATAGAAGGATGAATTCCTGTGTTGTTTAAGCCATTGTGTTTTTAATTTTATTGCAACAATTTAGAATGTATCCTAATTGAGCAACAGTTAGAGTTTACCCTAATTCAGTGTTAATATGTAGTTCAGTATGTCTGGGGTAAGACCCAAAATTATGCCTTTCTAACATGTTCCTAAGGGATGCTGATACTGCTGGTCTGTGGACTATACTTTGAGTTGCATGACCTTGAATAATGCATTTGGCATTTAATTTTTCTTTTCTCTCTGTCTTACTTCAGGCTACTATAATAAGGTACCATAGACAGGGTGGCTTATAAACAATGGAAATTAGTTTCTTATAGTTGGGAAGTCCCAGACCCAGTTTCTAGCAAGGTTTGGTTCTGGTGAGGGTCTTCTTCCTGGTTTCAAACTGCTGACTTCTCATTGTATCCTCACATGATGGACAGAAAGTCAGAGCTAGTTCTCTGGCCTATACCCATAAGGGAACAAATCTAATTCATGAGGGTTCAACCTGCATGATTTATTACCTCCTAAAGGCCTTACCTCCAAATACCACATATTGGGGATTAGATTTCAACTATGAATATTTGGAGGAGAGGGACATTCAGTCCAAACCACTCTCCTTTCTATCGCCTTATCAAGCAGGTGGCTCTCTTACATTTCAGTTAAATGTCACCAAGTTGTCCTCATAATGTAAAGAAAGATTGCCATAAACCAAGAAAGGTAGTATTTTTGGGTCCTGAATTCCTATGACTAATTAGTGTTCTGTGCTGGTGAAGACAAACTGGCCTACATAGTAATATATATTCTGTAACTTATTATAAAACTATAACATAGCTTCATGACGACATTGTACTCAGACTTTGCTTAACCAGAGCTCAAAGGTGTGCCTGAGGTCAAAAGAAGGAAAGGTGGATTATCACCGCTCCCCTGCCCTGACCCCTGAAAGCAGCTCACAGATGCTTTTATCTAGTGTTGGGTCTCTGGCATTATGATCATATGTGCGAAAGCACAAATAGGTGGTCTTATTGGACTCCCTCCCAAAGAAGAAGGATTTCTTTGCTCTTCCTCATGCCTCCCTCCGACCCCAGCTATGTGGCTTGGCTGGGATTGAGTCTTATGTGGAAATGAAAAGTAAATTTAGGGGTGCCTGGCTGACTCAGTAGAGCATGTGACTCTTGATCTTAGGATTGTGTTTGAGCCCCGTATTGGATGGAGAGATTAGTTAAAAATAAAACCTATTAAAAAAGGTAAACTTATCATTTTTATTCCTATGTACACATTCTTTTTTTATGGTAACAGCAACAGACCTCTTAAAAAATTGCTAGTGTGTTTTCTATCTCCAAAGAAGGAAGGAAGCAGAAAGCTCTTATTTTCTTTATGCACAGCTACTTCTGGGTTCTGTGGAATTTCTCATAGGCAAAATTTAAGTTGGTGTCTATGCAGTATGATTTCAGGGACAATTGAAAGTTCTTTTCTCAAAAAGTGACCTCACTTGCACAGTGATACTTTCCAAAAGAATGACTTTTTGGGGGGTATGAGTATTGATCTCAAGATCGTGGTATTTCTAAGGATTTGTGCATAGGAGTCAGTCCAGGTACAAATTCACTAAAATTATTTGTAATATTTTATATTTCAGTATAAGCATCCATTTCTCTTAGGAAAAAACTGTTAGTTTTCATTAAGTTCCTAAAGGTGTTCATGGTTCAAAAAACTTTAAAGAAGTAGAAACACTGAAGGGGTTGAGATGTTACCCATCTAAACATTAGCAGCAATCAACTTAAGATAATTTATTAATTATAATTTTGATGAGAAGAGAGCATTAGAATTCTACTTCATAAAGAAAACTGATAGAGGCAAGATGTGGTAGGATGAAAGAGATTGAAGCTTTAGTTTCATAATTCTGCCCATGAATGGAAGAGGAAAAAAATAGACTGCTTCCTCTATTTCAGACCCTTACTACTTTAACCTGAACTACAACCTAAGCCTAGGATGTCCACACCTTGATTTTCTTCAATTCATCAAAAATAGCTTATTGAGACTCTTCCTTTAGACAGTAAACAACAAGGGTTGGAGAGGGTGTGGAGAAAAGGGAACCCTCTTACACTGTTGGTGGGAATGCAAGTTGGTGCAGCCATTTTGGAAAATAGTGTGGAAATTCCTTAAGAAATTAAAAATAGAACTACTTCATGACCCTGCAATTGCACTACTGGGTATTTACCCCAAAGATGCAGATTTAGTGAAAAGAAGGGCCATATGTACCCCCAATGTTCATAGCAGCAATGACCACAATCGCCAAACTGTGGAAAGAGCCAAGATGCCCTTCAACAGACAAATGGATAAAGAAGATATGGTCTATATATACAATGGAATATTATGCCTCCATCAGAAAGGATGAATACCCAACTTTTGTATCAACATGGATGGGATGGGAGGAGATTATGCTGAGTGAAATAAGTCAAGCAGAGAGAGTCAATTATCATATGGGTTTCACTTAGTTGTGAAATATAAGGAATAACACGGATGACATTAGGAGAAGGAAAGGAAAAGTGAATTGGGAGAAATTGGCGGGGGTGGGGAAGAAGAACCATGAGAGACTGTGGACCCTGAGAAACAAGTTAAGGGTTTTGGAGGGGAGGGACGTGGGGGGGATGGGTGAGCCTGGTGGTGGGTATTAAGGAGGGCACATATTGCACGAAGCACTGGGTGTGGTGCATAAACAATGAATCTTGGAACACTGAAAAAAATAAATTTTAATAAAATACTATTTTCATTGTTTTGTTACTCTGTTCAAAAATTCTTCTGCCACTCTTGTAGCTGCTATATAAAACCCAGTCACTCTAGCCTGAGATTTAGACTTCTCTATGATTGGCACCAAACAAAAATCCCCCTTTTAGCTATTGCTTCTACCACCTCCAAATATCTTTAATTTTAACTAAATTTAACAGTTGTCATTTTCCAGATAACCTGTGTTTTACAGTTTCTATACCGTCGCCAATATTAAGATTCTATCATCATGTCCTTTCTTGCTAAATCCCGATTGTCCAGATAATCTATTGTGAGGTGCTAGATCGTTCTGTTGCAGAGTTGGTCAAACTGTGTCTATGTATTTTCCAGAATTCCCTTTCCTATGAAGTTCTAGGTGAGAGTTGACCAAAGAGATTAGTGAGATTTGAGAGGTGAAAGGGAAGCTGTAGCCATTACCCTTTGAAGGTCTTTGCAGTCAGAAAAAGAATAGATACAGAATTTCCTGGGAGGAAGGGACATCCAGATGCTTAATGGCGGTTAGAATACTTTTGGCCTACTTTCCTCAGATAGGAAAACACTTTTTTCTTTTTTAAAATCAAGATTTTATTTATTTATTTTGAGAGTCAGAGAGAGCAGGAGGAGGGTGAGGGGATAGGGAGAGGGAGAAAGAGAATTTTAAGTACACTCACCACTGAGCACAGAGCTCTATCTTACCGACCCTGAGACCATGACTTGAGCTGAAATCAAGAGTAGGGCACTTAACTGACTGAGCCACTCAGGCACCCCAGCAGTGCTTTGATTTTATTTGAACAGACCTTATCCTGGTTTTGGATTTGCTGTCCCTGACCACAAGGCTTCTGTCCAAAGCATCATTCATGGAGAGACAGAATGATTTCTTTATTATCATTGATTTCTGTACAATATTGCTTTCGACCAAGAACTGATTTTATAATCAATTAGATCTGCTTATGGAATTCACTGGCTATGGTAACATGTTTCCCAATATGTTAAAACATATAGCTTTATAAAATAGTGGAATAGCTTTAATTAAGACTCAGTTATGGTACCAGCTAGATGGTGACATCTTTTAGGACTGTGAAAATACCTTCAAAAAGAATCAGCAACAAATATGATACTAGGAATCATGGCTTTGAGATACAAGGATGGAAATGGGAGTGTCCTCTGTCACTGTTACATTTAATTATCTACTGGTAAAATGTTCGGGTTCCTGTTTCATTGTCTTAAATTCCAAGAAAGAACATAGCAATGGTTCTATTACACTGGAAGCTAAGACTACTACCTGAACTCATAGTAGTGACCCAGTATCCAAAGAAGAGGGTTATTTTATTGAATGGAATAATTGGTTGACCTTTGAGAGGGAAATCAAGTTGCTAGTACACATCAGGGCAGATAGGAGTATATATAAATTGCCTGTGTTCCTTTAGGGCACTTCTTAATACTTTCATGTCCTGTGACAAAAGGTAAAACGTAACTGTAATATCCAATGCAGGCTCAAGTGTTAATGGCCCATGAATGAAGGTTGGAGTCACCCCAGTTGTGAAGGAACCAGGATCAGCTGGCCTGGTCAGAACCAGTGTGAGTCAAGTGAGGCACCCACCTCAGGCGTTCAACCTAAGGAAATACCACAAAATTCAAAAATACAGATGAACTGTATTTTAATCCAACATTAAAAAAAAAATAAAAATACTACAAGAAGTCCGTGTTGAAAAAAATACCAACAATTTAAATAAAGATCAGATCTGACCCTGACCTTGCAGAACTCATCTCACTGACAGCACCCTGCCAGTTCTTATGCAGAGTTGTGCTGGGTTGTTCTATTGCCAACTTGGATAAGTTGGGAATTATACTTTCTATAACCCCTTCCCTGTAGGATGTCTGGCAAGAATTGGTCAAGGAAGGATTTGATCAAGATTTGGGAGGCAGAAGTGAAGCAGGAGCCGTTATTCCTGGAAGGTATTTGCTCTCAGAAGGACAGATGAAGAAGTAGCTGGTGGCTTGTAGCTTGTCTCTTTTTTCTCCTCTGCCAGCAACTCTTCTTTCTATCTGCAACTCCAAGTCTGACACCTGACATTCACCCTTAGACCCACAGAAACCTATTTACCCAGGGGCTCTTCCTACAGACCTCTCACTGAGCCTCCCTTTCTTGAAATGAGCACAGAGCTTTAGGAATACTGATTTGCGCCTTTTTTTCCAAAAGTGAAACTCAACCTTCCAGACTTTTGTTTTCCCAGCAATACCCCTCATTACATAAGGTCTTATAATTTAATAATTCCCTTATTCCTTTGCATCGAAAGGGACTCTGCTTATCTGTCTAAACACTGACTGATACATGTGATTTTCTCAGAAATGCCACAAGTCCAAAGTTCATTCTCTGAAAAACTTGGAGCCAAACATGTTTTGGCATTCAGATTAGTTTGGCTTTTAGAAAGATAGCATGGTACATGCATCATGTAATATTCAACCCCTTTGTAGTGGTTAGGACAGTACCTCGAATTTGAACTCAGTCATCTATTATCCTCTCCCGTGTCTCAGTTTCTGTATCTGTAAAATTGAGATGGTAGTATCTTCCTGTAAAGTGTTACTGTGAATCTCTTGCTTACATAATGCTTACAAAACATGTAGCACAGTGCCTACCTGTATTTAGTACTTAGTATGTCATAGCTGTGGTTGTTCTTTTGGTATATCCCTATCTAATTGGACCCTTATCTAATGGAGTGCCTACTTTATGGCAAATACTGAAAACATTCAGAAGATACCAGTTTTATGTATCTTGGTATTTTAAGAGGAATTCTGATTTGGAGTATGAAAATCTAGAGAAATTCATAAATGTTGCATTAAAAACTTCTTGTTCTGCTCCTTTTCTGAGTGGGTCCCAGTCTCTTGGGACTTGAGTATTTCTTAAGGATTGATTTCTTAAGGATTAAGAAAACAATCTAATAATTCCCAGATTGCATCAGCCCAAAGCAAACTCAAATAGACAACCAAGAGAGTAAGGCCCCTACCTTCCGGAGTATTACTGAGCATCTTCAATGAGCTGAGTTTAATTTGTGGATAAACCAATAAATGAGGCAAAGAAAACTTGGTTCCTGTACTTTGGGAATTTACAGTCTAAAACAGACATAATAAGTATGTTGCATCAAACAAAGTGTCTAATCTAAACGCTTTATTAAGAAGCCTTCTAAAGCAGAGTCCAGAGTCAATTAAAAAAAAAATTCTGTGATGAATTAGCAATGCCAGCCAAAAATGAAAGTAGAAATGGGAGTGGCAGCAGGCATGACTCATACTTGCTGTTACCCATCTAATCTCTAAAATTCAATGACCTCACTACACATATCTAAATATTAGCTATACAATTCTCTATAACACTGGATTGAGAAAAATAGGAGAATGAACACATTGGCAAGCAAGCCTTTTTTTCCCTTATAATAGTTAAGTACATCAGCTGTTGATAAACATATGTTAGCATTTACCTATTCATTCTGTTGGAGAAAACTGGATAACTCTTAAGTGTTTTGCCCTCCAGGCGTTCATTAAAAGTTAATTATCACCACGTGGGACAGGCCTCCAGCGGCCATGGCAGCCTTGAACTAGTATCAGCAAAACGTGCATCTCACATTTAGCTCCTGAGTTGCTTACCTCTCACAATAGAATGCTTTCTCCTTGAGTGAATGTTTGCAAGTTAAAACCACATCACTTTCTGAGTAGTAAGTTGAAGAAGGACAACTTCTGGCTGAAGACGAGTCCTGCATTATGTAGTTAAGGAAAAGGGCACTGCAAGAGAGATTGGGCATCAGATATTGATGTAGAACTGTGATTAGCACACTGGATAATCCAAAATTTAGTGTGTATGTATCTCTGTCTGTCTGTATCTGTCTCTCTCATAAATATATTTCTTCATCTTGGTTCTCTGTGTGCACTTGCCATTGGTACTTATGAGTACTAGGGTCTAATAGTAGCCATCAGGAACGCGGATAGTTTAAGCAGAGATACAATAAAAGATGCTTTAATAGGCCCTGGATCACTCTTGTCCCTAAATCCCCCTTTGACTTGTTTGCAAAAGACCCTTGATTTTTTCTATCAAATATTGATTTCTCAACCCATGAAATAGAAGCAGCTTGTGCATGGACCAATGATGGGCATATTTCAAGACCAATTCTAGTTTATACATCTGAGGTCAACAATTAAATTAAATTTAAAGTAGAGAAGCCCAAGATTGGGATTGTTTTGGAGCCTATCAATACCACAACATACCATCTACTGTTACTATACGTACACATGGGTCTCACTGATTGATCATTTACTTAGATTTCAGGTTATTTTTTGATGTGTTTAGGTTTTTTTTTCTCAATTTGGCTATAAATCCTTGAAGGGCAGGAACTTTTTCTTTATAGTTTTATAGTAGTACACAAGGTATTATTTTATGTTTGGGATACAGCAGAGAATGTTAAGTGTCCTGTAATCCCCAGAAACTCATTTAGTAGTCTAGAACTTTATGGAATATGCAATTGGTCTCCTGAGAGTCTATGTTTTCCTACTCTGGCTGCTGGATGACGTGCTTCGAGATATCAGTGTCTTCTTTGTATGGGCCATGGTTATAATCTCTTTAAAAATAAAACTACAGATAGAGAATAATCAGATGGCTAACAGAGGGGAGGTAAGTGGGGAGATGGGTGCAAGAGGTGAAGGGGATTAAGAATACACTTATCTTTTATTTTTTTTTAAAGATTTTATTTATTTATTTGACAGACAGAGATCACAGGTAGGCAGAGAGGCAGGCAGAGAGAGAGGGAGGAAGCAGGCCCCCCGCCGAGCAGAGAGCCCATTGCGGGGCTCGATCCCAGGACCCTGGGATCATGACCTGAGCTGAAGGCAGAGGCTTTAACCCACTGAGCCACTCAGGCACCCCAAGAATACACTTATCTTGAACACTGAGTAATATATGGAGCTGTGGAATCACTATATTGTATCCCCAAAACTAACAACAGTGTGTGTTAACTACCCTGGAAATAAAATTTTAAAAAAGGGCAGGAATAATATGGGACTGCAAACACTTTATTTATTTTTTTAAAAAATTTTTTAGTAAATCTGACAAATTTAATTTATTTTACTTTTTAAACATTTTTTATTTAAATGCAATTAATTAACATATAATGAATTATTGGTTTCAGAGGTATAGGCCTATGATACATAAGTCTTATATAATATCCAGTGCTAATTACATCACATACCCTTCTTAATGTCCATCACCCAGTTATCCCATCCCTTCATGCTTCTCCCCTCCCCCAAGCCCCAGTTTGTTTCCTATGATTAAGAGTGTCTTACGGTTTGTCTCCCTCTCTGGTTTTGTCTTGTTTTATTTTTTCCTCTCTTCCTCTATGATCTTCTGTTTTGTTTCTTAAATTCAACATATCAATGAGATCATATGATAATTGTCTTTCTCTGATTGACTTATTTTGCTTCGCATAATACCCTCTAATTCCATACACGTGATTGCAAACAGCAAGAATTCATGTTTTTGATGGCTGAATAATATTGCATTAGAGAGAGAGAGAGAGAGAGAGAGAGAGAGATACCACATCTTCTTTATCCATTCATTTTTTGGTGAACATCTAGGCTCTTTCCATAGTTTGGCTATTATGGACATTGCCACTATAAACATTGGAGTGCAAGTGTTCCTTTGTATCATATTTGTATCTTTGGGGTAAATACCCAGAAGTTCAATTGCTGGGTCATAGGGTAGCTCTACTTTCAACTTTGTGAGGAACCTCCATGCTGTTTTCCAGAGTGGCTGCACCAGCTTACATCTCCACCAACAGTGTAAGAAGGTTCCCCTTTCTCTGCATCCTTGCCAACATCTATTGTTTCCTGACTTGTTAATTTTAGTGATTCTGAGGTGGTATTGCATTGTGGGCAAATTTTGCCAAGTGAGAACTATTTTGGAAGAAGATACTTTAATATTAAAAAAGAATGACAATGAATAAATTTGGCTTTATTCAAAGAAAATTACACTACTGAAATGCATTTATAAAAGCTTGTTTTTGTTTTTGAACAAAAAGAGAGGCCTACCTGGGTTGAAAATATTAGTAACAGTCTTCAGCTAGTGAAGAAAGTTTTCATACCAAAGTTTATACTTTAATATAAAGCAACTTGAATTTATATGCTCATGTACCAAAGATGGAGCATAATATAATACATCCTAATAATTAAGGAGAATGGGACCGAGTTACCATCATTTTCATCCTATAAAGAATATATAATGCCCATACTTCCATTTTCACTTACAGCGCCTTTGAATTTACTTAAATCTTATAAGCATAATGTTTAGTGAATACATGTGTTCAATGATAATTATTAAGTCTATACAAACATTCTATGAATGGTTCAGTATTTTTTTTTTTTTGTCTTAAATTTTATGTGAGTTGGGGGCCAGGGATTGTAGCTGTTTAATTCACTAAGCTTATTATCAAGTGTATGGAGAGTCTTGATAAATGTTTTTGATGAAGATGCTATATCACCCAGAATGAGGGAAAGGGACCATTAAGGCATTTCAAAGGGAGACATTAAATAATTGTAGTGGAGAAATATGGTAATGATGGCTCTATATGCAGGAGAATAAAATGAGATATGAGAAAACAAAGAGGATAAGAAAGTAACTCACACAAGGAATTGATTTAGACCAGTAAAACATCTGAAAATCTACTACTCACATCAATGTCAAAAATTCCAAAGTGAACAGGTGATCTGAGCATGCTGCTGACATCCATCTTCACACCCTCTTGGTCTATAAAATACTTCTTTAGCTTCCTTGAACAAAGACACCACGGTGGGCTACACAAGGTGTAGCAAAGGAAAGGAAAGCTGTTCCGTCTCCTCTGCATGCATTAGTCATTTTCTTCCTCTGAGTCTGTGTCTTAATTGCCTTGCCTGTCTTATTAGATTGAAAACCCACTGGGTTGGGACCATCGCTACTAAGGTGTGCAGCACTGAGCTTGGCAGGTGATCAGCACTCAATAAATGTCTATTGCTACCATAAACCAATGTATAAATCTCAGAAATAGGCATAATAATGGACCTGACAGATTAATGCCCAGGGCTATTTTTGTACAGCAGCATGGGCTAGCCAAATCAAAATCAGACATCTCAGATTCAATTCTTCTCAGTTTTGCCTGTAATTCTCAGCCCTTCACATTTTTGTCCTGTGACAGACAGGAAGAAATGAGTCAACTTTTCAACATAATTGAATTAAGAAGCATTCTTCCCTCCCCACCTTTGTTTGTTTGTTTCTCAAGTGCTATTGACCCATGATGTAGATGGCATTGCTTTTTTAAATTATTGATAGAGTGGTTCCAAATGAGCAACAGATGTTTTATATGACATTTATACTCAATATTTCAAGTCCTCTTCTTTATGGGGGATTTTCTCTGGGAACAAGAAACTACTTAAGGCAACCATGTTTCTGATACTCTAATGCATTCTCTGAGGTGACTAAGATATCAGTTTTTCTCTTTGGATAACAGAATGAACACATATAGAAATTGAGTGACTTAAGCAAAATCCGCCAGAGAAGCAGTAGTAAAACTCTGAGTAGAATTCCCCTGAAATAAGAGTTCTTCACAGAAAGATAGCGCTGTTTCTGGGGGTCATTAAAGCTTGTTACAGCCATAACAAAATACAATGAGCTTCAAGTTCCACTTTTTCCTTACATGAACTGGAAGATTTGTCTACCTGTGAGAGAAGATTTTTTCCCCCATCTTTGCAAAACTCCACTGTAGCTGCAATCTACTATTAGTTTCCTTTTCTTAGTTGGGTATTTTTATATTTCTATTCTTGGCCAATGTGTAAAAAGTCACCCAAATTAGATCATCCAAATACATAATATGATCATGAAATTATTTAAAAATTGCAATAAATTTTTTAATCACCATAACTTCTTTCTGTGGCAAGATGATTATAAGTAAAAAAAAAAATCAATTAATCTCTTCTAAGATTTAGTCTTTTTGAAGATAAGTATGAAAATAAAGTGAGGGTTGACCATATGACCAATCAAGGTTAATAAGAGAAAGCTGGGTATTGAGGGTAGGGACTGAATGCATAATTAGATCCTATACTGACATAAAAGGAAGAGTTCAGGGTTCAAATTTACACTACATAAATCAAGAGGGATAAAAGAGGCAATTGTTTATGTAACTTAGAGACAAAAAATGCCTTTGTCCCTATCATTAAGATATTTCAGGTGTTTCTGGAATATTGCCAGCAAATATACCTACCCATATAGAACACTCCACTAAACACTTGAAACTCTTTGGGTAGAAGACCATAGACAAAGAAAATATTTTCATAAATATTATTTTACAAAATATATTTGCATAAAAATAAAATTTTGAGTCATCACTTATTTTTTTCAAAAATATTTTCAAAAAATATTTTCAAGTGCTTATAGTGTATCAGGCAGTTAACTCAACTTAACATATTAATTTTTATTCTTTTTAGCCTCCTTTCCTTCAAAGTAGGTTTATAGATGCTCCATATCTTTTGTTTGAAATAAAGATGGATAATGAACAAGTCTATAGAGGTCTATAATAAAGAAGACACACAGAAAGAAAACAAAGAGACAAAACTCCCTGAAACTTGTCCAAAATGATTTTGAAGATTATGAGCTTGGGTCACTGAGACAATGGTGATACCATTAGTGGAAAAAAAAAAAACAACTCCCAACTCAGTCACAACAGTAAGTAACTTGTGTAGGGGTGCTTAATGACTTCAGTTTTGACTATGATGTGGATATGAGACAACATTAGAACATTCAGACAGGGGTTAACCTGTCATTATTACTTAATAGGATCAGAATTTGAAGGAAATACTAGTCCTGGATGCCCAAATTCAGTCATCATCTACCAAAATATGTTAATTTACATTTGCCTGTTTTGTTTTGCCTGTATAACCAACTGTAGCAGATAAAAACTAGAAGTCAAAATGCTCATACATCTGGAGGAGGGAAAGAGAAATTTTTCCTTCTAGAGACAAAATTGAAAGTGCTTCTCTAATCATGTGTTTGATTATCTGTTATTCTATTCTGTTCTCAGGTCTAGAGCAAGCACTTTTCTTCCAAGACTTGTTAAAGCAGAAGAAGTATGAGAATTAGAGAGATATCTGCTTTCTCCAAAAGTGTATTTATTTTGTAATATTTGTAAAGTTGGTGAAATTCATGCAAGGTCGTAATCAGAAGTATGGCAAGTCCTGTGTTGGATTGATTAAATTTCTGTTATTTGGCTTGCTGAAAGAGGTGCTAAGCATAAGAAAAAAACAAACTGAAAAACCCTGCAAAACTTTTAGACCATGGTGCCACCATAAATTCAACATTTTCTTTGACCAGCTCTAACTAATTTCCCATCATAATATCCCATTTCTATTTTTCCCAGTCCTTATCTAGGTGTCTCTGGACCTATGGAATTGTGGGTCAGTTGGCACAAGGTAGGGGTTATGAGACGCAATGGATACATGGTGAGACGTTGCCCCCAAATTCCATTTGTCTTTTGTTCATATGGGTTTTTTATTTGTCTAATTTGATTACAGAGACCTTAATGTATCCATAGGGCTCTCTATAGAGAGGCTTCATGGATTTTCCAGGATGAAAGTCTTAAACTAGCAGTATCTTTAAATGAGAGTTTAGAACATGGAGTTCATGAGTTGTGCTATGCTATCAGAAAGACTTGAGTTCTCCTCCAAATTATGCCACTCCTTAACTATGTGGCTTAGACAAAGCACACCTAGCTCTTTGTAAGTTTCAGTGTCCTCCTATATAAAATCAAGGTAAGAAAGGTACCATGAGGTTTGTTATGATTATTAAATGAAATATGGAAAAATGACTTAGTTCCATAGTAGAACATAATAAATAGGCAACAAATAGGATATTATTATTGTTGCAACTAACCTTCACTTCTGCAGGCAAAGTATAAAGTTTGATGGGGAAGTTGGTGCCAAAAAAAAAAAAAAAGACTGGTAAAGAGAAGAGGTACAAATGATGAGAAATACAATCAATCCTATAGTGGTCAGTCAGATTTCCTGTATGAGGTTACTCCTTGGTTTTGTCACTCTTTTCCCTTTTCCTGATCAAGTCCTGGTTCTGTCCGTAGCTTTACTGCCTGCCCCTTTTTGGCCTGTGACCTTCAATAGATTACTTTAAGCAGATTTTTAATTTTTGAAATTATGTAAATGAATGCAATGTTGTTTCTGGCTCTGGAATTTTAATTTGAATATGTTGTCCTCTTTGTAATCTTTCTGAAATTCAGTTATGAAGAGATTATCCATTGCTTAATAATCTGAGAAGACTGGGGAGAAAAGGTGGTAGAAGAGTAGGCGACCCTATTTCAACCAGTCCTTTGAATTGAGCTAGATGTCTGCCAGACCATTCTGAACACCCACAAAATAAGTCCCAGATGTAAGAAGATATATCTGGATCTCTACAAACAGAATATCTCTGGTGGTTGGTCTTGAGGTGTGAAGCAGGGAGCAGTGATTCTACAGCCAGATATGGAAGATAAACAGAAGGGGGAGTGAGCCTTCAGGATCTTGTGCTGAAGCACAAAAACTTCCTGTACTGGGGACCAGGCACAGACTCACAGACCTGTAGTGGCAGGAAAGGACTTGAGGGTAGCCTCTGAGCAGAAACCTGGAGCTGCAGGGGCACATGTGTGAACTGGGGGTGGCTGGGGATTTTAGAAGCACAAAGGGCAGAGATATGCCTGACCTGGAAGCAAGAGCTAGGAGTGCTGCCATGGGGTTAACAACTCAAGATGCTGTGGTTTTTAGCAGCATGGGCAGAAATGGAGACAGTGTGGCCTGGAGAGCTCACTGAAGAACAGACTGCGATCTCTCTATTCTGAGACAGAAGTTTGGATTCAATCACTTCTGCTCTGACTCTCTTCTCTCAGAAGAGACATAGAAAATCACCAGGGAAAGCTGCCAGAGAACAAAAGCCCCCCCAAACCAGTTCCCACTGAGCCCAACCCCCCATAGGGGGCAGGGCAACTCTGCCCAAACATGGTTGCCTGAGTAACAATGTTGCAGGACCCTCCCCCAGAAGACAGGCTGGAAGAATAAGAGGCCAACAACCCTAAGGTCCCTATAAAACAGGTGCATCTTGTTTGGGTTGTGGTCAATAATTTGGATTCTATACATTCCCTCAACCACCCCTCAACAGAATGATTAAGAGAAGGAACCCCCAACAAAAGAAAAATCAGAGACTGTGGTCTCTGGATATGCAACTAATGGATATGCATATAACCAATATGTCAGAAATTGCCTTCAAAGTAACAATTATCAAGGTGATATCTAGGCTTGAGAAAAATATTAACAACAATATAGAATGTCCAAGGACAGAAATGAGATCTAATCAGGCTAAACTTAAAAATGCTGTGAACGAAATGCAGTCCAAACTGGATAATCTGACTGCCAGGGTAAATGAGGCAGAAGCATGAATTAGTGAGATAGAGGATAAGATGATAGGAAAGAAGGAAATCAAGACAACATGGGAAAAAAAAAAAAAAAGAAAAAAGAAAACCCAAGGAATCAAACTGAGGGAGATTAGTGATTCAATGAAACATTCGAATATCAGAATTATTGGGATCCCTGAGAGGGTGGAGAGAGAAAAAGATCTAGAAGATATATTTGAGCAAATCATAGCTGAGAACTTACCTAATCTAGGGAAGGAAAGAAACATTTTTGTCCAAGAGGCAGAGAGGATCCCTCCCAAGATCAATGAGAACATACATATGACGTAACATAATAGTACAATTTGTAAATCTTAGATCCAAGGAAACAATCTTGAAAATGGCTAGAGGGAAAAAATTTCTTACAAACAGAGGGAGGAACATCAGAATAACATCAGACTTGTCCACAGAGACCTGACAGGCTTGAAAGGGCTGGCAAGAAATATTCAGGGTACTAAAGGAGAAGCAAGAATACTTTATCCAGCCAGGCTGTCACGCAGAATGGATGAGAGATAAAGAGTTTCCAAGACTGGCAAAAACTGAAAGAATACGTGACCACTAAGCAGGCCCTAAAAGAAATATTAAGGGGGGTTCTATAAAAGGAGAATGACCCCGAGTCTGAGATAAACAGCAATTTACAGAGACTATATAAAGAAACAAAGACCTCACAGGCAACATGATCACAATAAAATCTTATCTTTCAATAATCACTCTCAATGTGAATGGCCTAAATGCTCCCATAAAATGGCACAGGGGGCACCTGGGTGGCTCAGTGGGTAAAGCCTCTGCCTTCAGCTCAGGTCATGATCTCAGAGTCCTGGGATCGAGTCCCATGTTGGGCTCTCTGCTCAACAGGGAGCCTGCTTCCTCCTCTCTCTCTTTCTGCCTGCCTCTCTGCCTACTTATGATCTCTGTCTGTCAAATAAATAAATAAAATCTTTTAAAAAATGGCACAGGGGTGCAGATTGGATAAAAAGACAAGACCCATCCTTATGCTGTCTACAAGACACTCATTTTGAACCTAAAGATATATCCAGACTGAAAGTGAAGGGATGGAGAACCATCTTTCATGCCAAAGGACCACAAAAGAAAGTTGGGGTAACAATTCTCATATCAGACAAATCAGATTTTAAGCTAAAGACTGTACTCAGAGATACAGAAGGACACTATATCATTCTTAAAGGGTCTATCCAACAAGATCTAACAATTGTAAATATCTATGCCCCCAACATGGGAGCAGCCAACTACATAAGCCAACTGTTAACCAAAATAAAAAGACATATTGATAATAAGATAATAATATGATAATTGTAGGAGACCTTAACATTCCACCCTCAGCAACAGACAGATCATCTGAGCAGAAAATCAACAAAGAAACAAGAGCTTTGAATGACACACTGGAGCAGATGGGCCTCATAGATATATACAGAACATGCCACCCTAAACAACAGAATAGTCCTTCTTCTTGAATGCACATGGAACTTTCTCCAGAATAAACCACATACTGGGTCACAAGTCAGGTCTCAACCGATACCAAAAGATTGAGATTATTCCCTGCATATTCTCAGACCATAATGCTTTGAAACTGGAACTCAATCACAAGAAAAAAATTGGAAGAAATATCTAACACTGGGGAGCTAAACACCATCCTGCTTAAGAATGTTTGGGTCGGGGCACCTGGGTGGCTCAGTGGGTTAAGCCTCTGCCTTCGGGTCAGGTCATGATCTCAGGATCCTGGGATCGAACCCCGCATCGGGTTTTCTGCTCAGTGGGGAGCCTGCTTCCCCCTCTCTCTCTGCCTTCCCCTCTGCCTACTTGTGATCTCTCTCTCTGTGTCAAATAAATAAATAAATAAATAAGAATGTTTGGGTCAACCAGGAAATCAAAGAAGAACTTAAACAACTAAGTTGAATGAAACCACATCAGCCCAAAACCTATGGGATACAACAAAGGCAGTCCTAAGAGGGAAATGCATAGCCATCCAAGTCTCACTCAAAAAAAATGAAAAATCCTGAATACATAAATGAACTTTACACCTTAAAGAACTGGAGAAAGAACAACACATAAAGCCTAAGCCACACATTAGAAGAGAAATGAAGATTAGAGTAGAGATTAATGAATTAGAAACCAGAAATACAGTAGAGCAGATCAATGAAACTAGAAACTGGTTTTTTGAAAGAATTAATAAGATCCATAAACCACTGGCCAGACTTGTCCAAAAGAAAAGAGAAAAGACCCAAATTAATGAAATTATGAATGAAAGGGGAGAGATCACGACAACACCAAGGAAATAGAAGTAATTATTAGAAATCATTATCAACAACTATATGCCAATAAATAAAGCAACCTAGAAGAAGATGCCTTCCTGGGAACCTATAAATTACAGAGACAAACAGGAAGAAATTGACAACCTGAATAGACCAATAACCAATAATGAGATTGAAGCAGTGATCAAAAACCTCCCCAAAACCAAGAGTCCAAGGCCTGAAGGATTCCCTGGGGAATTCTATCAAACATTCAAAGAATACCTATTCTCCTGAAGCTGTTTCACAAAATAGAAACAGAAGGAAAACTTCTTTGAGGCCAACATTACCTTGATCCCCAAACCAGGCAAAAACCCCAACAAAAAGGAGAATCACAGACCAATATCCCTAATGAATATGGAAGTCAAGATTCTCAACAAGATCCTAGCTAATAGGAAGCAACAGTACATTCAAAGGATTATCTATCACGACCAGGTAGGATTTTCCCTGGGATGCAAGGGTAATTCAACATTTGCAAATCAGTGCAATAGGACACATAAATAAGAGAAGAGACAAGAACCACATGGTCCTCTCAATTGATGCAGAAAAAGCATTTGACAAAATACAGCATTCATTCCTGATTAAAACTTTTTAGAGTGTAGGGATAGAGGGAACATTCCTCAATTTCATAAAAAGCATCTATGAAAATCCCACAGCGAATATTATTCTCAATGGGGGAAAGCTGAGAGCCTTTCCTTTAAATCAGGAATACAACATGGATGCTCACTCTCACCACTGTTGTTCAACATAGTACTAGAAGTCCTAGCAATTAGACAATTAGACAACAAAAAGAAATAAAAGGTATTCAAGTTGGCAAAGAAGTCAAACTCTCTGTCTTCACAGATGACATGATACTTCATGTGGAAAACCCCAAAGACTCCACCCCCAAATTACTAGAACTCATACAGCAATTCAGTAATGTGGCAGGATACAAAATCAATGCACAGAAATCATTTGCTTTCTTATACAATAACAATGTACCTATAGAAAGAGAAATTAGAGAATTGATTCCTTTTACAACAGCACCGAAAACCATAAGGTACCTTGGAATAAACCTAACCAAAGAGGTAAAGGATTTATACTCTAGGAACTACAGAGCACTCATGAAATGAATCAAAGAAGACACAAAGAGATGGAAAAAACATTCCATGCTCATGGATTGGAAGAATAAACATTGTTAAAATGTCTATACTGCCCAGAACAATCTATATTTTCAACGCCATCCCGATCAAAATTCCACCGGCATTTTTCAAAGTGCTGGAAAAAACAATCCTAAAATTTGTATGGAACCAGAAAAGACCCCAAATCGCCATGGAAATGTTGAAAAAGAAAAACAAAGCTGGGGGCATCACATCCCTTGATTTCAAGGTATATTACAAAGTTGTGATCACCAAGACAGCACAGTACTGGCACAAAACCGGACACTGTCAATGGAACAGAATAGAGAGCCGGGATATTTTCCCTCAACTCTATGGTCAACTAATCTTTGACAAAGCAGGAAAAAATATGCAATGGACAAAAGACAGTCTCTTCAATAAATGGTGCTGGGAAAATAGGACAGGTATATACAGAAGAATGAAACTCCACCATTCTTTTATACCATACACAAAGATAAACTCTATACAGATGAAAGACCTAAATGAGAGACAGGAATCCATCAAAATCCTAGAGGACAACATAGGCAGTAACATTTTTGACTTTGGCCACAGCAACTTCTTTCAAGATAAGTCTCCAAAGACAACGGAAGCAAAAGCAAAAATGAACTTTTGGGGCTTCATCAAGATAAAAAGTTTTTTCACAGCAAAGGAAACAGTCAACAAAACAAAGAGACAACCCACTTAATGGAAGAAGACATTTGCAAATGATTCTATAGATAAAAGGCCGGTATCCAAGATCTGTAAAGAATTTGTCAAACTCAACACCCAAAAAACAAATGATCAAGTCAAAAAATCGGCAGAAGACATGAGCAGACACTTCTCCAAAGAAGACATACAAATGGCTAACAGACACATGAAAAAATATTCAACATCATTAGCCATCAGGGAAATTCAAATCAAAACCACACTGAAATACCACCTTACACCACTTAGAATGACAAAATTGATAAGACAAGAAACAACAAATGTTAGAGAGGTTGTGGAGAAAGGGGAACTCTCTTACTGTTGGTGGGAATACAAGCTGGTGCAGCCACTTTGGAAAACAGTGTGGAGGTTCCTCAAAAAGTTCAAAATAGAACTATCCAATGACCCAGCAATTGCACTACTGGATATTTACCCCAAAGATACAGATTTAGTGAAAAGCAGAGCCATATGCACCTCAATGTTTATAGCAGCAATGTCCACAATAGCCATACTGCTGAAGGAGTCAAGATGCTTTTTAACAGATAAATGGATAAAGAAGTTGTGATCCATATATACAATGGATTTACTCAGCCATCAGAAAGGATGAATACCCAACATTTGCAGCAAAATGAATGGGGCTAGAGGAGATTATGCTAAATGAAATAAGTCAAGCAGAAAAAGGCAATTATGATATGGTTTCACCTATTTGTGGGACTTAAGAATTAGCATGGAGGACATTAGGAGAAGAATGGGAAAAAGAAGGAGGGGCAATCAGAGGGGAAGATAAACCATGAGAGACTATGGACTCTGGAAATCAATCTGAGGGTTTTAGAGGGGAGGAGTATGGGGGGTGGGTTAGCCCGGTGATGGGTATTAAGGAGGACATGTATTGAATGGAGCACTGGGTGTTATATGCAAACAGTGAATCATGGAACGCTACATCAAAAACTAATGATGTACTATATGGTGACTAACATAACACAATAAAAAATTATAAAGTTAACACACACACACACACACACACACACGAATAATTTGAGCAGACTGTGGTGTACACTGAGTTCAAAAGATCCTCAAGCCTCCTTTTTTTGGCCTCCTCTCCCTCTCCTGGTCCCACATATTCTGGTGTCCAGGCACACCATTATATCATGACGGTTTTATGGTAGGTCTATACACATGTTGCTTTTGATCAATCGGGTAGTTCCCTGGGTCTTTCAAGAATTCTACTTTTCTGCTAAAGCCTTACCTAATCCAGTGAAATGACATAAGTTGTTATTCCTCACTTCTTATCACCACTAGGCCTTATATAGAGCCCCATTTTTGCATTAATTATATCTTATTGTAATTATATGTTAGCTTACATATTTACTATGATATGACCTCCGTAAAGAACCTGAGTTGTAAGGGTTGAGAGAAATGTTAAATGAAAAATGCCCACAAATCAACTGATATCTGCTTGCCATTAATTGGTACTCAATAAATGTTTGATGACTCAATTACATAGTTGACTTTGAACAAGTTGGGTTTGAACTACAAGGGTCTGATTATATGCTAATTGTTTTCATAAATACTATACAGTACTGTAAATGAATTTTCTCTTCCTTACTATGTTTCTAATAACATTTTCTTTTCTCTAGCTTTCTTCATTGTAAGAATACACTGTATAATACATATAACAGCCAAAATATGTATTAATGTGTTGTGTTATCAATAAGGCCTCTAATCAACAACAGTAAGTATCAATTAGGCCTCTAATCTAATCAACAGTAAGCTATTAATAGTTAACTTTTCAGGGATTTGAAAGCTATACGCAGATTTCAAATACACTGAGAGTCAGTGCCCCTCACCTTGCATTGTTCAAGGTCAACTGATTCTCCTCAAATGCTTTGAAAGCTCCTAGATATTACCAACCTAATAGATTCCCTAACATAATCTCAGAATAGTTGTTTAATAACCATTTGCTAAGTGTTTGAAGTAACTTGAATTTTTTAGCAGGATTTTCTATTTTAAAGTTAATTTTTCCAGGAGCATAGACCTTTATTTGTGGAGTCAGGAATGTCTAATGGGATGCCCTTCAGCCATTCCTGTTATGACCAAATAATAACAGCTAACAGAAACTGAAGATTTATCATGTTCCAAGCACTTTGTCAAGGTTTAGGCCATTTAATTGTCACAACAAACCCACAATGTAGCTACCATTTTCATTCTCCTTGAATGGTGAAGGTGCATAGATTTTAATTTCCTCAAAGTCACACAGTAATTGGTAGCATTAGGATTTAAACTTAGAAAATCTGTGGGTAAAGACGGGACTCTAAGGAGAGCTCTCAACAGCTTTGCAGACACTCACCATTAACACCACACTTTTTCTTCTCTGACACAACCAAGAAATCCCTCCTTATATTTTATAGGTCATCTCCCACATTCCTAAATACATTTATCCTAGAAAGGAGACTCCTAGAATTTAAGCAATATGTTTTGCATATGCAAATTGTCAAATATTCTACCCAGCATTCTTTAAATGATTTGCTCCAATGTTTGTTGCTGTCTTTAAAAATTAGCACAGAAATGATGTTTATATTCATTGCCACCAGCTAAAAGCGTTGGAGTCCTACAGTGAAGCTTGAGGGATTTTGTAGGTTTTCTTTTTTCCATTAATATTTAAGCTTAAGCTAAGTCAGACAAAACTGAATACGTAACAAATAACCATCAAGATTACTCTTTATGGGTCAAGCATAATGACAGTCTCAATTATTAAAATTCACGGCAACTGAAGGCAATGATTTTTACTGTGAATGCATCATTGCAAGTTCCTCCTCAAACTTGCTGGTTTTTCAGCTTTAATAAGCCAAACTTGGGATGGAATTCAGCAATTGGCTAAAGTTGGGTTTTGCCTTTCCTCTTTCTTAAAAGATTTCTAACCCCCTGTATTAATAGCAAATAAGCTCTAGATTCATCTACTCATTTGTATGTCAAAATGAACTAGAGGCAACAAATATTGAGATTCAAGGAGTGTGGTCAGGGTCTCTTCTCTGTGGAAGAAACACCATGGACACTTGGGACCACTTGAAATTAATTTGTGTTGAACTAAAGTGATACCTGTTCATGGTATGTCCCAAATACTTTTGGATCTTTGAGTATCCCAGAGTGAATACTTCTGTCTATGAAATCTGCTGGAATTCCCAAATATATGACATGGACTCTACTTCCTCTTTATCCACACCCAGCCACATTTCTCTTTCTTATTTTCACCTTCTTGTTTGTTCTTATTTATAACAACTCTGAAAGTTCTCTGCCATCCTGTAATTTTTTTGGCGACAAGCATGTCCTCTTTCCTGAAGGTAAAAGATGGTTACCGTTGTCTCCAGGAGTTCACACCCCCACACAAGCTTGTCTGTTCTCAGTGACACCAAAGGTCTGCATTTTGAACACTGAGGTCTTTTCTTAAACTCTCTCAATTATTTCTTCATGTGGAGCTTTATCCCTTTATTTCTTCATGTGGAACTTTATCCCTTGATGCCCTATTCCACAACGAGTTCTCCTGCATGCCCATTCATCCCACCAAAATAATGACAGACAGATACTAAGGATGGAAAAGATTGTCATCTAGATCAATAGCTAAGCTGGAGGGTTACCTGAACATGGGATTTGCCCTTACTGACCACATGTCACTTGCTTAGGCACTTGAGGGAACTATACAGGGAAGAAAAGTCTAGAAAACGTAGCAAGAAAACTTGGGCTGGGATATTGAAGCAGTCCTCTGGTGCACCATCCTGTTGGTGGGGAACATTGACTCTACCTGGGTCTGAAACAGGTCTAAGATCTAGAACACAGAAGACAAGGGCTGGATTTTCTTCTTTTTCTTAAGCTCACATTCAAATTTCAGAAATTACCTCATGGATGGTGCATAAAGGGCTGGTCTGTGGAAGAAGTAAAGGCAGGAGCAGGAAAACCAAGGGAGGGGAGAGTTACTCTTGTTGCCTGTGCCAAGATTTCTTGGCATTTCAGAAGGAACAATAAACCATCTCCTCTCAGGAAATATATCCTGTCTTCTCTCAGGAAATGTATCCTGAGAGAGACGATAAGCAGTAACTATCTGTCTTTCAAGTTGTATCAGTTAATTTTCATAACAAAAGTGTAACATGGATACCCTTATTATTTTCATTGAAAAGTTGAGGCACTAGATTTTAGCTTGTCTTCCAATGAAAGAGAGAGAGAGAGAGAGGAGAAAGAGAGAGAGAGAGAGAGAGACTCTTCTTATATTGAGAGGGTGTTGTGGAGGTGATAGTTATAGAGACTGGAACACCATCAAAGTCAAACTCCCAAACCTCACAAGCTTATCTCAGGTTGGTTCGATGGGTATATAATTTGCATGCTGCCTTTGCCAGTGAGAAGCGCAGAGTGCCATGGAAATGCTTTTGAAGTCACAGCGCAGGTCAGACAGGTCACCCTTGAAGGACTAGGGAGGAGGAAATGGAGTGGACTTTCCCACCTTCTGCATTCAGGGCTGTAGGGAATCCACGTAGACAGAACATATTAGTACGATGTCAGTGGGTCAGTGGATCCCACCACCTACTAATGCAAGTTGGTGGTTTCTTTGGGCTTTTTATTTCAGTTGGCAATGGCTCCACCTGGGGCCATATGGTGTTTCAAATCACCTACATTTCTATTAGTTTCTGGGTAGGAATACCAGAAGCTTGTCTGGTAGCTGGAGTTCATCTGATGTCAGAATATGAGATAGATGGAACATTACCTTCAAGGAAAGAAAAGAAACTTCCATGTTCTCAGGTTGGCAGATGGGAGCAAGTGCTGATTCTGGTGCTCCTCGCTGCTGCTTGAGCTTTGCTAAGAATGCCTTTTGTTCAGTATACTCTAAATTATAAGGGAAATGGGAGGGCTTTTGGATTTGTATCAGTCTTAAGAGCTTCCTGCTACCTGATCTTTACCAATTCAGTTTTTCACAAACCTGAACACAATGGAAAATGCTGGTGATGAAGTTCTGTGGATCTGTCTGTCTACCTACTTATTTACTTAGAAAAAGCAAATGCTGAATAACCTCCTGTGTGCCGGGTATTTACTGCTTTAGGGCACAATCTGTTGCAGAACAGTTAAAACTGTTGCTAAGGCATCTATCGTCGTAATATATGCCTCGGCAGCCCTGTGTTCTGTCTTGCTCCGCATCTGTGAGCACAGTGATTTATTGGTAATACTAATCTTCTTTGAAAGTCCTGGTGCTGTTAAGTCAAATATATTTGAAGAGGGGGAAAACAGTTTCATTTTCTGTTGTTTGTTTCCATGGAATTTCTCACGACTGCTTGAGAAAACGTTTTATTTTGAAAGAGGATAGGTACTTATGCAGTTGAGTAAGAAGTAGGGAGTGGCATCTACTTTAGGATTCTCTTATTCTTTTTTTTCTTTTTTAAGATTTTATTTATTTATCTGACAGACAGAGATCACAAGCAGGCAGAGAGGCAGGGAGAGAGAGAGAGGGGGAAGCAGGCTCCCCGCTGAGCAGAGAGCCCGATGCGGGGCTCGATCCCAGGACCCTGAGACCATGACCTGAGCCGAAGGTAGAGGCCTAACCCACTGAGCCACCCAGGGGCCTTGGATTCTCTTATTCTGATGAGATGTGCCCTGCTGCTTTCATTTTCTTAGGACATAGTATTCCAGGGGATTACACCCTCATCACCATCATCATCACTGTCATCATCATCACAGCTGATGAGCCTTACTGAACAGTTTTTATGTGCAGAATATTTAAGAGAAAGGAGAAATTTGAAAAAGAGACCTTACATAAACATACAAGCTGATTCTTCTCTTCAAGAGGGAAGTTCTAGGAAGAGATTTCCCACCATCATTCCACCTCTTTTTCTGTCTTCCAGCAGAGTATTAGCAAAATGAGGAGACCTTAAGATTGACTGAACTGCAACAAACAGTGGGTTGGGCCACTGCACTGAAACTCAGACATTGCAGGGATCAATTGGGAGGAGGCTTAGGGTTTTGTGGGCAGCTACTAGGCAAAGCGTACTTGGGATCTGTGCACTCACCTGGAACCCAGATTGAGCCCAAGGTGAAAATTGAAGAGCAAGCAGAAAATTTGACTCTTGTTCGAAAAATACATAGTATCTTTCATCCCGAGAGGTGTGTGTGCGCACACACACACACACACCCCAAAATTTTATTTTTCTTTGTGTTCTACTCCTTGACTGTACCAAATGCTGTCTTCACCTCTTTATTCACACTAAGGTAAAAGAGAGTGATAACTGCTCCCAGAGGTAATTGCTCTTAGTTAGATATAAACTGTCTGTCAAATAAATACAGTTGTGGATTGAGGACATCACTCATCTAGTGGAAAATAATGGTTTGGTTTGTGTGAAGAAAGTCAGCAAAGATAAGGCAGGAACTTCTGACGCTAACTTGTAAAGGGAGTATAATTATTAACGTTGTGAAGCCTGAAGACAGATTGACCTGAATTTAAATTCAGCCTCATCATATACTTGCTGTGTTAATGTTGGTCGAGATTGTCAATCTCTCTAAGAGCCAATTTCCATTAAAATAGAAATAATAGTAGTTAATACCTTCTCAGGTATAGTGCATTTTAGGTAACATAATGATTATAAAATGCAAACCACTGTCTAGCCACAAGCTAGTGCTTGTTGTTATTTGTATGATACAGATGATAGCATGCCTTTGTGTAGAGGTAGTAATGAATGATTCCATTCATTCATTCATGGAACCTGCAGACTCCACTGATTTGAGGTCTTCTCACTAAAATCAAATATTTCTTTGTTTTTCTTCCAGTTAGGCTTAGGTATTGAACAATGAACATGAAAGGAAGCATTAAAAATAAATGTACACAGAAATGAATATGAGAGATTATCTACCAAGTAAGTTAGTTGAACGTGCACATAAGATAGCAGTGATCACAAATGTACAATAATTTGATCTCTTTTTATTAAATATAGAATGTCACATCAAACATGACAGGTCAGGATTCAAGACCAAAAAAAAGTAAATAGCTTGATTTTAATCTGGTTTTTAAAAAAATACATTTATTTATTTATTTTAGGGAGAGAGAGAGAGACAGCATGAGTCTGAAGAGAGAATCTGAAGCAGACCCCATGCTAAGTGCAGAGCCCATTGTGGGGCTTGATCACTGGACCCTGAAATCACAATCTGTGCCGAAACCAAGAATCTGACGTTTGACCAACCGTGCCACACAGGCGTGCCTTAACAATCTGATTTTTAAAATCCAAGACTATATACAAAATAGTCATATATGAGGGATAACAGTTTTGATGAAAGTTGGTATATTTTTTCAAACTATTGTGGCATTGAAACATTTTGCAAACTCTGTGGACTTTATAATACCCTGGAATCATGGTTTTAATAAATTTTTGGCTGACTACACATGCCTGATTGCTTACAATCGAAGTTTTCTCATCTACGGCAAGCATCAGATTGATATTAGGATTAAAAAGAACATACTCATGAGGTGCTAGATAGTGAGAAATAATGGGTACCTGGTAGATGTTGTGATTATAATTGGACACTCACTAGGTACCAGGTGCCCTTTCTTCAAAGAAACCATATTTGGCTATAACTTGCTGAGCAATACTTTCATCCTGTTGAGCACCTCTTTAATTTTATGTTTACTGTTTAAGGTAGAATTGAGTAAATAAAAGTTTGAGTGTGTTTTTAGTCACCCAGAAAACAACCAACAAGCTGAAGCAAGTGGTGTACTTCACAGTACCCTATATGAAAATGAACAGCCTTTGTCTACCTATTTCGTCTCTGTTAACATCTGAAGGGCAGGGAGTTAATTCTCTACAACCTGTAAATTCTTCCTTTGTAGCCTTTGTACCTCTCTATCAATAACAAATATTAATTAATGATGACGATGACAATGGCGTTCTGTGTTTTACTTTTTTGCACTTTACCCATCTCTAAACCTTTTCCTCCTGGAGTGGGTTCCCTATTATTTTATTCATTATTTTATTCCTGGAAACTTGTGCTTTGTTAAAATACAGCAGATATCTTCTTGTGTGTTACCATAGCAAATTGCATAAGAATTTACACCATAAATTATTCATTACAGCCAATTTAGTATAATTATTAATTCCAGCATACATTGGTGCCTGATTACATCTCAGTGCTCGTTGCTGGATCTTGACCATGTTCTGCTGAAAATAATGATCTGTCATGGCTAATCAGGATCTAAAAAGTCCCACTAAAAGGTGAAAATGTTTAATTAATATCGATTTAATAAAAAATGATTGATCCAATTGTTACAATCAGAGATTCTAACGAAGGTATTCCAAAATCTACTTGGTAATGAACTTAAGAGCTAGCAGTGGTGTACAAGCAATCAACGTGCTTTCCAATTCAAGGGCAAATTGGGATGTACTCTTCCCTTGGTATCTTTTTGCAAAAGTAAATCAGCTCTCCTTTCACTGGGAAGCTTTGCTCCCAACATCAGTTCTGGTGTTTCAAGCTTTCATGCCTTCTGCTCCCAGTGAGCCCTTTCCTTGCATTAAAGATGCATCTTGTATTGTATGTGAATGTTCCAACCTGCACAGCCTCCCACGCGGATCTCATTTTAACTCTGAGTTGAGCTGAGCAAAGTTTGCGGTTGCATTTCCCACTGGGATTAACTGTGGAGGATATGGTTAGGAATTCAGTTCCAAAGCCCTTTGGCTACAAAACCATGTAGTCTAAATACCCATGGAGTATCACTGAATAGATATGTCCCAATTTTGATATGATTTTTTTTTTTCTGGGGGCAGGGAGGGCTCTTGAAAGCCCTAGTAGAGCAGAAACCAGACCTGTGTGCAATAAGATCAATTTTATTATGTTAAGTTATTGTGTATATTTTGAGCCATTTCATTTTTGTTTTTTTCTTGTTGTGTGCCCTCAGGATCAAGAGTGAGACAGTATTAGTTATTTTAAAATCTACAGAATAAATTTTGTGCCTTATTTCTTTTAATCATAGAGGCGGAAATAAGCTAAAGTGATAACATCTCTCTGAGGGTCAGTAGTATGTCTGCTAGGCACTGTGTATATATTTGCCATTATACTTATAATGGCCTTAAGAAATAGGTAATATATTCCTCAGTTTCAAGACGAGAAAGCTGAAGCTGGAGGTCCTCACCGAGTAAATTGATGAATACGGGTATAAACCCAGATCTGCCCGATGTCCTACTACTTTTTTCGGCATGGTTTACAGGAGTACAGCTCTAGACCAGGGACTAATACAGGGACTGTTTGAATCACTAAACTTATCAGCTTTTGATTCTTTCCTTGTTAGACCCAGGGTGAATTTTGAAACACATACATGGACAAGATGAATGAGGGGAAAGAGGGATAACTTAGATACTTGCTACCAGTTCGATATCAGGTTCTGATTAAACTGGCTGTGTATTTGGCTGTCTTTCAAGGGACATAAACTTGTAGAATCAGACCCATGTCCTGTAGAGATGAGTCATATTACAAAACTATACCTCCATCGCATTTCAATTCTCACAGCACTCCCACCAATGCCCTGTGTGTTTTCCCAAGAAAACATTCAGAAATCACTTCTAAGCCTACTTTTTTGGTGTGAATTTTGTTTAAAGTACCTTCCCAGAGCTTGTTAGGATTGGGACTTTCAGAAACTGTCAGTTGTTTGCCTTGAAGGCTTAGGGGCAGTGGATAGCTCAGTAACACTTTGAGGGGCCACCTTAGAAAACCACAGACGGACACCTGCTGTCATCTGTGCCCTGCAGTTCCATGCACACAAACTGAAGGTGTTCTGTACCACCCGAGAATTCACTAATGTCTTCAGGGCTAACCCCACGTGTTCCACATTTCAACTCACCCTGGAGTTGTTCCAACACTGCAAATGTAACTTACATGTAAGAGGGGAGGTCATGGCTATGTTTATATAGAACCATTCTACTTGCTTCTGGGATTTCATTATACTTAGTGGCATAGAATGCGATTTTAGAGTCTTTGCTGGAACTGCTCAGTATAGTCCTTTAGCATTGCTAAAGCTTGCTACAGTTTTCTCTTATTTTCACAAGTTTATTGGGTCTCTATAAAGCTGAGAGAGAAACTCCCAGGAGAAAGAATGTGAACGATAGCTAGTGTGGGAACAAAGACTAGAAGAACCAGGCAGAATAAAGGAAGAGAAGCCATAGGAGTAGACAGTCAAAACTGCAAAAAGAATGCTAGCCACTGATCTGTCTTTTCTTTATAAACATAATTTATATCAATATTTTTCACTAAAGAGCCAAGTAAACTGCTTGTTTATTTATTTACTAATGCATCAATAGCATAATTCTTATTCTTACCCTCTAGGAGCAGACAATCAGCTAATACAAAATAATTATTCTCTCTCCTTCAATTTAACTTTGATTTATTAGATGCCAGAAGGAAGTTTCAGGAAATGACTATTTGTGGTTTTTACACCTATAGCTGGATAAAAGAAGGAAAAGATTTATCCCTAATCTAGGCATATTTCAGTTTTCATGAAAGCCCACTAAGCTATATAGAAACTGCAACATGATTTAAGATTACCTAACATAACATGACCACCATATTTCTATACCTTGAAAATGATGTTCATTTTTCTGGAAGATAGAGGAAATGGTTCTTACCTTTTGGGAGATTTCTCCAACTGTCTCCAACCTTATCCTAATCTAGTCATCAGAAAAGGAGGTATCAGTGTTAAGTGTGTATGTGTAGTCTTTTGACAAAATATTGATGTGTTTTTCTCTCTTGTATTTTTGCACATAGCACATTTATAGTCAGGTCAAGATAGTCTTCTATTTCAGGAGTAAAATTGAGAGTGTTACAGCAGGAATGGGAAGAGAAAGATTTAGTTTTCATTTTCTGACATTCAGTATATGATTTGGTATAAAATCTTCTTCACCATTCAAGAGTCAGCTTGGATTTTAGAAAACAGTTTTTTTTTCATGGTGCATGGGGCCAATTTTAGGAAAAAAGAGAATATTGAAAGGAGTTTAACTCTTGCACACAGAGGGTTGAGGGATCAAGAGAAGAGGCAGAAGAAGACATTAGATGGGCAAACATGTGGTCGAGTTGAACCTGAAATGAGAAGATATGTTATGGAACACAGACATGAGAAGCACTAGTCTTTCCCTACTTTGGGACTGTGAAGGAAGGTAGTTGTGCTGAGTTGTTCAGCACCTGACAGTGGACTGTTCAACTTAGTGAAGAGTCTGGAATTACCTTGCTAGGAATGGAGAGGTCAAGTTTAAAATTCCAAGCTTACTGCTAATTCTTGTATGGATAACAAGTGTGCTTGCTAGGGGGAAAGCTGTGGTGAAAGGGACACAATGCCAAAGCAGAGGCTGAGGTAGGTTATTTTAGGACAGAAGGCAAGATGGACTATAAGGTGGAAATCTTCAGCACTGCAAAATAGCCAAGCCCAGAGACATGACTATGGATGTTCTTGTCTACAAATAACGGTAGCTCACACTGGAAGATGCCCAGAAATCAGACCAGCTATCCTTCAAAAGTCACCAGTTTGTATACATGAAGTAACCAGAAACTTTCCCCCAATGCCATGAGGTCATAACATAATATCTTCTTCCCATACCCAGAATTCGTGGTGGAGAGGGACCAAGGAAAATCATGATGGAAATAGGACACTGAAGCTGAAAAAAATCTCAAAATTCTAAATGATACCTAAATATCATTATTTAATCATACATTAGTCAATAATCATAAATTGTTGTATGAGACTTTTGAAAACTAGGGTATGATAAAAAACTAGGTATGATATCAATAAAAGCTATATACACACAAATTCCTAAGTTTCTAGCAGATCTATTCGTGGGGAAATTTGTAACCCTGTTTGAAAAAAAGAATGACTTAAGTCATAGCACTGATGCATATCTTGATGTGAGTGATTCTTTGGATCTTTTTTAAAGAGTAAATTGAATGGATTGAGGGATAAACATTGGTATAGAAGAAAGAACAAAAGGATGTTGACCAAAGCAGGCAAGACTTCACTGTTCTCTTTGTCCCCCTGGAGGATGCTTTATCTCTACCCTCCATGTTTATTATAATTAATGCTATATTAATAAGATGACAACAGAAATTATGATAGTTATTACTAGCAGTAATTTATTCTCACAATTGATAAAGGAGATATTTTGCTAGCAAAGCCTAATATCAAATCTTAATAATGATCAGGCAAAAAGCTTCTGACAATCACATCTGTGCTTTTTACCAGTCAGGACAATGAGAGGAACAAAGGCTCAAACTGCTGAAAAGTTATGACATTAAAAATATTGAACCAAACAGACGGACACAGGCTCTAAACCACCAGTATGGGCATACAGGTGCACGGCAGCAAATGGAGCTCTTTTTCTCAGGCTTCTGAGAACTCAAATTGCATTTATTTCCTAGAAAGCAAATCAGGATAAAGGCAGTAAAAATAGTGAGTGCATCTAGATAGGGAGTTCATTAGATTTTAAAGCTGCTCAAATATTGATTGATATCACATTAACAACACAATTAAAGTGGTTTCAAATGGGCATTGTTTTCATAATTGTAACATTTTGAAAAATTTAGAATACATGAAAAAAAGTTTATCTACGGTTCTGTCTTCCAAAGCTGATGACCAACTATTAACATTTGTATCTTGCATTTTACATGTCCTTTACTTTTTATATTAGAGGCATTATTGTTTGTGACTCTACGTTAGAAAAATGAAACAAAACATGTTTAGATCGTTTTTGTGTTTTGAAAGCAGAAGAAACCGAAGTATCATTCTGCTTTACTGTGATTAGATAGGCGTTTTGAGAAATTATTGTCACCAAAATGTTGGTATGAATTAAGTAAGGGGTGTTTGCACATTGTGCATCTGTGAATCTGCAGTTTGTGTATGTGAGGAGGTCAGTCTTATCGGGACCTAGAAGCTTGAAGAAGTGTCTCTGTAGAGCTGACACTCAGACCTTTAAGGAGGTTGTGTCCTGCTGAGGGACACAGGAAGGTTTATCCTGGGAGAGGGGGAAGGAGTCAGAAGCTGGAAGGAACAGCAACTGCTGTTAGGGCCCCGTGGCTGAGGAATGCTGTCAGTAACAGCAGCCAAAAGAGGGATGAAAAGCCTCCTTTTCCTCCTCCAGCCTTGCAACCTGCATTCAGTGCCCCCCTGTTTGAAAACCATAACAAAAAGCCAGCTGGCAAAACCGAAATGTAGTTTACAAAATCCCAGCCCTAGAGTGCAAAAAGGAAGGCTTGGAGCTGAGGGAGTGGAGGCTCAGTTGCATGGCATACAAGTCAGAGAAATGTATCATTTATGAACAACTGAATCGTTTATAGAGAGATCTGCCCCATCTTGGAAAAGAAACATCCACACTAGCAGTCCCCTCTCTAGGGCTAAGGTGAGTTTGGCATTTCATTACTTTACCTCTTTTTAGGTTTTCTAATTTTTCCTCTCTAGCTTCCTTAGAGAAGTCTAGGGAAGTCTACATTTAAACAAGTACTTATTATGTCCATGCATATTCTACACATCCCTGCTAGGAGCTAAGAACCCGACTAATAGATTTTCTATGTCTTTTCCAAAATATCTGGTGTACTTCTCATTGTAGAATATTCTTTATGAGTAAAACACATTTTTAATAACTGTTCTCCCCCAAACACCATCATACTATTTCCTTTCAGCATTTTTAAAGAGGTTGCTTAATTGTCTTCCAGATTTCCTTATTTCTATTGAGAAGTCTGCTGTCAGTCTTGTTCCTTTGAAGATAATGTATCTTTACTCTGGTTGCTTTTAAGATTTTACTGCGTTTTCAGCAGCTTGGGGTATATTTAGGTTTGCTTTTCTTTGGATTTAGTCATTTTGGAGTTTGTACACCTTCCTGAACCTGGAAACCTTTATTTTTTTTTGAAAATCAGTATTGTAAAACACTTGACCATTACTTATTAAATGTTGTTTTTCTCTTTCTTCCTAATTAAGCACATATTATATTATTTGTTATGTGTCCTACAAGCCTAATATATTCTGTGGTGTTTTAGTGTAAGTGTTTTCTGTTGTCTATTCTGTCAGTTTTCTAATTCTGTTGTGTCCAATCTGCTGTTTTAGATTTTCATTCAGGTCAGATACTATCATTTTTTCTTCTGGCATGTCTATTTGATTCTTTTCATAGGTTACAATTCTAAGTGAAATTTTATAATTTTAGTCTATTTCACCCATCACCTTCTCTATTTTCATGAACAGATTAATCATATTTTAAAAAGTTTTGTTTTGCGAATTCTAGTAACTATATCAATTTGGGAATCTGTTTTCTTACCTATTATTATCTTGCTTGTCTGCCAGATCGTCCTGAAGGCCTAGAGGTTTTATTGCATCTGGACATTGTGTTAAAAAAAAAAAAAAAAAGTTCCAGATAATATTACCTTCCATCAGAGAGGATTTTCTCTTTCTTTTGACAGCCAGTTAGAATGGAAATCTGATCACTTTTATCCAACAATGCACTGCCTGGTTTAAGGCTTGAGTGGTGGGTTTGTGAGACGTGGCCAGTTGCTCATTCATGTTCCTAGGGTGTGGTTGTCAGCGCTCCCAACAGAGATCTGGGAATTTCTCCCTGTTTTGAAGAGACTTTTATTTCAGTGTTCTAGTATCATACTATGCCCAGGTTTACAGTTTGGCAGATACCTTATGGGGGGTAGACCACCTTGATGATCAAGGCCCCTCAAAGTGTTCACTTTTGTCATTCCAGATCTGTGCAATGCTTAAAAATACAGCTGCAAGCTTAACATCTCTCTTCCTGGGGACAAGAATGGATTCTCGTCCTCTAATTGTGCTCAGATTGTCAAATATTCCCAGTTGGAAAGTCTTATAAAGGTAACCCTGTGCCAGCAGGAACACATTCTACTTGCCCAAGAGCAAAACAAAAGTGCTCTTCTTAACTTCACGCTACTTTTGAAGATTTGGATTTTTAATAACCTTTTGGCTTGTTATTATTTTGATTTCTGAGAAAGAAAGAAGAAGCAAGTGGAGTGCCATTGCACACTGTTTTCTTGTCTCCCACATTACCTGAGTCGGAAACGTCTAAACCACAGGTGTGGGGATTAGGCTTCACAGCATCCTTGTTATTCTCTTTTTGTATATAAATGGTGTACTCATAGTCCAGAAATTTGAGGGTTCTGGAGCTATTGGCTGCTTTGAACAAAACAAATAAATATTTAGCAGTAGTGATAGGGAAGTTTCTCACAACACCTTTGCTATTAAAAGGGACATTACATGATAAAATATAAGGGATGTTAGGGAGGGACCCAGATATCCAATTAGGTATTACCACACTTAATAATATAGCATGAACATGTTACAAAGTTTTATATATGCTTGTGACCAAGTTAAATCTATCTTCTTCCATTCTTCCTTGCCAGTTGTACAGCATGACTCATATAGTGTAACTGCAATTTGGGTTATGCAAACTTCATAAATACACTTTTCCTATTTTTATATTTTATATCAGCTTTGGTAGTTTTCTGCTTCTTGCCCTTCTTCTTCTTCTTCTTCTTCTTCTTCTTCTTCTTCTTCTTCTTTGATTTTGTTTATTTATTTGAGACAGAGAGTGAGTGAGTGAGCGAGCAATAACAAGCTGTTTGGAGGGGTAGGTGGGGGAGGGGCGAGAAGCAGGCTCCCCGCTGATTAGGGGATGGGAAGTGGGACTCAATCCCAGGACACCGGGATCATGACCTGAGCTGAAATCAGGTGGTTAAGCCACTTAGCCAACCAGGTGCCTCCTTGCTAGTCTTCTTGAGAAGGGGTGAAAATCATGAAACTGACTCCTGAGGAAGTTCCTAAGGAAGATTTTTCTAGGCTCCAACTAAAAAAGGGTCTTTGTTTGGGAAAAAAAGTACACAAGTTCCCTACTATAAATTTAGTTTTGCCCATGGTGACCACATGTGTATGCATGTGTGCACACACACACACCCCCCAATAATAACCATGAATGTTCTGATTATAACACAGATGTGTAGATATAGTTTCACCCTCTGGAAGGTTATAGCCTATTAGGGATAGTAAATAGATGAACTCTGACAACGTTTATTTAAGACATATGCTAAGTGACCAAAATAATGGAAAAGGCAAAATCTCTTTCGGAGTAGAAATGACTCGTGGTCACAGCAAGTCAATTAATACGCTTGGTCTTTGGTTGCAGAATGAAGAGACTGGACGAATTAATTTAATTAATAATCATCTGACAACCACAAATTGAATACCTACTCTACATCAAACTTTTTTTTAGATTAAAATCGTCTTAGTTTCTTCTGGCTCTAAAAGTTGAAGGCTAATTTAATTTAAATTAAAAAAAAGGTTTTTTTGAAAGTTTTTTTTTTCTGATCTGTGGATTCAGAGAGATGAGTGATATTTGTGGGCTTAGATCCACAGGCTAAGGGATGCTTCTTAGAACCAAAGGAAAAGAGAAACCAGCTATGCCTTGAATGATGGGTGTGCCATATTATAGGAGATGGGGCTGTGGGTTTAGAAGCTACCTCCCATGCAGTATAGGAGAAACACTTTTTAAAGGGGACTGGAACACAGATTTTTGACAGAAATTTAATGGCTCAACCATCCTGTGCCAATAGGCACCTGGAGAGGTGTGCCCCTCTGTACTTGTTCTTTTGAAAAAAATAAAGAAAGAAAGAAAGAAAAAATCAACTATACAGCAAAGTGACACTATACCCTTTACTATGACTTGTAAGAGGTATAAGTCCAAACATTATACACAGACACATGTGTATATATTTATACAAATATATTACACACACACACACACACACACACGTTTATTGGCAACAAGATAAATGTTTGAAACTTTCAGACTACATAAAGATATAGCCAGTCAGAGAGTTCTGACAATGTTGTTTCATTTGTGGATATTGGTATCAGCACGTGTGAACAGAATCAGGCTTTTATTGGAGATGTTTGTACAAGTTTGAGTAAAGCCTACACACTTTAAACAAAATGAGCATTTGGTTACAAGTTTTATTTTAAAAGATTTTCCTTCTTCTAAAGGAACATGAATAAACCATTCTTTACTAAGCCATACTCAAAGAACTGCTGCCTGTGTCCACATACTTGGCAAATAAATAGAGGCTATCTATCTATCTATCTATCTATCTATCATCTATCATTATCTACCTATCTATATCATTTACTACTTAACCATCTTAATTGTCTTCTTACCTATGTCATTTATACATGTTTACATTTTTGGCTATTCGTCATTTTAGGTGATTGTAAAAATTATGAAAGCATCCGAGGAGAACAGTACAGTGAGGAGAGAGAATGTAGAAGAAAAAAAAGTGCATCCTTGCTAGTGGAAGAGACATTTCAGTTGTTACATTGCTACTATTTAACTAAAAAGAAAAATATTAGTAGGATGAAGCCTGATGCTTGAAAAAGAAGGGAAAAATAGTCATTATTCAATAGCATGTACAATCAAGTTTCGAATAACTGTCAAAAGTTTCCTTCAAATGCTAATAAATAAGTTAGTTATTCTCTTCTCCTATCAAGGGACTGTGCTCTATGACACACAATAAACGCTCTGTAAAGGAAAGTTCACATACCTTTAGGATATGCCTGACTGTAAGCAAAATGGGAAAAGAAGGAATAAGAGATGAAGCATTTGCCAAAGTTATCATGCACTTGAAGCTTCTTTGTGTCCTGGGCTCTGAGAATTTTATCAACAGAGTGAGTGAAAACAGAACCCACCAGAGCCCCTGAGACAGTGCCTCAGGGAACTGCCTGACCTGTGACATTAGGGATGGATTAAGGTAGCCCTAGTGCAAATTTTCCACTCTGGTTTCTGGTATCTGCAGAATCTGACTGGGAAAAACAAAATACAACACAGCATAACACAACACAACACAACACAACACAACATAATACAACACCACTACCACTGCTATCAATACTGCTACGTAAGTCTGAACACTTTCTGAATTATCCATTTGTGCCTGTCTCGCTCCTAACTGCTTCTCAGCAGACCTGACTCATAGTCAGCCTTCTTCTTCGGAACACTTCAAAAACCGGTTGCTGCAGAGAAATATGCACACAGAATGGTCATGTATCATACAAGTGTCAGCCGATGGATTTCTCCACATCACGGCAATTTAGATTGAGCAGCATAACATTACCTGGGCCCCAGAAGCTGCCCTGTACCCACTTCATGTTACTACCACCAAGGGTACACCCATCTCAATTTGAACACCATAGGTTAATCTGTGTGGTTTTATTTAGTACGGAATTATGCAGTTTGAGTTCAAATTTTGAAACTGGCTTCTTTTGCAAAACATTATGTTGGTATATTCACTCATTTTGCCATATGTGGTTGCAGATTTTTCATTTTTCCTGATGTATTCCGTTATGTGAATATACTACAATTTACTTATTCTTGCAACCCTTGATGAGTGTTTAGGAATTTTGAAACGGTATTTTTTTTTAATTTATTTTTTTTAATATTAACATATAATGTATTATTTGTTTAAGGGGTACAGGTCTGTGATTCATCAGTCTTACACAATCCACAGTGCTCACCATAGCAAATATCTTCCCCAATGTCCATCACCTGGACACCCCATTCCTTTTACCCCCTTCCCCTCCAGCAACCCTCAGTTAGTTTCCTGAGATTAAGAGTCTCTTATGGTTTGTCTCCCTCCCTGGTTTATTCTTGTTTCATTTTTTCCTCACTTCCCCTATGATCCTCTGCCTTGTTTCTCAAATTCCATATATCAGTGAGATCATATGCTAATTGTCTTTCTCTGATTGACTCATTTTGCTTAGCATAATACCTCTAATTCCATCCATGTCGTTGCAAATGGTAAGATTTCAATTTTTTGATGGCTGCATAATATTCCATTGTGTGTGTGTGTGTGTGTGTGTGTGTGTGTGTGTGTGTGTACATCTTTATACACACATCTTCTTTGTCCATTCATCTGTTGATAGACATCTGGGCTTTTTCCGTAGTTTGGCTATCGTGGATATTGCTGCTATAAAGACTGGGGTGCAGGTTCCCTTTGGATCACTACATTTGTATCTTTGGGGTAATACAATGCAATTTCTGGGTTGTAGGGTAACTCAATTTTCAACTTTTTGAGAAATGCCATACTATTTTCCAGAGTGGCTGTACCAGCTTGCATTCCCACCAATAGTGCATGAGGGTTCCCCTTTCTCCACATCCTTGCCAACATCAGTTGTTTCCTGACTTGTTAATTTTAGCCATTCTGACTGGTGTGAGTTGGTATCTCAATGTGGTTTTGATTTGTATTTCCGTGATACCGAGGGATGTTGAGTACTTTTTCATGTATCTATTGGCCATTTGGATGTCTTCTTTGCAGAAATGTCTGTTCATGTTTTCTGATTTCTTGATTGGATTATTTCTTGATTAGATTATTTGTTCCTTAAGTGTTGAGTTTGATAAGTTCTTTATAGATTTTGGATAGTAACCCTTTATCTGATATGTCATTTGCAAATATCTTATCCCATCCCATTGGTTGTCTTTTTGTTTTGTTGACTGTTTCCTTTGTTGTGCAAAAGCTTTTGATCTTGATGAAGTCCCAATAGTTCATTTTTGCCCTTGCTTCCCTTGCCTTTGGCAATGTGTCTAGGAAGAAGTTGCTGTGGCTGAGGTCGAAGAGGTTGCTGCCTGTGTTCTCCTAAGGATTTTGATGGATTTCTGTCTCACATTGAGGTCTTTCATCCATTTAGAGTCTATTTTTGTGTGTGGTGTAAGGAAATGGTCCAGTTTGGTGTAAGGAAATGGTCCAGTTTCATTCTTCTGAACGTGGCTGTCCAATATTCCCAACACCATTTCTTGAAGAGACTGTCCTTTTTCCATTGGATATTTTTCCTGCTTTGTCGAAGATTAGTTGACCATAGCGTTGAGGGTCCATTTCTGAGTTCCCTATTCTATTCCATTGATTTATGTGTCTGTTTTTGTGCCAGCACCATACTGTCTTCTTGATGATAATAGCTTTGTAATAGAGATTGAAGTCTGGAATTGTGATGCCACCAGCTTTGGTTTTCTTTTTCAACATTCTCCTGGCTATTTGGAGTCTTTTCTGGTTCCATACAAGTTTTAGGATTAGTTGTTGAAATGGTAATTTTTGAAGAGCTACCAAAGAACCCTTCTGCCCAAATATACTTTACTCAGAACCCTCCATGCTGAAATTCCTTATTGAAATATTCCTTTAACTAATACATTAACTATAAGCTCATTTATCAAGCTTATTCTTTCCTGTATGAGTTGGCTTCTAGTCCTTCTCTACCTCTTCTCCACTGTTACTTTCCTTGATGTCTCTTCCAAAGCTATACTGAACTACTTTCATCTTTTTTCCTCTGTGTGTTTCATTCTGGATAATTTCTATTGCTAGGTTTTAAAGATCATTGTTTTCTTTTTACTATAGTGTCTAATCTGCTGTTATTTTCCATTATTGGTATTTTTTATCTAAGTATTATATTTTTCATCTCTAGGAAATCATTTTTAAAAATATCTTTCATTTCTTGCCTCATTATATGTATACAGTCCTCCCTTCTGCCATGTATAGCATACATTTATGATAGCTCTTTTAAAGTCTTTGTTAAATTTTATAATGTTATTTCTCATATGTTTCTATTAACTGGTTGTCTCCTGTTTATGAGTAATATTTTTCTGCTTCTTTCCATCCGTCTCTTAATTTCTGATTGGTTGTTAGACATTGTGAATCTTGTATTAATTGCTGTTTTTTTTTTTTTTTTTTTTTTAATAATTCTTACAATACTTAGGACTTTTTTCTGAGATGGAGCTAAGTTTGATCTCTTTGAGGCTTGTTTGTGAGCTTTGCTAGGAAGGATAGGAGAGCTTATAGTCTAGGGCTTCTTTAGCTCCACTAATGAGGCAGTGCCCTTCTGTGTTCCATACGTGATTCTCTGCATTTGGGGATGGTTCACCACTCCAGCTGGTAGATACATGAACTCTTCCTTGCCCTGTATGAACTCCAGTGATGATTTCACCTGCTTCTGTCTGCTGATTCTTTTTCCAGTCTCAGTAGTTTGCTCATATATATGGGCCATTAAGTAGGTACCCAGGGGACCTAGTGAAGGTCTACAGAGTTTGGTTTGTGAATCTCTGTTCTGTGGTACTCTGCTGTGCAAATTCTAGCCATGCTGATCTCCCAGAATTCCATATTTTGCCTCCTCCCTTAGGGAGACTGCCATCATCCATTTGGCTTGCCCCAACAGGTGCTGTGATCTGGAAAGCCTCTCAAGACAGTGAGGTTGGGCATTTGTCGGGCTGACCTCACCTCATCCGGTTCCCTTCTCTCAGGGTCACTGTCCGGTGCTGCCTACTGTCTAATGACTAGAAAATATCATTTCATATATTTTTTCAGCATTTAATTGTTTCAAATGAGGATGTCAATCCTCATTACTCCATCATAATGAGAAGCAGAAAGAAATCACCACCCTGACCCATTTTAATTTGTCAGCAAATCTTGCTTCCTAGTGTTAAGGTTGACATGTACTCTTATCTCATTTTCCTTAGCTCACCTGACTCCTACTCATTTGTATGGTATTGATTTAATAATAGTAATTTATATTTCTGCAGCTACCATATGCCAGTTGTGAGTACTGTTTCATTTCATTTTCTTCTAAGCAGTTGTGTGTACTCTTTCATTTAAATCTTCACAACAGTCCTGTGAGTTTAGTGCTGCCACTATTATCTTCATTTCACAGAGAGGTAATGAGGCCCAAAGACATGGGGTCTTTGGAGGTCCCATTTATTATAGGTGGCAGGTATGGATTTGACCTCAGCTGGCCTGGTTTTAAGCCTTTGAACTCCTAACCACCACTCTGTACCTTCTTTCCTAGGTGTAGTTATTCCAAAATGATTTGCCGATTTTAATTGTGTGTAATTTTGTTTTTTTAGATATGTTGTTATAAAACCTAAACTTTCCAAAAATTAAACTTGTTATTTCATATTAAAACCACGTGTTTATTTGCCTGCATCCTCTGTTTGACTGTATGCTCTGGAAGCGCAGAGACTATTGTCTTGGTAATCATCACATCAGTGTCATCTAGAAAATGAAAGACATTCAATAAATGCTTATTGAATGAATAAATATAAGAATAATATCTTGACGAGATGATAGAATAATTTTTATCAAGGTCTTTATTAGAAATGGATTCAATTGTTGAGTTTAGCTAGCTAAATGTTATTTCCTATATTCCTGAGAGAAAGAGTAGCAGAAAAAAAAAATATGTTTAGACATGCTTGGGGAGGTTAGGAGAGAAGTGTGTCTTGAGGCCTGGCCCCTTGACAGTGAGCCTGTCTGTATTCCATAGCAGGAACTCAAAAACTCAAGAGGAGAGGGGCTTGAGGAGAGAAGAGATAGAAACAGAAGGGAATAGGGAGTTGTTGAATAGACAACACTTTATTTTGCCTAGGGCTGGCCTGCTTACTAAAAAAGAGTCCTTGATCACATCCTATTCTAAACCCATGATCTCTTAAGTTTGGGAGTCATTTTGCTTATTGGTCATAGGTAGATGGTTATTCTCTCAGTCTAAATAAATTACTTAGTCAATAAAGGTGCATTTTAATTGCAGAGGAAAATTGATATTCTTTTGAGAATGCTTGATCTTCTTTCCTGTGATGTAAAAGAGCACAGAATAAGTGAACACAGTCAAATGTGATAGTGGCTGTATTTCATATTTTATATTAGGCTGGGTAAATAATGGTTGTTCATTATTGTTGCCTTTTCTTTTCTTACCTAGACTGTACCAGAGTGAAGGGGTCATTATGAATATTACTTTTACCTTTTCTGATTGCAAGATCCTTTGTATATGTGATTCCCCCTTTTAGTTTACAAAAAACTCTCTTTTATCTTATTCTATGTGATTCAGCCAGCAATAACAGTAAGAATTAAGCAACTATTACTACCTTGCTTTATATTTCTGCACTTGATCTTAGCCAAAAGGCCAAAAAATGATTGTTTTATATTTCTGAGCCTCAAATACTCACATATAAAGTTATTGTATCTTTCATTAATATTGTAACTCCATTGATTTTCATATTGTCCTTCATGGAAAATCAGGATTTTATAGAGGCACCATAGAGTAAAATGTGGAGGGCAAGGTAGGGAAGACCAAGCAGGGCTCTAGGACTCTCACCTTTACACCAACTAGGAATGCTTTGCTTCTTCTCTTTTATCTGTGAAGGAGGATTTGCATTAAACCATCCTCACTCCCTCCCTTGGTACCATTATAATGAACTGACCTGAAAATAAGTGCATTAAGTGGCCATAGAACATAAAGACACTAATTAGTTCACTGGGGGATCAAATCCATGATAACAGATTTATTCATGCTTTTCTCTATCCCCAAAACTATTCAGATAAAAGCAAAGGGGGGAAATAAATCTATCATATATATGACAATCCTCAAGAACAAACACTTGAAGTTTCAAATATGATCTGGTTGATTCTGTCACAGGGAAAGAATCTTATCACTAGTTAAGAATAAGTAATAATTGAGTCTGGACCCATAGCAAATAATATTTTACAGCAAAAGAAATGCAAATAGCCAATAAACATTAAAAAGGTTTAGCGTCTCTGATGATCAAAGAAATTTACAGTAATGTTCTGAGACATTGTTTCAGATTTTTAAATTGACAAGTGTTTTAAAAATTCTATATAGTGGTGATTAGAGAGGTTGGAGTCCTCTGTTCACGCACTCTCGGTGGCAGTTAGCATTAGTAACTTATTACTTCTGGAGAGCAATTTGACAGTAGGCAAAAGCTTTCAACATATTCTTGTATTTTGACCAATATATTCTATTTCCAGAACCATCTTAAGGATGTAATCACAGATGTGATAAGAGTATATTTTCAAGTTTTATTTTAGTGGTGTATATAACTTAGGCTCTTTTACTTTATAAAGAAGAGATGCAAGTTGGCCTCCATGTTGTTATGTGTTTGTTCTAAAGCTACAGGGGTAGGTAAGGAAAACAGAAAAACTTGTCCAGCCAGGCATGCAATTTGGAATAAAGGACAGGGAGAGGGAGTCATTCAGGACATGTTGAAGTTTCTTCGGGAAGATCATCTTGTTCTGTCCATAGTAACATGTGCCCGTTGCTCTTTCTTCTTATAAACTGTCACTTCCGTTAAGTTGTTCTCTGTCTTTGTTTATTGATGCTTCTGATTCTTTCCTGAATCTTAATTTTCTTACTACCTCATGACTGTTGCTGCTAGATTCTGCTTAATTGCTTTCTCTATATATTTTAGTTTCTGCCTTTACAAGGAGACTCTGACTTCTTTGTATGCCTTTAATATACACTCATTCATTCATAAATTAATAAATGAGAATGAATGAATGAATGAGCTTCTGCCAGACCTCTCATACACTGTTGTCCAGTCTGTAGATTCGTTGCTCTTTTGTGTGGTTCCCAGTATTGCTCCAAACAGGTATGGTTTCCAGAGGGGACCACAGTGGTTGGTTGCTATAGACTGGGTTGTGATTGTGTCTGTATTTGGAGGAAAACAAATTTCTACCCAAGACACAGTATCATTTGTAGAGGCCCAAGTTGGAAACAATTTAGCCATTTATAAATAGGGGAATTGGCACACATACCACACATACAAATAATAACATTGTGCAATTATTACACATGTTTTGATGACATTGTGATTAAGGGAGACAATTTAAATACAATTTAAAGTGAAAAAATGTTCAGAACTACACTGAGTAGTATCAATTATAGAAAAGATAAGCATAAAATAAAAACATGGGGGTAAAATACACTAGACTGTTGAGCAATTACCCATTGGTAAGATAAGGTGATCTCTATTTTCCCCTTCATTTATTTGTTTTCTAAATTTCATCTTAGTCTATTTTACTTTTATAATGGTGATATTTTATAAAATAGAAATAAAGATTGATTTGAAAAATCAAAAATTTAAAATCAGATGAAAGAAGTGTTTATAAAATTGCCCACAAGGCAGATTTTGCTGTGATGCTTGTGTTTATGCAGACAGGAGCTGAGAATCATTAACTTTCCTAGCAGAGTACCTCCCTTAGGAAAATGACAGCACATCCAGAGTTCTTCTATGCTCCTCTAGGGTTCTTTTCTTTAAAATATTACAAGGAACTTAGGTCTTGTTTCTCATCCGCTCTTAGACAACCCTTCTTATCATTTTCCAACCAAATAACCAATGAATAACCAAGATGATGCAAATGTTTATATATTTGTCCCTTAAAGAAATAATGCATTTGTCATTTTCCACATACCTTCTCAGTGTTTCCCAAAAGGGTGATGGAATAAACCTAGAGCCAGCCATGTCTTTGGGTGGCACTATTTACTCATATTTAAAGATCCACAATAGAAAACTGCCACATCTCCCTTGGTAGATGGTGAGCTTCTGGGACCTAGGAACAGCACTTGAGTCTTCTTTGTATCATCTCTAGCCCATAAATAGATGATAGAAAAGCTGAATTTTAGGTCTGTAAAGATATTAGAAATCAATTGGTCCTTTTCTGTAGTTGAGGAAACGTATGACCCCAGCAAATAAGTAGTTCTCTCAAGATCAAACAACTTAATGTAACAACTGACACTAGAGACAATATTTTCTGATATTCACTTGTATACAGAAAAAGAAAGAGAGAAGTTGAATTTTTTGGTTAGGGAAGATGACATTTCTTTTTTTCCCTGAAATGAAACCATGTAGAATGAAATGTGATAAAAATAGAGTAGTACAATAGCTAATTGTGCTGTGTTAAGTTTTGGGATAAGCTGCTGTCGCGATAGGATGAAATGTTCAAGATAGTCACTGGGAGAAATAGCTGTGAAAGATCAAAAAAGAGAGAGTCCTAGAGGAAAGGAGGGCCTTCAGATCACAGTGTGGGTCAGATCTGTGAGGGAGATAGGGCAGGAAGAAGGGTTAGGTAGGAGGCATCTCAGACTGAAGCACCATTCCAGGAAATTTTCAGCGAGGCTGTTGGAGAGTACTCAAGCAAAATGCAACCATTCAAGGAGTTTCATGTTCTGTGAGAATGGCCTCCATTAGCAGCATTGCAGTGTTCAGTCATTGGAGCAGCTGCCCGGAAGCAGGACATCAGGGCATACTCAGTGGATCTGGACGGTAGCAGCTGGGGCTGTCAGTCAATTACACATCCTGCAAGAGAAAATGTGGGTGTACATTTTCATGACTACCCCACTAATTGGAGACTTACTATGTGCCAGGTACCACGATTAAATATTTACATGCATAATCTCATTTCATCATCCCAACAACTTTAGGACATGGATATTATTAATTCTATTTTACAAAGGAAGAAGTTGGGACTGAGAAAAAGTTAATAACTTGCATGAGATCCTATATTAGATAACTGACAGAATTAATGTTGAAACATAGATAGTTTGATATGTGAGCTTGTACCCTCACACAACACTTTTGTCTATTGTGGCTCTGGAATTTTGCATGAAGATGGGGACCCCAGTGTTGAGTATCCCATATCTATTAGTATGAACTCACATCCCAGTAATCTGAAAACAATAAATATACCATACTTAGTAGTCAGGAGTTTCCCAGCCTATACTAAATCAATACTTTACACTCAAAACCCAGTATTAGAGAAAGATAAATAATTGAAAAATTAAAACAAAAATTAAATTTGATGATGCGAGTTAAAAGTTAGGGATCCTACAAAATCCTTGTTTTCTTGAATGTTTTTGTGTATTACACTCTATTTTTCTATGTGAAAGTAGAAGGAAATCCTTCTCTTTCACAGTCTAGAAGCCTCTACTGTCATCTGCACCTGAACTACCTATAGTTAGTGATCATCTTGAGATAAAAATGATGTAGTGGTTTGGGATTCCAGTGAGATGATTCTCGATTTTCGCCTTTCCAGTTCTTTCTCTTCTGCCTTTCTATATATGTAGGGAATGAAAAAGTGGATACTAAAATTGATGATAAAATACATTACTATGATCACATTCAAATGGTGTTTCAGAAATAAACAGAAAGCCATCTTAAGAAGTAGACTTATACGAAAAATAGATGAGTCAAATGAAAAGATCATGGAATTAACCAATCAAATTTAAAAAAAGCAAAAAACTAAATAGCGAACAACAAAATTTCAAAACCTGAATACCCACAGAGGCCATTCTAGTGTCAAGTGGTCTATAAGATAAAATAAAAAGTATATATATATGGGTGATTTGTATCAAATTTCATACAGAGCGGAAAAAGGTTTGCAAACACATGTAACAAAGGTAATAGAATCAAGCAGCTCAGGCAATAAGGGAGGTCCAGGACTCCAAAGGGCTTCACATGTCATAAATTCCTGTGTAAGGAAGCAGTTTGCTGAGCAGAATTTGGTCCTTGAAGTAGGCATCTCTGTAGAACTAGGGGGATGGGGTGTTACTGGGGGTGACAGTACAGCTAGAATAAAATAAAAGAAGGGAGGCCTTGTTTTTTTGTAAAAATGTGAATTTAAAACTTGTGTATTTGACAACTTGTGAGATTCTATAGAGCTCTTATTTTTCCTGCCGACAGGGAGCCGGTCATGTGTTTGTTTTGTTTCTTTTTTAAATACATTGCAAACAGATTCAAGTTTCTTTTTTTTTTTCCACTTTTAAGTATTGCTCACAAAGAACAGCCCTTGTAAGTTCAATTGGCCCAGTAGTGACTTTAGCACCCTGCTGATATAAACAGATTTCCCTGTTCCTTTTGTCATCAAAGAGAAGTAAGGCTAGTTGGCGTAAGGAGGAGAAACGGAATGGTTAGCAACAGAATCTTTTTCCTATGTCTTTACTCATACCTCCACTCCCAGAAAAATGCAGTTCATATTCTTTCTTTTCTTTTCTCTTTTTTAAAGTAGGCTCCATGCCCAGCATGGAGCCCAGTGTGGGTGGGGCTTGAACTCAGGACCCTGAGATCAAGACCTGAGCCAAGATCCAGCGTGGAACTCCTAACTGACTGAGCCACCCAGATGCTGGCATATTATTTCTTTTTAACAGAGTTCTAAGTAGGAAAATTTGGCTTATAACTCCCTAGCCTCAATCTTAAAGAAGCTCTCATAATCATACTGGGTTGCAGGTTCTTGTGAAAAGATGATGTGAGATAAAAAGCATATGAAACATTATTTTGGTATAAAATATCATACCAAAATTTTTGTCATCTTTAAAATGCTAGGATTGCTTTCTTTATTCTTAGCTTTGTGGCATGTGGCTAGCATGCAGACAAACATTAATACAAAAGACTAGTACTGATGTCCATGTTGAGGACACATGAGCAGAAACAAGCAGTTTTGATTTAAAGGGCCGATGAAAAAGGACCTTTTCATTCACACACACACACACACACACACACATAAATATATGTATATATATGTATATATACATACACCTGTGTGCATATATATATACATATATATACACACACACACACACACACACACACATACACACACATATAATAAAAGCTCCTTTTAAATCTAAGTCCTAGGGCACCTGGGTGGCTCCGTGGGTTAGAGCTTCTGCCTTTGGCTTGGTCATGATCCCAACATCCTGGGATCGAGCCCCGTATCAGGCTCTCTGCTCAGCAGGGATCCTGCTTCTCCCTCTCTCTCTGCCTGCCTCTCTGCCTACTTGTGATCTCTATCTGATAAATAAATAAAATCTTTAAAAAAACTAAGTCCCATTTTTTTAAAAGATTTTATTTATTTACTCAAGGGAGAGAAAACATGAATGAGAGAGAGCATGAGCAATGCGGAAGGGCAGAGGAAGAAGCAGACTCCCCACTGAGCAGGAAGCCCACATGGGGCTTGATCCCAGGATCCCAGGACCACGACCTGAGCCGAAGGCAGATGCTTAACCCACTGAGCCACCCAGGTGCCCCTAAGTCCTATTTTAAACAGGTGATCCTGTGAATCTATATGTAAACATTACTGATATATACTGATACAATGATTGGATGTTTACTGACGTGCTGTTTTAAAACTCTAACTTTAAAATATTGTTGTGTGATAAATTAGATCCAAATCTAAATGATTAGAGAGAGTGACTCTCCAAATGATTAACATGATAATCTAATAGGGTACCTATCTTCTGATATCTTTATGAGCTAATCATAATCATGATCATTTGAAGACCTCATGCACTATTAATAATATATTTGCCATGTGCATTCAGTATTTGAGAACTTATTTTGAAGAGAGGGTTATTTCTATTTTATGCAGAAATCTAACGGAGTTTTACTAATGACTTGATCAAACATCCCAAGAAACTATAACAGGGCACATATTCCCAATGATAAAAATTGTACTCAATTTAAATACAAGATGAATATTAATAGGATGCTTTGTTCCCTTTCAAATACCTTCCCTGTTTTACTTTCTTTCTTGGGTCAGTGGTCTTTAAGCTGAGTTCTGAATAGTTGGCACAGCCTTACCTTTTATAAAATTATGCATGAAATCCATACACATCCTATGAGACCCTCTAGAATAAATTGTATTAATTCTTGTTAATTCTTTTATTTGCTAAATGTTCTTCCTCTTGCTATGCTGAATGCATTCAATTATGGGAAATGGGAATGCTTTAAAATACCACACTCTGGTGTGAAGTGTTTTGAAAAATCTTTGGGGGACATTAGTTTGTCTTTAATAACAAGTCCAAAATTGTGCCTAGTGGGCCTCTCCAGTGGAAACAAAGTCTGCACATTGCTATGAAAAACAGTGTTGTCATATGGCTGATAGCTGTCAAATGGAGAATAGCTCTGTTGCTCAGGAAAGAGGAATGCGAGGAGGAGGAGGAGAAGATAGGCATTCAAAGGTGAGAACTATTTTTTTCCCCCCTGGAAGATAATTTTTTCTAAGACAACAAGAAGAAAGTATTTTCTTTTTTTGGTCCCTCTCTCCCCAGGCTTTACAAAACGTAGATGCTCTGTTGTCAAGTTGGAAAATTAGAGCTATGATTACCTTAAAAAAGTTTTACTTGTCAGAATTTCTTTCCAGCATGTAAAACACCTCTTTGTAGTGTCTCATGCCACGTTTTCACTTCTATAAGACATACCGTGGAGAACACCTTGTCCAAAAGAGTCAGCATCAATGCTTTTCATACCATGCCAATTGATTCTAAGAACTTTCTATTTTATTTCCCACTGGGAAAATCTTTGCTACTTTTTGGAGTATGACAAATGTAATTTTATTCTGAAATAACTGAAGAGAAACAGAGAACTAAAGGGATTTGGGATTGGTTCTATAAAATAAACTGAAATTCAATGGGCACAAGTGCCTGGTAATGTGTTCAAGGGTGTATTAATAAAGTACAGTTTATAAAAGGTCTGGCTATAAAGGAATGGATACAAAAGTAATTCAAGATTAATAGTCAATAACAAATGAAAAATGACTATCAATTTGGCAATGTGTTAATAGAAAAAAAGATCAGAACAGGAAATAGGGGAGGTTTTTATACAGCAGCTCTCAGTATCTCTAAAAGTTTTCCCTTTTATAAGGATCTGAGCAAAGCCAGGTTCTTATGCAATTCGTTGTCTCTGTCTTTTACTCACTATTAAAATCTGATTACAAAAATATAGTATAATATATTATAAAGACCCTGAAAACTGGGATAACAAGTAGACATTATTTCAAGACCTGGTTCTGCTTCTTACCAACTGTGTGTCCTTGGATCATTGGTTTGCTAAATATCTAACTTCTGACCTTTAGGGGAAAAAAAGTTTTGAAATGTATGAGTTCTTTGATTACATAATCCTACCATGGCTAATTTCAAGCTAGCAACATAATGTCATTTAATGGAGACTTGAGGAGAAATGTGGACAGTTGGCTCTCAGAACCAGAGGAGCTGGCTTCGTCATGTTCTTGCCTTGGGCAGAACAGCGCTGTTCTAACTCTGTCTTTTATTTCCCAACATTGAAATAATCATGTGCATCTTACAGGTAGTTGAGAGGATTAAATGAACAAGATACTAGTGCCTTTAGATCATCAGAGAAATGGATTAAGAGTAAAGGTCAATGCTGAAAGTCTCTTAAATTCCTAGTCCACATTTCTGTAATGTCCAGATAAAGAAGAGATATCCATTGCATTTATGAGTAGACAAAACTCAGAAGAATAGTTGACAGAATGAAAGACCGATTGTGAATAAAAAAATACTTTGAAAGATTTGAGGAGTGGCTACATAACAATAGAAAATTCACCAGTAACACTTATACATGCATCTAAAAAATAAAACACATAAACAAAAGGAAGCACTCATATTAGGGTCAGGGGTTTTATAATACCATTATTTGTGTATGCAGTTGACATGGTGTCAGCAAAGCTTGCAAACTCAGGCTAAATTGGGAAATAGTGTAATTCAATTAAGGAAGTAAGAATTTCTCTCTAATTAATAGTGGCCAATCTACACCTGGAAAATCTGGGTTTGGTTGTAAGTGCTCAACATTAAGAATTAAACAGAAACACCGAACACAAGAGGAGTAGCTGGACCAGATCCAGATAAGACTTAAAAAAAATATATATATATATATATAATTTGAAGAAATTACAAATGTCCAGCTTGGGAACATGAAGATGCAATGAAAATGTGATAGCTGACATAAAATATGTGAAAGTTCATCTTATATATGGTTCCATAGACAAAAACCAGTGTTAAAAAAGTTTTAGGAAAGGGCACCCGGGTGGCTCAGTCAGTTAAGTGTCCGACTCCTAGTTTTGGCTCCGGTCATGATCTTTTGCAGTCGTGGGATAGAGCCCCAGGTCAGCTCTGTGCTCAGTGTGGGAGTCTGCTTCAGATCCTCTCCCTCCTCCTCTCCTTGTCCCTGCTCGTGCTCAATTGCTATCTCAAATAAATACATAAAATCTTTTTTAAAAGGCCTGTTTTGGGGCACCTGGGTGGCTCAGTCGGTTAAGCGTCTGCCTTCAGCTCAGGTCATGATCCCAGGGTCCTGGGAATGAGCCAGGCATCTGTGCGTTGGTCTCCCTGCTCAGCGGGGAGTCTACTTCACTTTCTCCCTCTCTTTTTGCATGTGCTCTCTCTCTAGCTCTCACTCTCTCTAGCTCTCAGTCTCTCTCAAATAAACAAATAAAATCTTAAAAAAATGAAACTAAAAAAAATTAAAAAGGCTTATTTTTTATCCATACACAACTGTGTGGTCAAGATTAAGAGCCATTTATGGGACGCCTGGGTGGCTCAGTTAGTTAAGCATCTGCCTTTGACTCAGATCATGATCCTGGAATCCCAGGATTGAGTCCCCCATCGGGCTCCCAGCTAAGTGGGGAGTCTGCTTCTCCCTCTGACCTCTCTCCTCTCATTCTCTCTCTCTCTCTTTCTCAAATAAATAAATAAATAAATTATCTTAAAAAAAAAAAAAAGATCAAGCACCATTTCAACACACAAATTCAGATCTCTGAAGAACAATGCCTTTTTGTTGCCATTTCCTGGTCCTTCTGTATGAAGGTTATTTTAAATTTGCCCAAAGTGTTTGCAGTTTGAGCAGTCCCTGATCTGGGGAAATATTTATGAGCCTCTGATTTTTAGTCCTCCATTACGCATTTCAAAGAGACTTGCATTTTCTGTTATTGCTCTACTTTACATGCATGCAGTTCTTGGCTTCTTTGCTTCCCTGAGTGAACATTGACATCAGCTGGGAGTCTCAGAGTGAAGCGTTGGTACTCCTAGAGCAAAGACACTCTTTTCCCATGATTGTTCAACACCATATGCATTATTTTTGGCTTAAAAGTCACTCTTAAATTCAATTCAATTACTGGTTTCCTGAGGAAGAGGCTATGGAAACCTACAATTAGAATTGTGAAGATTTTTTATTTGCTAATACTTCGACCTTGGTGTCTGCTTGTCGTGTTGTGCCCAAGTCCTTAGCAACTACCCTGAAGGGATATGCCCATTTGTCTAAAACCACTACATGTATGGTCTTTGGGGGATGGACAATAAAAATAACTTTTTATTAAGTTATTAAGGCCCTGTGTCCCAAGTCCTGGAAGTTCTAAATGTCTAAATGAATGCTTTTTTTTTTAAAGTTTTATTTTCATTGCAGTTAGTTAATATTTTATTGTGTTGTTATAGTGTTATATTATTTTCAAGCGTACAATATAGTAATTCAACACTTCCATAAATCACAAGCACTCTTCTCAATCCCTATCACCTATTTCACCCAACCCCCCACTCACTTCCTCTCTGGTAACCATAAGCTTGTTCTCTATAGTTAAGAATCTGTTTTTTGATTTGTGTGTGTCTCCTCTCCCCCTTTTATTTTTTTCCCTTTGCTTTTTTTGTTTTGTTTCTTAAATTCCACATGTGAGTGCTTAATTGGAACCTCCTTCAGGCTCTGTATCTGAGGGTGTTGGAAAAGATCATCAGCATCCTTGATGCTTGCTGATCCTGGATCTGTAGGAAACCTGAAAATTACAATAAAAATTATACAGACATTAACCCCTGGTTGCCTGTTGCCATCAATTTGGTGTTGATGAGCATGTAGCTGAGAGGGGTTTTGTCCAAATTTACTGCTGGAATGTCTTTCTGATTGGCCTATTTATATTGACAAATGGTAAACTTCTGAGCAGAGAGCTTTTGGCAAAAGCTAGAGACTCCTTCTCTGCATCTTTCTCTTAGACTAGAGCTTCTAATCCTTGTTATCAGTGTTTAATGTGAAGGATTTGAGGGATCACCAGTTGTGAGCACACGGACCCGAACCAAGTGAAGTACCAAAATCTTGAACTTAAGTTCTATTCCTTAAAGCCTTGCAGGAGTCCTTTATCTGACAAGCCAGCTTTTATCTGATGGGTTAAGCTTCCAACTACACTAGTTTCCAAAGTGCCAGAGGCTGTTTTTCCAATTGTTCTGGGTCTCTCTTTCTTGCCAAGTTTGGAAGCTTCTTTCTCCTGACTAATGCAGGTTTCATTAATTGGGATGGGCTGGAGAGCTGTGCTTGAGCTGGTAATAATACCTCCGGCAAAACTCTTTAGTTTCTTTTCCCACTACTCTTCTAGAAGGCTCTTTGTGTCAGTGACTATACTTTTGGGTGACCAGTAACCCTATCACCCGCAGTACTCAGAAATTCTTGCTTGAAAGTCTTCAGTATTTCAGGCAGTTACCAAATCATTGCTTGCCTTGATAAGGATGCTTCAAAGTTACAAGGTGGTGGTTTGTATCAGCCTCAGTGTCTTCCCCCCATTCCCTTCATGCCTTTGACAGAATCTTAGGGGTGGGTTTAGCCAGATTTTAAAAACTTCTGATCCCAGTGATAAACAACATTGTCTGGGATAAATCTCAGAAAATAATATAAACTTACTAAATCAATGAATGAATGGATCAATGATGAGTATGCTGTACATTTTTTAAAAATTAGGATGATCTGTAGAACATTCTTTTCTTAAACTGTGCTCTACAGACCACATGCAAATGACTTTTCATAGGTGCTTACTAAAGTATACTATAGTGCCTGTGGAAGGCAGCTTCAAAGATGGTCCCCAGTGATCCTTGCCTCCTGGTATTGACATTCTTGTGCTGTTCCCTCCCACATTCTGTCAGGATTGATCATATTCAATGGAATACAGCAGAAGTGATGATCAGTCACTTCTGACCAATCTTGATCTCTTAGTCTCTCTCTCTTGGATGATTCACTTTGGCAAAAGCCAGCTGCCATGTAGAAGAGCGCTATGGAAAACGACATGTGGAAAGGAACTGAAGTATCCCGGAAATAACTAGTGAGGGCTGAGGCTACCTGCTAACAGCCACATGAGTACCTTATCTTGGAAAGAGCTCTTCCGGCTCTACTCGGTTCTTCCAGTGATAAGGTCCTAGCTGACAACATCACTGTAACCTTATGAAAGACCCTATGCCAGAACTACCCTGCCAAGTCACTTCTAGATTTCTGACCTTAGAAACTATGTGGGATAATGAATATTTGTTGCTTTACACTGCTAAGTTTGGGAGTAGTTCATAATGTAGCAATGGATAACTAATATGGGTCCCATCATATATCAACTGAACAAGAATATCCAGACAGTAGGGCCCATGAAATTTCAGTTAGCAAACACTACAAGGTGATGATATCTTTGCATATTGATATTGAAGAATTAGGGTGTTCTTAGTGTCTCTTAAGCTCTAAATAACTATAGTCTTGCATTCTTCACTAATTCACAACTGAATACCCCTGATTTGTTAACACATGAATCGTTCCAGTTCCTACTTGATGCTTTCTATACAGTGCCTAAGGACTTTTTCAACTGTGTTTGTTGTAACACTTATGCTTTTCTCAATCCAGCTTTTGACAATGACACCATATTGAGTTGGATCAGATTTAGACATTTGTAGCTTAATGTGGTTTTTTGAATGACTCCTGAAAGGATGATCACAACTACTTGCTCTGTACCTTTAAGTATAACCACGGAAATCAAAGAAAACTCACTTTACCATCATTACTTGGATGGATAGGAAATGCTCAGATTCCCTTCTCTCCGGTCCACTTTTCTTTACCAAAGCATAGGACCCAACTCTCTAAGATCAAAGAACATCTTTTCTTTTTTTTTTTCAAAGCTAGCAAGCCATTAATATCCATCTCTGTAAAGTAATCCAAATGAATATTTCAAAAGTGACTTGTATAATTAGCAGAATTTCCCAACAGTGTCAGCATTCATCTGAGGACTGTCTGTAAGGGAGTCAGAGGAGCCTGGGGTGGGAGCCATAGGCAGTAGTGATTCAGTAGAGCTGCCTTCATTCCTCTGAATTGAGGCTGCTTTATTTCTGAATTGAACATGCTTTTTTTCTTTATAAAACAGGAATTAATTAGAAACTATAAAGAGTCACTTTGTAAATTTTGAGCATTTTGAAAATGAATATTATCACCATCACCTTGGGTTTATAACCGCACTGTAGAAGTTGAAAGTCCTACTTTATTACCCCCTTCCCCTCATATCAGTCAGGGTTCACTCATGAAAGCATAACCGATAGGAGAATAAGAGAATAAGAGATTTAGTATAGGATCCCACACTTTTGTGGAAGGCACTAGAGATGCAAGGGTCCACAAATAAAAGTTAAAAGATCTAAAAGATGTTGTTAACCAGCACTCCCAGAGTACTGTTAAGGTCGACAAGTCAGAGCTTGCTGCCACAGTGAGACTAGGAGGGAGGACACATGGAAAATTCCACAGAAGGCTGGAGATTCCTTGTACCTACTGCACCTGTGAGTTCACAGCTAAATGTCTGTGATAGGTTTATGGTTGCTGTTGGTCAATAAAGCTAGAAGCTAGGAAGAAAGCTGGATATGAAGTGAGAAGAGAGAGAATAAGGCAGAATATTCCAGTACTTACACATCTGTTTGTCATTGCATCTGACCCCCAAATCTTCAGAGTCATGTCAACTGCTTCACTCCAGCCTACATAGCCTCACACAGCTTCCCTTTTGGCCAACTTTAGTCTAGTCCCACATAGGGAAAGAGATTCTGGGAAACATGGCTCCCAAGATGATCAGAATGACAATAGAACAACCCAATACCCCCATCTGCCCACCAAAATAATGAAACCATCATGTTTATTTTGCATGTCACGTGTAAAGTAGGAGTAATGCTGGCTTTAGTGTCAAGAGATTTGGACTATGATCTTAACTCTTTCTTTCTTTCTTTTTTTTTTTTTTAAAGATTTTATTTATTTATTTGACAGAGAGAGAGAGAGAGAGGGAGAAAGGGAACACAAAGAGGGGGAGTGGGAGTGGGAGAGGAAGAAGGCTTTCCGCTAAGAGGGAGCCTGTTGTGGGGCTCCATCCCAGGACCTTGGGATCATGACCTGAGCCAAAGGCAGATACCTAACAGCTGAGCCATCCAGGCACTCCTACTCTTAACTCCTACCCTAACTCTTTCATAACTAGTTCTGTGTAGTCTCTTTACCTTCCTTCACTAGGCCTCAGTGTTCTCATTTTTTAAAATAGGCAATGTTCGTGTAAGGATGTAGTGAACCAAGGAACTTTAATATAGCTTCTATCCATGATGCTCTGTTGTTTCTAACTAGACACTCTTTTTCGGTTCAGCTAGCTCTTAAATTCTATGGTTCAAAAAAGCAATTTGTATCTAATAGGGTTCTCCTTATTTCTAAAGTACCTATCTTTCATTAAATTTTGCTCTATAAATCCCTATAAAAATCATCTGCTTTTAGTTATATACCCAGAAGCAAAGCTATGCTGAAGGCTGCCCTCTTTTATTGTGTCTTATACATATTGTGGGGCCGGAACTAGATGTCTCTAAGAATTGTGTGTGACTCAGAAGTCTACAGAGGTATTCACCTAGTCTATATATTGTAATCACATGAAGACATTTTAAAAAATACTGATGCCTGAATTTTGCCACCAGAGATTTTGATTTAATTGGTCTGGAGTAAAATTCTGGCATCATTGCTTTGCTATCCAGGCAATTCTAATGCCCAGTTAGCATTGAGAAACACTAAATTACATGCTCTGATAGAAATAAAATATAAGTGTCATTTTACCTGTCAGTTGCTATTTATCAAAAGATCCTTTTCCAGAATCGAGCTATAGGACTAGCCTCTGTGAAATGGGAGCTCTGAGATTCTTAAGAATTCTCCTAAGAATCTCCAAGCTTCCATTCCAGAGGCAAATCCTACAGCTTGATTCCAAAAAAATCAGTGGGTCTGCTTTGTGCTTTCCAAGTTGAAGTATAGCTGAATAGAATTCTTTAACAATAGATTTAATATGCAGTGGAATTGAGAAGATCCAAATCCACTGTATGAGTAAATCATGTTTTTTTTTTTTTAAATACCAGAAAAACAGTTGTAGGATTTTTACCCCTGCATTCTGTTGGCTCTGCTGCTGTTATTCTTTTGTCTTCAGTTTATTTTTGTGCCTTTCTATATGCACATTCATGCCTTGGAGAGTACTGCTGAATGGGAAGATTGTAGTGCTTCTGTACTCTGTCCTAAGTACCCCCTGATAATCTGCAGGTGTTTCAGTCTGAGATCCTACACCAAGCTGGGCACCATTTTCTGCCCTTCCTCTTTAGCTTCCAGCGCCCATAAAGACAAATCTCTTGCCTCATAATACTTTATTTTATCTTAGTCAATCCAAGTCATGAGGATCTTGACCTTAACAGTAGTATTTTGTTTTTGGGCCCACTGGCTTTCTTGGTTCAAGTGACTATACTTTCAGTAATTAGTCTAGCCTTAACTCAGGTTTTTGTAATTCTTCCTGTCTTGACTCTCTGCAAGTATGATGATTTTAATCTTGAGAACATAAGCTTGAGGAAGAAGTTAATTTCTTGATATATGGTTAGGCATTCTTTGAGAAATAACAAGTTCATCTTATTTTTTTCTTTTCCTTGTCTTTATTTAAAAAATTCTTCTCTCATAGTGGTGCGGAGAAAACAAAATATACGAAAGCTTATGGTATTCAAATTGACACTGTTCATGTATGGAAAACTTTTCAGTCCTTTCAAGTGTATGTCTATTTAACTAGGTATAGCAAGTAGTAGTTTTACGTAATTATTCTTAAACTCTTAAAGGTCTAAAAATTTAGAGCTTAAATTATCAGAAGATGACCAAATATATTACCTACCCAATGTGTCACAACTTTGCTGGCAACAATGAAGATGGTTATTACAATAAAAATATCTCTTACGTTTACCCCTTCGGGGACTCATACCTAGCAGTTTCATCTGCTCAGTACCTATGATTCTATTTTGTATCTGACTTTATGCTGGACCAATTGGCCAGCCCATCAGAAGCATTTGACAAAATGAAACAGAGCAAATGATTATAATTACCATAATTAACAGATACTGTGACCTGTTAAGCATGGGTCCAAGAGCTTAGAAAATATTTTGTAGGGGCACCTGGGTGTCTCAGTGGGTTAAAGCCTCTGACTTCAGCTCAGGTCATGATCTCAGGGTCCTGGGATCCAGCCCCACATCTGGCTCTCTGCTCAGCAGGGAGTCTGCTTCCCCCACACCCCCCTGCCTGCCTCTCTGCCTACTTGTGGTCTCTCTCCCTGTCAAATAAATAAATAAAATCTTTAAAAAAATATTTTGAAATTTAAAGTTTAAAACAATCCTATAATAAAGATGCTCTCATTGTTCTCTTTTTACATGTTGAGGAACCTAACCAAGACATGCTGAAAAGTGGGATAGCTGTAACATGAATCTGGAAAGACTGCATTTGGTGTCTAAGCTCCCAATCAGCTCATGCCACCATTAATCCATCTCTCCATCCATCTTTATAGCCATAGAAAGATGGACTGCCCTGGAAGTAATGATACACAGTCTACTAAAATGTGCAGGATATTTTTTATTTGCCCTCCCAGATTCTTTATCTTTCTCTACTCTACTCCTTGCCACAGGAGGTCAAACATGCCGGTTTATATCACCTAGGTTCCCTTGCTCTATGGTCTTCTTAGATTTAGCCAATGAAAAGTTCTAGCAGATGAGACAATGGAAGACAGGAAGTCCCAAGTATTTCTTCTGCACTCACCCTACTTCGATGTCTTGTCTCTGGGTGCAGCAGTATTCTCCCATGACTACTGCTTTTGTCTGGTGGTTTCCTCATCTACAGTTCCAATTCTCAGCTAAAATTGGTTGCCATAGGGACTTGGCATAGTTTAGTCTGAACTGTGTTATTTAAAAATCACTAGCCTTTTAAAATTGCGTGATTTGACATACACCCCAAAACTAGAATTTTGTTTCTCTTGAAAAATGAAAGTTCTAGCAATGAAAAGTCTTATATTACCTTAAGGCAAAAAACAGCTGGGCTGGTTTGAAGCCATGTTCTCTTCCTCTGCTCTACCTACTTTGTCAATGCCTAATGGCTAGAGTCATTTGAGACTGCCACCCTGCTCTCCTCAATCGATTGGCTACTTGAGTTGTAGAGCCAGAGCAACCATTCCAGTTCTGATGTTAGGAAGCAGAATGAGGAAATGTTGAAGTTGGCAGAGAAGAATATGGGCTAGAAACCGTGAAGTTCTCCAGAAATGGACAAAGGTTTTCCTCCCTGGGTTTCTAGTTCCCAGTTCCAATTCACCCTGTTATAAAACCAAACCCCTGAAATATCCAATAGGAAACACAAGGCTTTAGAATCACAAGAAATTCAACAGTTTTGAGGAGAGTTTGCTTTTTATTGAAGTAAAGTGTTGGGTTTAAAGAATACAAATTTGGGAAAAGTTATGAATAGAGAATCACGGTTTTCTGAGTTGCATAAACAAAAGCCTAAAATTTAAACATTCAAATATATTCCTTCAGAGATAAATATTATTTTCCTAGGTACCAGAAATTTTTTAGATTAGATATGTACAATAATACTTTAAAGTCCAACACTTAATAGATTCTTAAATACATTTTGTCCTGCTAGTTCCCAGGCTCTGTAGTTTTCCATTAGTATTTTTCATTAACCTGTACTTGCTTTTCTTATTTTGATAAGTAAGTGATAGGAATATTCATCTGCTTAATAAGATCAAGGCATGGATTTCAATTGTGTAAAAAAAAAAAAAGAAAGAAGGCAGAACAAAATCTCAAAATGTAATTTTTCATCAGAGATGAGAAAGCAATTACTGCAAGGCAAGATTCTTACCAACGTGTTCATTTTTTTTTTTTAAGATTTTATTTATTTATTTGACAGACAGAGATCACAGGTAGGCAGAGAGGCAGGCAGAGAGAGAGGAGGAAGCAGGCTCCCTGCTGAGCAGAGAGGCTGATGCGGGGCTCAATCCCAGGACCCTGGATCATGACATGAGCTGAAGGCAGAGGCTTAACCCACTGAGCCACCGAGGTGCCCCCCAACGTGTTCATTTTAAACATATTCTTCATGGCTGGGGGGAACACAAGAAAGATAGGGCACAGGAAGAGAGTATAAAATTCGCTTCACTCTTAGCTTTACTTATACTTTGTCTCCCTCCAAAACTTGTAGAATTTGAAGATATTCTAAATTCCCATGATTCTTGAAAATGAAATGACACTTTTCTTTTTGGGAGGTCTTTCCTAATCTAGCAGCTTTTAATGAAATAAGCACCGAACAGCAGACTTGGGTGTTGATTTGTTTTGATTAGCACATTCTTCCCATTACAACTACTCACTGCTTTTCATTTCCTTGGAAACACGTTCGCAAATGACTCCAATCTAATATTTCAAACCTCAGAGCTGATAGGAAAGGCAAGGGAAGTGAGTGACACGCTGAGTAAGCCAGAGTAGGCTAAATAATTTGCCATAGATATGATAAAGGAAAAAACTTTGCTTTGTTCTAAGGTACCTCTCAATTCTTTAGAGCAGAGTAAATATTATGTGAACAATACCATGAAATGGAATGAGGTGTGATGACTGGAATCCCGCAGAAGAATTGTGTGAAATAAATTATATGACTAGAGTCCTTAAAAATAAGAGAGAAACTGACGTGGTTGTTTTGGTAGCTGATCACTGGTGAATGTGTCTCTTCATTATATTTGTCTTTTATCATTATCATTATTATTATTTATATAATAATCTATTAGTGTAATTTTTCAGTTGAAGAAAATTAATGTCAGAAACCAGAATGCCTTCCTTAATTTGTACCCAACCAGTGCCAGTCAATATTCACAGAATTCCCAGTGCCCTGTCAATGCACTTCAACCCTTCCTTGTTGAGTCTTTCTTAATTGACTCCACTGAAGCAAATCCAATTTCTGCTCTCAGTCCTTGTACACATATGTGAAGACTGCTAAATTTAAACTATTTCTGCTCAATTTTGTGCTGTCAACTCTTGACACACCAGACAGAATGAGATCACCTGAATTTGCTTTATGTCTTATTTTAAGATCATTTAATTGGAATGATTTTGTGCCATTGTTTCAGGATAGTATTAAAGTGATATCCTAGAGGTGAAAAACAAATATATTTTTTGACTCCATCATCCAATCTCTCTGAAACCACCTTCTTTGCTTTGTCTGCCTGATTTGATTTATATATGAGATATAAGTGTCAATAACTTGTTTTTGATGGGTGCAATACTGCCAGTGAAATGGATATAGTTGAACATTAGGCTATAAAGAGGGGCATGAAATATAATTCAGATGGGCTTCATGACACTTGTCCCTCATATGACACACATTCTTTTCATTTCCAATTTCACTGGAACAAGCAGAAAGAACGGTTTCCAATCTGTCCCACCTCATAAAAATAGACCTGTGTTTAATTCTTCAGGACCTAAAATTATCCTTTGGATATTGTCAACCAATCATCCAAGGAAAACGTTCCTAGCCAAAGGAATAGAAACCTTCTAGGTATTGAGATGGCTAAAATATTACTGTTATCTTGCTTTTAATGATTGCACAAAATATTATAGAAAACCAAATGTGATGACAATAGTGAGATGGCCTGGCATGTCTATCTTTTTTATTATTATTATTAAATTGTGCCATTTTCTCAGTAGTATACTGCAGTTTGCAAATGTAACATTTTTGAATAGGAGAAACCTAATTACAGACCCTGATTTTTTTTTTTTAATACAGTAAAGGAACTGTGTTTGTCAAAACCCAAAGCCTCATTATTTGTATCCAAAGAGCTTACATAAAAGATGTTAGTTTTATTTCTGACTATAGTTGATGATGGCTCAGCAAGTTGGATTATAAATGTTATATCTCTAAACACAGCAGCTTGGTAGAAATTTAGCTGCCTAAATTTCAGAGATTTGGAGATTTCCTAGAACCTATTGATTATGACACATCTAGATTTTATGAATAAGCTAAATGTCCTTACATAAATTACAGTGTGCTCTTTAAAAACTTGGGCTTTGAGTCAAGAATGATTTTTAGTTTGAGTTTACAGGGAAAAAAAAATTACATGTAATCTGTTTCCTCAAAAGGTCTATTGGAGAGATAGTAAAGTTTATAATTTTTCTGTCCTAGGCTTTGGAAAATCTGAACTTGCATCATTTCATGCATGTTCTACATATACTAGTTAGCAAATGCATCATTTAAAATTTTGCAAATCACAAAAGAATCCAGTATGAAGCATATTCTTTTCAGCTTACTCAGAGGTGAGTTACTCTATGTTTATATTAAAATTCTTACCTTTTTCTTTTTCAGTTCATGCGTGGCTTCTGGGAAGGTACACACCGGGAAGGTAGCTAGGGATTGGGGGTCAGTGGACCACGTGTAAGATTCTATGTGATCAAAGAGCTCTATTTGGTAATGTCATTGGACTGAAAATAAACCATCACCAACATTAAGAGGATTGTCGATGATTAATGTCAGAGAAAGAGAGCATGAGAAGGGGGAGGGTCAGAGGGAGAAGCAGACTCCCTGCCGAGCAGTGAGCCAGATACCGGACTCCATTCCCGGACTCCCAGATCATGACCTGAGCTGAAGGCAGTTGCTTAACCAAACGAGCCACCCAGGTGCCCCTGTTAATGACTAATGTCAAAGGAGTTATGTGATTGTTGATGGATTGCAAAAATATGTTTTACTTAGAAAAAAAAAAAAAAACATTTGAATCACACTTTTGTCCTTTTTATTTATTTATTATTTTTTAAAGTATTTATTTATTTATTTTAGTGAGAGAGAGAGACAGAGAGAGAGAGAGAGAGAGAGCATGTGAGTTGGTGGGGTGGGGGGCGGGTAGGCAGGTGGAGAGTTAGACAGAATCCCAAGCAGACTTTGTGCTGGGCAAGAGCCCAACACTGGCATGATCCCGTAACCCCGAGATCATGACCTGATCAAAACCAAGAGTTGGTCACTTAACCAACTGAGCAACCCACGTGCCCCACTTTTCTCCCTTTTAAACTGCTCAACCATCAATAAGGGAAATAAAGAGCTGGGATTTTACCTGAATTTTGTTCTTGCATAAATCCAGTAGCTATTGAGAGGAATGTTTTAGACTAGGATATTTTCTAACAGGTATTTGGGTGGATTCCCTCTATCAGATTAAAGATCAACTCTGGCTTCTGAACGTGACAAATTGCAACAGCTAGGAGGTGAATTTGTGTCTCCCTTGGGGAGACTCCATATAGTTAATTTCCCCCCCTGAATTATTTCTTTCTAATGGCAGCTTGATTGATGCAAAACATAAACAGTTTATTTATCTGTATTCTTAGAGATCCCTTGAGCAAATGGATAGCACCATAGTAAGGAAGTCTTAGTTCTGTCAGGCTTGGAAGCCTAATGCAGACAAAAAGAATCTCTTTCCACAAGGTTCTAGAAATCTTAACAGACAAGAAAGGATTAATATAAAGAGAAGTGAAGGGAATAAGAGGCTACTGATATTTCTCAAGCATCTACAATGAGGCAGACACCACGTTAGAAGATTTATGTACACGGTTTGATTTGATTTTCAGCAGAATCATATGAGTTAACTTTTACTAGTTCATTGTGCAAGTGAATGAAGTAAAGCTCAGAGTGGCCAAATAATTGTTTCAAGGCAATACAGTGAGTAGCCAAAATTTATTTGACTCTATTTATAATAACAGTATCCATGATTTTTTTTCCATTATACCATGCCATCATAAAATTTATGAAGATAAAAAAAATTATGAAGATATACCTGTTTCTCAAACTGTAGTGTGAAGAAACTGCAAACTAGTGCATTTTATAAATATGTAAGATAGTTTGCTTTATCAGATCAGTGTGAATACTGTACTGGGCACCTCTTCACTGTACCCATTTCCTTCATTTGTCTTAGAGTTCAGTGTCCTTCTTATTTGAATACATTGCTTTAGGGTTTTTTTGTGTGTGTGTTAATATTCACTAATAGTTTTCTCTTTTTCCACTTCTGTGTTTTGTTTACCCACTTTTGGGCTCTGGTTAACAACTGTTACAGAACACCAAAAAATTAGGAATGTAGAGTAGTGTTATTTAAAGCTAGGGCAAAGGGGTTGAAGACTGAAAACAGTACCATCATTAATGGATTGCTTTTGCCTGTAGATTCCTTTGTATTTGGCAAATTTGAATTTAGAGTGGGATTTCTTTGGGGCTCATCACCATACATGTCATCTACATGTTCTAAAATTTATCACATGTACTCATGTTTATAATCTTCAGAGTTTTTGCAAGTCTAACAATTGGTTGTCTTAGTCCCCAAGGCACATTAAAATTGAAATGGAACTTTTCTCACAATGGCTTTTTTTGGTACTGACATACAAAATCAACAAAGGTTGCATAAGGGTTCCTTCACAAAAATACTTTAGATAATTGGTTCCTGACCTACTTGTGCTTATGAACAGTCAGATGAAGCACCATTGTATATATAGAAGTCAGAATGCTTCACTGTCTGATTTCTCTTGTTGAAAGGGGAGCTGAGTAACCAGTATTTGTGATTCAAGATTTTGAACAATCACTATTAGATTGAAAAAATGTATCATGTATCACACAAGTGTAGATATGGTATATAAGTATGGTATACTTATATATATATGGTATATAGTATGGTATATAAGTACGCTATACAAGTGTAGATATGGTATATAAGTAGCTACACAACTTCTAATAGCAGTAATTATGGTAATATTGGAGGAATTTTCTGTCACTACCATTCGCATGCTAAAGGTATTATTAGCAGATGGATCCATTGGAATGTTGACATGAGTTTCTTGTGAGTGCTGAGACTCTCAAAGGCCAGATTAAACTCTACATAATTACAAATCTCCCTCTTCCATTGCCTCATTAACTTCATGATGAACAGTGACATTTATTATCTGGAAATCGTCTTTTTTTGTTTTTGTTTTCGTTTTTTTAAAGAGAGGCAGAATAAGAGAGAGAGGTAGAAACCTCTACTTTAGTCCTTTTCCTTTCCTTTATTTTTTCACCAATAACTTTTCAAAAAGAAGGAGGAAAGAAGGAGGGGTGGGAGGAGAAGGAGAAGGAAGAGGGAACATGCTTAGTTTCCATAATTTATAAAGATATGCAACTCATTCAGGAATTACAAGATTTCATAAGGTCAGAAATTGATCATTTTGAGTCTATTTATAGAAGTTGTTTACTTATTTTTTTAAGTCTAGTGACTAAAGGCTTTTTCCCCCTTTCTACAGAATATTTCATAATCTGACCTACCCCCACCCCCCAAAAAGAGGGCACCTGTCTCTCATAAGCTTTCTAAATCATCTGCTTGATAAGGAATGATCCATTCGTGTCTGCTGCAAGTTACCCACCTTAATTCACAACTGGGACAAGAGGAGAGAAGGAGAGCGCAGTGGAGTAGTGGCCCATTATTTATCATGCTGTCAAGTGCTGTAAGTAAACAAAAGAAATTATGGAGACCAAGGATAGAGAAGTAATGCATTTTTAATAAATAAATACTGTGCTTTGATGTGGTTCATGAAGTGGGGAGAAACCGTACCTTTTTTGAACTGGAATAGGTGTGCCATTTTCAGTGTTATGTTGGAAATGTCATAATAATTCAACAATAGGAAGAACAGGGCGCCTGGGTGGCTCAGTTGTTAAGCGCCTGCCTTCGGCTCAGGTCATGATCCCAGGCACCTGGGATGGAGTCCCACATTGGGCTCCCTGCTCAGCGGGAAGCCTGCTTCTCCTTCTTCTGCTCCCCCTGCTTATGTTCCCTCTCTCTGTGTGTTTCTCTCTGTCAAATAAATAAATACAATCTTAAAAAAAAAAAAATAGGAAGAACACTGAGTTTATTTGGTCCAAAGTCCATGGAATAATGCACTTTAGGGCATCATAATGATTTCTGAGTAAACCTGCTTCTAGATAAATCTAACCAAATTAGACGACCTTTCACTTTTGGATGGCTTTGATTGTTACAAATTTCTTTTTTTGGTGAACTCGACTTTTGCCCGTTTGATATTTTTGCATATTGCCTGTGGGCTAAAGACATAGAGAACAAATCTAGTCCCTCTATATGTTGTAGTCCAATGGTTTCTGAAGATATATGACATTCCTCTTAAGTTGTACCTGAGGTTCAAGGATACAGGTGCCTTTGGGGATTATTTGTAATATATTAGACTGTTGACAAACTAGAAATACATTTATATCTGTTGCTAACATACAGATTATTTTACATTTCTATTTTGGGATCTTTTGAGGTTGATGATATCAAGTATCTTGGCCATTTTCATACTGCTCTAAAACTAGGGACATGTTTTAACTAATTTTTGGTATAGTTAGTTAAACAATCATCTTTCAGGAAAAGTTTAAATTTGGTATTTTAAGCACATAGAATAACCTTTGTCTAGAGACTCAGTTGCCATATTCATGCTAATGGATGCATATAAAATCAGTTTCAATAGCCACTTGTGCCTATAAAGGTTATGGTCTTTTCAAGAGAGTCACACAATGAATTCTTAATTTTCCCCTATATTTTCTGGACGCATTTCCCTTTACAACCAAAAGCCTCATATTTCTTCCCATTCTATTTTTCAGTGTACAAAATAATGAAAATTTATGCTTTGTTTCATCCTGGAATTAATTGCCCCTTCCATTAGCATGTATCAGTTCAATGTGGCTCTTTGAGACTTTATGGTTTTCTATTTGCATGTATATTTGTTGATATGTAATGTTAGCACATATTGAATGTTTGTTATCATTTTGACACCTTAAAACCTACACTGTTGATTTATGTGAGTAGAAAGTCAGCAACAACCAGGTCTTATTCTAGCATAAATTTACATTTTTAAATTAAATATAAAGATGATAAAGGCCAAAAATGTTAATGAAAATTTCACTTTTCCTGCACTAAAAAAATACAATTAAACTAAAATTCAAATTCAAGTGAACTTAGCACTGGAATGCCTCCTGCTTGAATGGATTTTTCCTTAATTTAATTAACAATAGTCAAAATATTTAAAATGACTGATTTAACATGCTCAGTTACTTTCCTTTCGTTATTACTTCCCTTTCTCTTCCTTCTCCTCTTTTGTGCTCAAAAAAGTACTAAGAGTTTTACTCAGAAATTCTTGTATTCATCCCTTTAGTTATCCATTCATATATTCAAAGAATCACTTATGGAGTTGTTGCTACATGCTAGACATTAAATGACACATCATCTTCCCTATCCCCAAAGAGTTACCAACTGATTCTCCTATAGCATGTACAGATAGGGGACAGGCCTGAGTCACTGCTTCTGTGAGCCAAGATTTGCTTTAGAACAGTGTTTCTTAGATTGTAAGAAACAGTGTCTCTTAGATCCCCAGCCACCAGGGGATCTAATTAACATTTGATTCTGATTCAGCAGTTCTGGGGTGGGGCCTGAGATTTTGCATTTCTAATAAACTCCCAGAAGAATGCAGATGCTCTTGGCCAGGGGAACACACTTTGAGGATCAGAGCTTTTGATTGGAGAATAGATCTGGTTCCTTTGAACTGATTTGTCTGTCCACTGCAGAATCAACACGTCTGCTTTTGCAAATAAAGGTATTTGGGTAGAACCTAAACACAGGACACAGTATTATTTCAGTTATAGATTTATCCTCTGTGCTTTTATGGCACGTATCACACTGTAATATCATTGATTGCTGGCACCTCATTTGCTATATTTAATTTTCTTGAAAGTTGCCATTAAATTATATTTAGGTTTGCATTTCTACCATCTATCATGGTGTTTACTGCTCAATAATTGTTTGATGAATAAACACTGTCAGAGTAACTTCTTCTTCTTTTTTTTAAAATTTATTTATTTGTTAGAGAGAGAGAGCGAGTGAGCACAGGCAGGCAGAGTGGCAGGCAGAGGCAGAGGGACAAGCAGGCTCCCCACTGAGCAAGGAGCCCGATGTGGGACTCGATCCCAGGACGCTGGGATCATGACCTGCGCCGAAGGCAGCCGCTTAACCAACTGAGCCACCCAGGCATCCCACACTGTCAGAGTAACTTCTGTTCTTACTTTTGACTTCTTTTCCTTACTCCCTAAGGATAAGAAAGAGCCTTTCTCCTGATGCCTTGTTATTAAGTTCATTTTTCCACTCTGGCCTAAATTCAACTGGCCATTCCAAGAAGTGGAATGTTCAAAACTGAACTAGCCAGTGTTAGTTTTGATATGAGGTAAAGGGACTGTCAGGATTTTAACAAAGGGACATAAAGAAAGTCTTATGTACCAGGTAGGATAATCTTGGAAATGAGAGAAATATCAGAATTGCCAAGTGTCTGGAGTGGGGTGATTGAAAGCAAAGACCAGAGCCAGTGGAAGTTGGGCTTCATAAGAAGGTGTGTTAGAGAATAGTGTCCAGAGATAGTCCTCTGGAGGAACAACACAATGAAGAGGCCATCAGCTTTTCTAGTGGGAACCAACCTTAGCCTTATTTTCCAGTCCTAAACTGCAGTGTTAGCATTGATATGGGGCTGGCGTGGGGGGAGCTGTGGAAAGTATGTGGGTGTGGGTATTAGTTCCCACTTGACCCTGAATGTTCAGAGCCCCAGACAGATTCCCTCACCAATCTGACAATGGCCTTATACATTTCTTATGAGAGCTTACAAGAGTAGTCCAGCGATCATTTCAACTTTATTGTAAGAATAATAATAATGGTAAATACTTATGTACAGCTTCATTGAATAGGTAGAAGTATGGGACTGTGGAAAGATAAGAAGTCTTATGAGTCAGTAATAAATGCATTCTTTGTAAGACACAGAACTAAATAATTTAAGAAAAATAGCAACATGTCAGAATTGTTGCTTTATGGTTAATATAATGCCAGATTTCTCCTTCAAAAATGTCATAAAATATTAGTACTTACACTTATTTACAACTTACTAGGCTCCGGCAGTTTTTCCTAATCTTTGTATATATTAACTCATTTAATTCCTTTGAGAGAGACACTATTATCAACATGTCACAGATAAAGCCATAAAGGCACAGCATGTTTGGAAAATTTGCTCAGGGTTGCGTAATATTGAATAATAGAACTGAGTTTTGAACCTGAGTAGCTTTGATTCTAGGAGCCGTGCTTTTAACAACTACATGACCCTGTCAATCACAGAAGTGATTATTTCTCATACAGTTTACATGTAAGAAACATGTACCTAAATTTGACTTATTTAAATAAAATTGAGAAGATAAAATAGTTCTCATTGAATCCCCATGTAAACAAATTTCTATTACTTTGTGCCTAACATTATGTATGCAAATTGTAAAATAGTTGCTGAGAAATGCCACAGAAATCTTACCTGTATTTGTGCAGTACATTCCATGATGATTCTCTTAATATTCTTAAAGAGAATGTGCGTTTAAAAGTGATCAATCATTATCCAAAGAGTATCTAGTAATGGAATGATTCCAAATGCTGTGGAGATGTGTTGAACTGGGATTCCCTACTTGGTTCTCTTTTGTTCAACAGTTTGATCAGTGGTTAGAACAATGAAAGAAGAAATACTTAGCACTCTTTCAGGTAATGCAAAGCTAGAAAGGGTGGCTATTAGTTTAGATCATAGTTGTGTGTCTGAAAAAAAAAAAAAAATCATTCCAGGTGGGAACTATGGGCTGAAACTAATAAAATGAAAATTTACTGGGTTATTGTAAACTCTTGTTTATTGCACATTTACAGGATAAGGAAATTTATGGCAAAATTCCTGTGGTTTTATTTGACTACCTGCTCAATATGAGCCAATATGGTGTTAACAGATGCTTAAAAAAGTTAATGCATTCTTAAACTGCATTAATAGAGGTAGAGAGTCAAGTTCAAGGGTGGTAATAGTTTCACTATAATCTGAACTGCTCAGACCGTGTCTTGAATATTATATTCAGTTCTGTAGGCTGCGTTTTAAGAGTTGCTGAAAAGGTGGATTACACCTAGAGGCTGACTAGAATGTTGAAGAGATTGGAAACCACAGTGTTTAAGAAATTGGGCTCATCTAACCTGAAGAAGAAAATGATAAGGCCTAGAGAAAGTTCACATTTTAAAATGCTTTCCTTTTCTTGAAGAGACGATAATATGGTATAATTCTATAGAAATAGATCGAATAGGTTAGGAGTTGAGGGATTAAGTGTATTCTTAGAGTTGTGGCCGAGAAAAGGCCAGATAAGACACCTTGAAAATGATGTGGGGTGGGGCAGTGTAAGTGATCATTGCATAGTTTTCTTTTTTTAAATAGAAGTTTCTATTGTAAATAAATAGTGCTCAAGGCAAAACCATAAAACAATCTGGAGAGTATTAAATAAAAATTAAAAGTTCTCTTTCCCCCCAGAATCCCTGTCATAGTAATTACCACATGGATGACAAAACCGCTGTTAACACTGTTTTATTCATATTGTTAAAAAATGTCTTTGCATATAAAAGATAACATAGATAGACAAAAAAGAATAGAAAAACATATGTGTACAAATTTATCTTAACACTAAAGGGATCATACTGTACATAGCTTCCTAGAGTTTATATTTTGAATACATCTTTTCCTATTAGTGAAATGAGAATGTCTTACTCTTTTAAATTCCTTAGGATTTCTTCATTATTCAAAATCATATCGATATGTATTTAGGTGTTTTCTTTTCTGTCATAGTGATTGTAAGCTTGAGTATAATCACCAACCTTTTACATATATTATTTCCTTAATCCTAACTGCTAAAATTGCTAGTCTAACTGCTAGAGAAGCTAAGTAAGAGTGGTTTAAGGCTTTTGAGATATTTGATGAAAATAATCTCAACAAAGATTATAAAATTTGACTTCTACCACCAGTGTATAAATAATTCCATATATCTCCACCTGACCAATATGAGACCAATATGACTAATGAGTTTTATCATTACACTTATGGTTTCTAATCTGATGGATGAAATAGGGCATTAAGATTTTATTTATTTGTTTGATGGAGAGAGAGAATACAAGCAGGGGGAGTAGGAGAGGGAGAAGCAGGCTTCTTGCTGAACAGGGAGCCTAATGTGGGGCTCGATCCTGGGATCATGACCTGAGCCAAAGAAATATGAAATAAAACACATTTCAATAAAACAACTGTGTGCATACTCCTAAAAAGTTTGCCATAAAAATGATTTTTTTCTAAAGTGCATTATTTTTCCTACACAGACTTTTATTATAAACTTTAAAATGGCTAGGGGCACCTGGGTGGCTCAGTTGGTTAAGAATCTGCCTTCGGCTCAGGTCATGATCCCAAGGTCTTGGGATTGAGCCCTGTATCAGGCTCCCTGCTCAGCGGGGAGACTGCTTCTCCCTCTGCTGCTTCCCCTGCTTGGCCTTCTCTCTCTGTGTTAAACAAATAAAAAATATCTTAAAAAAAAAGGCTATAAAGTTGAATTTAGTATAACAATGTAAATATCTTCTCATGACACATGAGCTTGTTATTATATAGAAGTCATACTTATTTACAGTAAGACTGATAAGTATATCAGCTATTTACTTAGATGTTTCCTTAAAAAATCATTATAAGAAAAAATAAAAATAAAACATTATAATGTCCACAGGAGGGTCTCCTTTTATAGCTTAAAAAATGAGAAAAAAATCATTAAAAAATGTCTAAGACAAGCATAAATTCTTTTTGTTTAATTTCCACAAAATACTAGCAGAATCACCATGTATTCCAAAAGAGGTACTGCGGTTTATAGTCTTCAAACCCAAGATTTTCTCAGGGCTTTAGCATGAAGGAGAATGTGGGCTCAAATTCCCTGTGCCCCTCTTGCTCCATACCCACAGAGGTGACTTTCCCTCTCTCTCTGAACTAGGGGATAAGCAGGTCTGGACAGAGATAGAAAGGAGGTGACCACAGGCTCCACAGGAGTCCTGTTCCATCTTCCTCTTCCTTGTAGACTTGAATTATTTCCACTTACCTCTAGAGAGTGAGTTCAGGCAATATTTCCCTTGGGAGGGAAAATTTAAGTTGCTAGTAGCAGTGCACTTCCTCTCAGGAAAGGAGGTGTAGAATTCTGTAGTTTTCTTCCCTTTTTCTCAAAGTTGCTTAGAGAAAAGCCAGTGGAGGAGAAAATCTGTCTAATATGCTGAGAACTGAGTAACTCTGAAAATGCCTGAGATGACAGTACTTCACTGGTTACGTATAATGAATCAGAGGCTTAGGGTATAAGTTTTATTGGACTGATTGGGAGCAACTCCTATATAGCCTAGGGCCCCATGGTAAAATTTGTTCATAGAAGAAAAAGGGACATGGCTTGGGTGTAGGCATCTGGGTAGCTGACCCTACTGCTCCAGATGTGCCACAGTGAGTCTATTGGGAGGAGGTGACTTCTACCTGAATAGGGTATTTTACTTTCCAGAAAAGAGGCCAGTTCTACTTTCTTCCTTTGGAAGAACATGACTGAGATGGTAACCCATTACCTTGCTCCATACTAATAGGGAGAGATTGAGCAAAGGAGGCTAAATCCGGAGACTGAAGATAGAATGAAACAGCCTAGTTCAGAGATGAGCCAGGTGGAGAAGCCCTCCCAAATTCTGGAACACAAGCTAATCTCAGGTCTCATGTCATCACATTTAATGATAGGGTCCACATTATTTAGAATCTTTAAATATCCAGGGTCAACTTTGAGACATATGCTGATCTTTACTTTACTGAATTTGTAACATTGACTAAAATGACAGGAACTTATTAGCAAAAACAATAACAGATTATTTTGATTTAGAAAGATAGATTTTTGTCAGATTAGTATAGTTTTAAATCAATTATAAGATTATTAAGCAAACACATTCTATTTTCCCTCAACAATTTCAACTTAATTACTTACTTAATTTATGTTGGGTTGAATTTTCATGCATTTCTAAAAGTGGTATTCCCCTCCCTCCCCTCCCCCAATGAAAAAAACCTCTTTTTTTAATTTAATATTATTTAATTAAATAGATGAACATTCTTCAGTTCTCTGTGTGTGTGTGTGTGTATGTTTGTGGATATATAGTCAATCCTTATTATTTGTAGATTCTGTATTTGTGAACTATCTAACTAGCTGAAATTTCCTTGTGACCTCAGAATCCCTATTCATGTGCTTTAACAGTCATTTGTGTTTGTTTAGTGCAGAACAGTGAAATATTTGTTTGCCGGAAGCACTCATTCCCAGCTGAGGTACAACAGTGCTATGCTCGGCCTTTTTGTTCCATCTCTCGTACTGCAAATAAGTATCCCCTGCAAGGCCTATTTAGTGCCATATTTTTCACATTTGGGTGCTTTTTGTTAGTGACTTTGCTGTTACAATGGTACCCAAGTCTAGTGCTGAAGAGCTCTCTGAGGTTTAAGTGCAGAAGGCAGTGATGTGTCTTACTAAGAAAATATGTAAGCTAGATAAGCTTAGTTTAGGCATAAGTTACAGTGCTGTTGGCTGACAAAGACTCTTGACTAAACTTGAATGGAGCTCCTTTCAGCCCTTTTCCTGAATAGGCGTTGACCTTGGCCCTTGACCTTGGCCCTTGCCTTATCTTTGACCTGACCAGTCCAGTCTTAGTGAAGAATCTTGTTAAATCAGGTTGGAGAGAATTCTTCCACCGTAATATCTGATCATTTTTGATATCTAAGTTCCTCATCCCCTACCTTTGATATATATATGTCCTTGGCCTGCCTTTGGCAAAACCCTATTGGTTCAGTTTAGTAAGAATTTCCCTACTGTTGATGTCTCCTCTTAGTAATTTTCTATCCATGGACTCACTCTCCTTGCTGGCTATAAATCTCCACTTGTCCATGTTGTGTTTGGAGTTGAGCCTTATCTTAGTCCTACTATAATAACCCTATTGCAATAATTTTGAATACAATCTTCCTTACCATTTTAATAAATATCAGAATAATTTTTCTTTAATTTGGCCATGAATTCAATGTTAAGGAATCAATAATATCTATTAAATAAGGTGTCATTAAGTAGAAACACACAAAAACAAGGTTATGCATTGATCGGTCAATGAAAATGTTGTGCCCAGAGGCTCAAAGGAACATAACCTTATATTTTTCCTAGGAGCAATGATCCAGTATTTGTTAATTCAGTGTTTACAGTGACTTTATAGAACAGAAATACAGTGAATAATGATAATTGAATGTGTATATTTTACACACACACGGGGATCAAAAAGAATGTTTTGCTTTTTTATGGCTCTATATCTTATAAAAACAAACTATTCAGAAAAAGCAAGGGATAATTTTGAGAAGTAAAACAAAAGTCCCTTCTCTTTTTTTGATGTCCTCCTTCTGTTCAGTAACTTGTCTTCCAAAATACTGAAAATATTTTTGTTTCTCAACCCAAGTCAAGAGGGATAGGGAGAGAAAGCAAAAAAGAGAGAATTAAACACTTGACAGTTGAGAACAGTGTCTCATGTGCCTATGACACAAACCATTGCAGTGGTTTGCCTAGCAGAACACAGGAAGAAAATATGACAAATAGAAAGGAACTAGAACACCTCTCAACAGCAAAGGGAAGCTTGTGGGGAGGGAGGAGACAAGGAATTGGCCCTCTGAAGCAACTGTCTTCCAGTGATACTTAAAATAGCTGAACTATACTTCTGTTTTATATTCTGCTTTGACAGCAAGATCTGCTCTGCAGAGAGAGAGAGGGAGAGAGAGATCATTTATTGATGCTGAATAGAGCAGAGGAGTAGTTAAAATGATGAATAATTTTAATGGGGGAGGAATCTTTGACAAGAAGTAAAAATAGAAGTAAACCACTTTCCCATTCTGTTTTCATTTTAGCTTATTTTGCTGCTTTAGGTAAATTGAATAATTTGTTTTGGTGGACAAAGTCATTTCAGAAGACGTTCTAAGACTCATAGTAAATAATAGTGACTTCCGATTTTCAACCCTAAATCTTACCAGAGGTAGTTCCATAAAATTCACTTAGCATCATACTGACCTGTACAAATACAGCCTGTGAAAATACAATCTAAGGATTGGCCCCGAGTTAGCAGTCACTAATGAAACATATTTCCCCATTCCGGTTCTGGGGATATAAACAGCCCAAATGTGGTAAACAAACTTTGTTCCACAGCTTTGAAGTCTTCCTGCTAGTTTCCCCCAACTTAGAAAAATTATACTATTTATAAAAGTGCATAAATTGTAATTTAAGTTAAAAAAAAAAGCCTTGAAATTTTTATCAAAAGCATTCAAATTACTCTCTCCCCAGGTCAGCTAATGAGTTGTCAGGAGCTGGCCCCTTACTGTAGTGCACCTCCTGCAGACTAAGACAGTGAACCATGTTTTCATCAAAGGAAATGCTCATTAGTAGAGCTTTCAGAAACTGATTTGATTATAGTTTCACTTGTTAAAGTGAAATATTTTGAGCTCATTAGGATGATTATGATTCAAGGTCATCGTTTGAAGCTAGTCCTGTCAATATAAGATAAATGGGCCCTCATCTTTTTCCCTTCTTTACGTCTGTGCTTTTTAAACTCTTCTGTGTAAAAGTTCCATAGCCATAATTAATTTTTAGTTCTTCTGTTACAAAGCTGCTTAAAAAAAAAGAACAAAGATTTGGGCTACCAAAAGGGCCTTGAAGAACTATTAAGAGGAGGAGGAGGCTATCTTGTTTTAGAAAAATCAGAGAAAAACCTTGAAAAGTTCAGCTTTTGAAATCCAGCTATTTTCTCCTTGACCTTTCCAAAGTTTCTAAAAGGTGCTTTGTACATAATTTTGCATGTATCCTTTCATCTCAAAAGTATAAAACTAAACTGAAAACCACCCAAGAACTACCAGTGGCTTAATTAAACATCTCCTCTTTTATGGCACAAGATGAAGTTAACACCTTTTAAAGTTCTTTCCTTTCTTTTTCTAAATCCAGCACTTAAATTTCTGAGAGTTAAAGAGCCACTTAGGCATTAAAGGGAGTGATGTTAACTTCTATCAGCTAGTCCTTCTAACATGAATTTGCCCCTTGAACTTCGTTGGTCAAATATTACCTTTTCCTCTAGCATTAGGAGAGGTTACAATGAAAGTGCTGAGAGCATATTTTTTTCACTTCCTGTGTATTATATTTTGGAAAAAATGTTTTGATCTTTAAGACGATTAAATCTCCAAAACCCTTCACTTTAATTCAAGTCTACACTGAACTTGAACAGCACATGATATTTGAAAAGTTACAACAGACTATTGACCTTTTTAGTTGATGACTTATTCTTGTTTTTTTTTCCTTACTCTGTAGGCAACAGATGATTAAAACTTACTTTGTTTTTTTAAGTAATACGTATTTAAATGACTTTTCAGCCCTTGACTTTAGCATTTAAGGTATTGCTTATTAATCAAAAAGACTAGTGCCCACACATGCAATTCTATAAAGTAAGATTGAAGTGTGATCAACGGATAATATTTGGAGAACAGATAGGAACACTGTACTTTGAAGCATGTAGATTTTTATTCTCACATGGATGTAAGAGTTCCTTTAACTATGAAATCGAGAATTATGAAACTAAGTTTCAGTCCTTGGGATGCTTACTTGAAAGTCTCTTGAAGTATGAAATTAATCTAGGTTTATTTTTAAACAAAAAAACAGAAAGGCAAAACTAAACTAATACGTATGGCATGTAGACTGTGATGGAAGAAGGGTATTTACTTCAGTGGTCTTACAGTGCCAGCCATACATGTGGAGGGATATGGACAAGATAGCATGAATTTTTTGATGTCCCTCGAAATGTTATGGGAAAAATGATGTATTAAGAACTGAGGGTTCTGGAGATACCTGTAGTGAAAAGAAGAGTGCTTAATTAAAATTACTTCCCAAAATTGCTTTTGAAAACTACTCTCATCTCTATCTTTCTCCTCATCCCCACTTTCAGTTGTTGCATCAGATTGTTTCCTAATTAGCCTCTAATCATTTTATTTGCGTATTTTTCATGTACCTATCTAAAGTAGGATTTCAACACCCTGTGGGCTGAGAAATTGTCCCTTGGTGACTGATAAGTCTCTATTGCTCAGTACTGTGTCTATTCAAAGTAGGGACTCAGATGCATTTGTTAAATGAATGAATGAATAAAAGCACAGATCAGTTATATCTCATTCATTCTTTGTATTTTGAGTATCTTTGCCTCTTGCATTAAAATGAGTTTTCTTGAATGAAACTACGAACTGCTTCTTTGAAAAGATAAACAAAATTGATAAACCTTTGGCCAAACTCACTAAGAAAACAAGGAGAGAGGATCCAAAGAAATAAAATTAGAAATGAAAAAGGAGAAGTAACAAGGGACATCACAACATAGAAAGAATTACATGAGACTGCTATAAAAAATTATATGCCAACAAATTGAACAACTTAGAAGAAAAGGATAAATTATCAGAAATATGCAGTCTTCTAAAAGTTAATCAGGAATAATTAGAAAATGTCACTAGACCAAAAATCAGTAACAGAATTGAATCAGTAGTCCCAAAACTCCCAACAAACAAAAGTTCAGACCAGATGGATTCACGAATTCTTTAAAAAAGAGTTAATATCTATTCCCCTCAAACTATTTGAAAAAAAATAGAAGAGGAAGGAAAGCTTCCAAATATATTCTACAAGGCTAGCCTTACCCTGATACTAAAACCAGATAAAGACACTACAAAAGAAGAGAACTATAGGACTATGTTCCAATCTCTGGAACATAGATGCAAAAATCCTCAACACAATATTAGCAAACTGCATTCAACAATACATTAAAAGGATCACTCCCTCCCCCCAAAAAAGAGAGTAAATGAATAAAAAATTCACCATGATCAAGTGGAATTTACTCCTGGGGTGCAAGCATGTTTCAATATTTGAAAATCAATCAATGGGATAACACCACATTAACAAAATAAATTCTAAAAATCATGATAACATCAATAAATGCAGAAAAGCATTTTACAAAATTTAATATCTGTTAATGATAAAACAAACTCTCAAAAAGTGGGTTTAGAGGGAATATACCTCAACATAATGAAGACCATATATGATAAACCCACAGCTGACATACACAATAATGAAAAACTGAGAGCTTTTTCTTGAAGATCAGGAACAAGACAACAATGTCCACTCTCATCACTTTTAGGCAACATAGTACTGGAAGTCCTAGCCACAGTAATCAGACAAGAAAAAGAAATAAAAGACACCCAAAGAAGTAAAGAAGTAAAATTGTCACTATTTGCAGATGGCATAATACTATACATAGAAAACCATAAAGACTTCACTAAAAAACTATTAAAGGTAAAAAATGAATTCAGTAAGTTGCAGGACACAGAATTAATATAAAGAAATCTGTTGTATCTCTGTACACTAATAACAAGGTAGCAGAAAGAAAAATTAAGATAGCAGTTCTATTTACAATTACACCAAAAAGATTGAATACCTAGGAATGAACTTAAACATGGAAATGGAACATCTGTACTCAAAACTATAAAACATTGATGAAGGAGGGGTGCCTGGGTGGCTCAGTGGGTTAAAGCCTCTGCCTTCGGCTCAGGTCATGATCCCAGTGTCCTAGGATCGAGCCCCGCATCGGGCTCTCTGCTCTGTGGGGAGCCTGCTTCCTCCTCTCTCTCTGCCTGCCTCTCTGCCTAGTTGTGATTTCTATCTGTCAAATAAAAAAAAAAAAAAAACACCCCCCCCAAAAAAACCCCCAAAACATTGATGAAGGAAATTGGAGATGACACAAAGAAATGGAAAGACAAACCATGCTTGCTTATAAATTGGAAGAATTAATATTGTTAAAATGTCCATACTACACAAAGCAATCTATAGAGTCAATGCAATCTGTATTAAAATGCCAATAATATTTTTTCACAGAACTAGAACAAATAATCATAAAATTTGTATGGAACAACAAAAGACCCTGAACAGCCAAAGCAATCTTGAGAAAGAAGAACAAAGCTGGAGGTATCACAATCCCAGATTTCAAAATATACTACCGATCTGTGGTAATCAAAACCATATGATACTGGCACAAAAATAAACACATAGATCAATGAAATAGAATAGAGATCCCAGAAATAAACCCAAGCTTATATGGTCAATTAATCTATAATATAGCAAGAATATACAATTGGGAAAAGACAGTTCTTCACCAAAGACTGCTGGGGAAACTGGACACCTACAAGCAAAAGAATGAAACTGGACCACTTTCTTACACCATACACAAAAATAATCTCAAAATGGACTGAAGACCCAAATGTGAGACCTGAAACCATACAATTTCTAGAAGAAAGCATAAGCAGTAATCTTTTTGACATCAGCTTTTGCAACATTTTTCTCAATATGTTTTCATAGGCAAAGGAAATAAAAGCAAAAATAAACATTGGGATTACACTAAAGTAAAAAGTTTTTACACAGCAAAGGAAATCATAAACAAAATGAAAAAGCAACCTAGTGAATGGGGGGAAATACTTATAAATTATGTATCTGATAAAAGATTAATATCCAGCATATATAAAGAATTTACACAACTGAACACTAAACAACAATAACAGCAACAACAACAACAGCAACAAACTGATTAAAAAGTGGGCAGAGGACCTGAATAGACATTTTTCCAAAGAAGACATGCAGAAGGTCAACAGATACATGAGAAGATGCTCAACATCACTAATCATCAGGGAAATACAAATCAAAACCATAATGAGATACCACCTTATATCTGTCAGAAAAGCTAGAATCAAAAAGACAAGAAATAGCAAGTGTTGGCAAGGATGTGGACAAAAGAGAACATTCTTACACTGCTGTTGGGAATGTAAATTGATGCAGCCACTGTGGAAAACAGTATAGAATTTCCTAAAAAAATTGAAAATAGAAATATGATGTGATCTAGTAATTCCACTACTGAGTATTTACCCAAAGAGAATAAGAACATGAATTCTAAAACACACATGTACTCCTGTTTACTGCAGCAGTATTACACCAGGAGAGATATGGAAACAACAAAAGTTCCCATCGATAGATGAATGGATAGAGAAGATGTGGTATATATGCACAATGGAATATCATTCAGCTGTTAAAAAAGAATGAGTTGCTCTTTGTGACAACGTGGATGAATCTAGAGGGTATTATGGTAAGTGAAATAAGTCAGACAGAAAGGCAAATACAATATAATTTCATTGACATATGGAATGTAAAGAACATAAAAGTAGAAATGGACCTATAAATAGGTCCATTTAAATAGAGAACAAACTGATGGGTGCCAAACGGGTACTGGTTTCTAGTTATGAAATGAATAAGACACAAGGATTAAAGACACAGCATAGGGGATAAAGTCAATGGTATTTTGCTAGTATTGTGTGGTGACAGATGGTAGCTACCCTGTGGGAAACATAGCATCATGTATATACTTGTCAAATCACTATGTTATACACCTGAAACGAATGTGTGTCAACTATATTTCAGTAAAAAAAAAAAAAAAAAAAAAAAAATTCCCTGAGATGATGGATTCAATTGACTTCTAACTTAAATACTCCAGACCAGTCATGATGAAAGCTTGTTCCAAGGTAGGAATTGCAAGAGAAAGGGATAGGCAAGAGATAGTTAAAAGGAACACGCCAGCATTTAACTGGTAACTTCAGGGACAATAGAGAGAAAGGATGAATCCCTATTTTCTACCTTGGCCTACTGTTTAGAAAATAACCCACTGACAAAAAGCATGAAGAACACCCAAAAGTTTATTGGTAGGGGTGTGTGGCCACATGAAAGAAATTGTTCTACTTTAGACATACAGTGAGTTGAGGTGTTTCTAGAATTCCAAATGGAGGTTTTATTTTGCAATACAGTGGGGCAACTCTCACATGTGCCTTAAAAAGTTAAGTATTAGAGGAAAAGACAGAATATTTACTCTTAGGAGGATAAAACCATGTGGTAAACCGGGGAGGAAATAAAAGAGGAGGAAGAAAGAATGGGAAATATGCAAAAACAACTTGTATTTCTTACTTTGGATAATGGTTACCTCTAGGCATTATTTTGAAGTAGCTGAGTCCTCATAATTGTCCCATTTTGTTTTCTATATTTTAATTTTGTGTTTTGTACCCCTAATCCAGAACAACCAATTTCTTCATGCTATGATAAGTATCCTCACACAGTCTTTCTCACCCTGCTATTTATCAGAACTTCCTGGCTCTCAGGCATTTTCTGCTTCTTCTCAAACAACTAAACATCCCATTAACGAACTTCTTTCAATTAATTGATAGCATAGCAGTCCTATTCAGTATGTGCATTACCAGTTTCTGTAATTTCTTTATAAATTAAGAAAAAAATCATTAAAAACCAGTACATGTCAAATAAAGTGATATCACCAGGAAAACTCCCTTGGTTGTCTCCTAAGAGACTTCACGGGGCAACTAACTTTGTGAATTTGCCACAGTCTCCAGCCAGCTTTGCAGCCAAGTGAGTATATATCTTAAATCTGGATTTTCATAATTAATGTCACTAGACTGAGATCTATGTTCAAAATATCAACAACATGTAACTATAATGCAAGTGGGCTGGCCAGCCTATTTTCTGTCTTGCACTTAAACCTACATTGAATAATGTAGGCTTAGGGATCAGGAGGGAGGCTAGAAAGAGATTTTTAACTTAATTGAATGTTAAATGAAATCAGGTTATAAGAACTCAATGTGTAATTTTCCCAATATATCATTTGTCTTAGATTTCTAAGTGTTACACTATCCAAAAATTCTCTGAATAAGCATTGACCAAATCTGGCTTTAGAGGGGAAGGCAACTCTGAGCAGCAGAGGTACAACGAATGTGGGTCCTGATGTTTGATGGTGATTCCTACCCCACCTCATCCCTGCTGGGTTGGCTCTCCAATTTACCTTCCTGAGACCTTGGAGGCATTCACTTCTTCTGTCCATTAGACTGACAGCTTCCATCACATGTTGCTTTCTCCTTCTGCTGTCTGTCTGTCCTCAAAGTTTTCATTAATACTTGAGGACTGAATTAATCTCCTCATCTTTGTTTCTGAGGACAACATATGAATTGATTATTAACTCTTTAGGTATCATCGGCAATTAATTCATATTCTTTTAATATTTTTGTTTTCCATGCAGAAAGATAAGCAGTCAAATCTGAAAATTGTTTACTTAATTAAGATAGTATGATAGTATGATAAAATTTATACTCTAAGTTTATGTGTCTATGCACTTTTTTATTATTCTTTTCAAATTATTAAAGAAGATAGTGTGTTTTATCTCTTTTTTTTATTTTGAGTTTAGATAAATGATATGATAGACTCTTGGTCATGGTCTTGGCAATGTGTGAGGATGCTGTTATTTCCATAAAAATATATCTGTTAAAATATTTAGTGTTAACTATGAAAATGTAAGTTAGCATCAATGCCTGGGACAACTAGGTACAGATAATGGGTGATGGGCAAGGGAAAAGCAATTCAACAAAACAGCATGGGGACATTTGGGTGGTTCAGTCAGATAAGCAACCAACTCTTGATTTTGGCTCAGGTCATAATCTCAGGGTTGTGAGGTTAATCCCTGACTCAGGCTGTGTGTTCAGAAGGAAGTCTGAGATTCTCTCTCTACCTCTCTTTCTGTCCCTTCCCCTGTACATGCTCTTTCTCCAATAAATAAATAAATCATAAAAAAAAAACCCCAAACAGAAAAAAGAAGACAGCATGTGCAAGGTTTGGAGTAGGAGAGAGCATATTTAATGGGTAATGGGAATTAGCTTGAATGGGTTGACGATGAGCTGTACAGAGGGTGCTAAAGAGACAGGCAAGGTCAAGTCATGGAGGGAATCTATTCATTATTTTAGGGAAGGAAGAGCCACTCAATATTTCCCAAAAACAAAAAAAGCTCTCCTTTTCTTCTTTTTCCTCCTTCATTTTTTTAAGATTTGTTTACTTATTTATTTATTTGACATAGGGAGAGAGAGAGAGAGAGAGCGAGCCCACAAGCAGGTGGAGCAGGAGCAGCAGGCAGAGAGAGAGGGAGAAGAAGACTCCCCACTGAACAGCCAGATGTGGGGTTCAATCCCAGGACCCCAAGATCATGACCATAGCGGAAGGGACCCCAAGACCATCACCTGAGCTGAAGACAGATGCTTAACCAATGGAGCCACCCAGGGACCCCTCTCCTCCTTCGTTTCTTCTCTCCCTTCTTTGCTTTCTTCCCTCTTGCTCTCTTCCTTCATTTCTTTCTAATTGTTTTTTTCCCCCTTCCTTTCTTTCAATTATTGGCTTGTTTTTTTCCCCTTATTTCCAGTTTCCTTTTTTTTTTTTTTTTTGTATCTTCTGAAAATGAATTCATCATCTCATTGAAGAAATTACTTTTTTTTTTTTTTTTTTTTACAGATGGCACAAAAACATGATAGAAAATATATGTAAATCTTCAACTTGGTGATATTTTCTTCTTATTTTTCTTTGGCTTCTTAATGACCAGTCTGTGTAGAGAATTTTGAAATTATCCTGTCTCCTGGAGACACTAGATATTTTATTCTCTCTAGACCTTGATATACCACAATTTTGACTCATATCTATCTATCTATCTATCTACCTGTCATAGATAGATAGATAGATCTATCTACCTATCATATAATTATCTATAGTTATATATCTATCTTACTAGAATCACTAAGAAGATATTTGATAGCCCATTTGTTCAGGAAATGAATACAATAATTTACCTATTGAATCAGACAATTGGTAAGAATAACAATGAACACAATAGCAGAATCAAACCACTTCTCCCTGATAATATTGGTCAACAGAGAGTGACAAAAAAAGGTTGGGCATCATTATGACTTATAGAAGGGGTATGTCTAGTGGGTTTCTGTTTTGGCAAACTATTTTTAAAAAAGTATTAAAACAGACTGATAGAATGGTAGTAGTAGTATATAACATCACCAGTAAAAAGCTTAGTAGCCACAATAATATGAAGTTGGTATAGATTTTTTTTTTAAGATTTTGTTTATTTATTTGAGAGAAGGAGCACGAGACGGGAGAAGGTCAGAGGGAGAAGCAAACTCCCCATGGAGCTGGGAGCCTGATGTGGGACTTGATCCCGGGACTCCAGGATCATGGCCTGAGTTGAAGGCAGTTGCTTAACCAACTGAGCCACCCAAGCACGCCCTGAAATTGGCATAGATTAATGAGATACTTAAATAAAGATTAATTATAAAGTTTCAACTAGAACCATTGTATAAGACAAATTATGATTTTTTTCTTGTTTACCCTCATTTGTGTCTTATAGTTATCAAAGATAACTTTGTAATGGATTTTATATGAGAAAGTAAATAGGCATTTTAAAAAAAAAAAGATAATGTCATACTGAAATGAGACTGGAGAGAGGATAGTTTCTACAGTGGGAACAGTTTAAGTTTTATATACTACACCAGAGAATCAGGGGACTCTGCAGAATAAGGAACAGAGGATGAATGATGACTTGTGTTGGAAGTTGGGCAAAAAAGAAAGAAAAACCTAGAGCAAAAAAACAAAAACAATAAACAAACAAAAACAGTAGAAAGACTGAAGATACTGCAGGATGGGGAGAGAGAGAAAGAGAGGGACCAGATACAAGGTGAACACTTTTGGTGGACTCTGGGTCAACAAGAGGTCCCATTATCTCATGCCCCAGACATGTTTTTTTCTATATGGGGGGCCTTCGGACAGAAGGGTAAGTACTGATATCAAGAACCAAACTAGGTTAGGATAGACTGAACTTCTGACACTCTCATCCTCAGGCATTCTTTGAGCAGTCCAACAAAAGTTTGGTCTCTGCAGCTTGAGTGCAAACAGCACCATATGGATCATAAAATCATCACAAGAGGCAGAAGACAAGTCTGTCTATAGTAGGTGTACTCTTCCTGACTCACTCCAGCTTCACATATATGTTAAGCTATAGGAAAATATATAACCCGCTTTTTCAGCTTGCCATTTGCAATGATATGATTCACCATTACTGGCAGGCCCAGGAAGTTAATCTTTTTTTTTTTTAATTTTTTTAATTAGCATATAATGTATTATTAGCCCCAGGGGTATAGATCTGTGAATCACCAGGTTTACACACTTCATAGCACTCACCATAGCACATAACCCAACCACCCTCTTCCCCCAACCACCCCGCCCCCCTGGGCAACCCTCAGTTTGCTTTGTGAGTTAAGAGTCTCTTATGGTTTGTCTCTCTCCCAATTCAATCTTGTTTCATTTATTCCTTTCCTACCCCCAACCACCCCCCACACACTTTGCCTCTCAACTTCCTCATATCAGGGAGATCATATGATAATTGTCCTTCTCTGATTGACTTATTTCACTAAGCATAATACCCTCTAGTTCCATCCACATCATTGAAAATGGCAAGATTTCATTTCTTTTGATGGTTGCATAATATTCCATTGTATATACATACCACCTCTTCTTTATCCATTCCTCTGTTGATGGACATCTAGGTTCTTTCATAGTTTGGCTATTGTGGACATTGCTGCTATAAACATTCGGGTGCATGTGCCCCTTTGGATCACTACATTTGTATCTTTAGGGTAAATACCCAGTAGTACAATTGCTGGGTTATAGGGTAGCTCTATTTTCAGTTTTTTGAGGAACCTCCACACTGTTTTCCAGAGTGGTTGCACCAGCTTGCATTCCCACCAACAGTGTAGGAGGGTTCCCCTTTCTCCACATCCTTGCCAGCATCTGTAATTTCCTGACTTGTTAATTTTAGCCATTCTGACTGGTGTGAGGTGGTATCTCACTGTGGTTTTGATTTGTATTTCCCTGATGCTGAGTGATACAAATACAAAACTTTTAGGCCAAATTACATAAGAAGATTGGCAGAACCTATAAGAAGAATCCAGAAAAAAGAGAAGGGTACTCCCAGCCACCGTGGCCAATGGTTATCACCAGCTTCTCACTGAGGAACTGAGAGTTTAGGCACTAAAGGACAGTGGATAAGAACTGGACCCCATCAGCCCTGGGAGCACTTTTTCACGTGTCTGTTAGCCATTTGGATGTCTTCTTTGCAGAAATGTCTGTTCATGTCCTCTGCCCATTTCTTGATTGGATTTTTTGTTCTTTGGGTGTTGAGTTTGATAAATTCTTTATAGATTTTGGATACTAGCCCTTTATTTGATATGCCATTTGCAAATATCTTCTCCCATTCTGTCAGTTGTATTTTGGTTTTGTTGACTATTTCCTTTGCAAAAGCTTTTCATTTGGATGAGGTCCCAGTAGTTCATTTTTGCCCTTGCTTCCCTTGCCTTTGGCGATGTTTTTAGGATGAAGTTGCTGTGGCTGAGGTCAAAGAGGTTGCTGCCTGTGTTCTCCTCAAGGATTTTGATGGATTCCTGTCTCACATTGAAGTCTTTCATCCATTTTTGAGTCTATTTTTGTGTATGGTGTAAGGAAATGGTCCAGTTTCATTTTTCTGCATGTGGCTGTCCAATTTTCCCAACACCATTTGTTGAAGAGGCTGCCTTTTTTTTCCATTGGACATTCTTTCCTGCTTTGTCAAAGATTAGTTGACCATAGAGTTGAGGGTCAATTTTTGGACTATCTATTCTTTTCCATTGATCTATGTGTCTGTTTTTGTGCCAGTACCATACTGTCTTGGTGATGACAGCTTTGTAATAGAGCTTGAAGTCTGGAATTGTGATGCCACCAACTTTGGCTTTCTTTTTCAACATTCCTCTGGCTATTCGAGGTCTTTTCTGGTTCCATAAAAACTTTAGGATTATTTGTTCCATTTCTTTGAAAAAAATTGATGTTATTTTGATAGGGATTGCATAAAATGTATAGATTCCTTTAGGTAGCATAGACGTTTTCACAATATTTGTTCTTCCAATCCATGAGCATGGAACATTTTTCCATTTCTTTGTGTCTTCCTCAATTTCTTTCATGAGTACTTTATAGTTTTCTGAGTATAGATTCTTGGCCTCTTTGGTTAGGCTAATTCCCAGGTATCTTATGGTTTTGGGTGCAGTTGTAAATGGGATTGACTCCTTAATTTCTCTTTCTTCTGTCTTGTTGTTGGTGTAGAGAAATGCAACTGATTTCGGTGCATTGATTTTATATCCTGACACTTTACTGAATTCCTGTACAAGTTCTAGCAGATTTGGAGTGGAGTCTTTTGGGTTTTCCACATAAAGTATCATATCGTCTGCAAAGAGTGATAGTTTGACTTCTTCTTTGCCAATTCGGATGCCTTTAATTTCTTTTTGTTGTCTGATTGCTGAGGCTAGGACTTCTAGTACTATGTTGAATAGCAGTGGTGATAATGGACATCCCTGTCATGTTCTGGACCTTAGTGGAAAAGCTCTCAGTTTTTCTCCATTGAGATTGACATTTGCTGTGGCTTTGATGATATTGAAGTATGTACCCTCTATCCCTACACTTTGAAGAGTTTTGATCAAGAAAGGATGCTCTACTTTGTCAAATGCTTTTTCAGCATCTATTGAGAGTATCATATGAGAGAGAGATTGATTCATTATAGGAATTTTCTCACATGCTTGTGGAAGCAAGAAGTCCCACAGTCTACCTTTTCTAGCTTTTAGAGGTGATCTAATTCGGGGCTGGAAAATTTGGGGGAGGCAGTGGTGAGAGAAGGAGAACAGTAGTGTAATTCTTGGTCTGAATTCAAAAGCCTGATAACCAGAAGCACCCGGTCGAAGGACAGGAGAAGGTGGATACCTCAGCTTAAACAGAGTGAATTTGGCCTTCTTCCGCCTTTTTGTTCTATGCAGGTGTTTTTAAGGAGATTAGGTGATGCTCACTGCCATTGGTGTGGGCAACCTTCTTTACTCAGGCTATTGATGCAAATGCTAATCTCATTGGGAGTCACCCTTGCAGACACACCCAGAAATGTTTTACTAGCTATCTGGGCATCCCTTAGCCCAGTCAAAATGACATGTAAAATTAACCATTATGATGCACAATAACTTCAATAATTCTTGACCAAAAATAAAAATTGTTTTCTGAATTAGCCATAATATTTGCTTAAATGGCCAAAAATGAAGTAGCAGCAACTACAACTACCATAATATTTGCTTAAATGGCCAAAAATGAAGTAGCAGCAAGTATATTTTTCTACAATAGTTTAAAATTGCTCCCAGAATCTTCAGTTATTTAATAAATTAAAGCTGACCAGGCTAGTTAATGTTAAGACTGAGTTTATATGGTCCATAACTGTGAGGAAGAATTTTGGAAAGATTAAAAACTTAACATGTTTGATAATCATGGGGACAAAACTTTTATTTGCCAATTGAAAATGTAGCATTATGTAGAAAATAAAATCATGGTTTCTTTAGTACTAAATTCTTCAATTCACTAAGGTCTTAGACAACCTAATATTTCACAAATTCAAAACACTGAATACCTCATGGAATAAAACCAAAATGAGCTTGTAATGTAGCTTCTCAATGTAAGAAACCTAGTTACTGTGAGCTTTTGAATGCCTGCTGCCTACTGTCATGTAGAAGCTTGTATAATTCACTAAGAAACCCCTGAAAATGAAGTCTTGGCAATTCTAACATGATTTATTGCTTTATTTATTTTTTTTTAATGAACATCCTTCTCTCTTGCCTTTTGCTTTTCAACATGATGTCAACACTGGAATGCTTTATAAATTCTGTATTTCTAATTTTTTGCTTATGTTTGTTAAGACCTCAGGAACAGAATATTCTCTTGCTCTAATTCTTCACCATCAACAGGAGCTGTATTAAAAACTCAAGCTTCTGTAAATGTGTATTGTCCTTCATTAGCCTGAACTTGAAGACAGTATCTCATTCTTTTGAGAAGGGTTTTCAAAGTCCTGTTTAGTGAATTTGGGCTAATGAGGCTGCAATCCTGATAAGAGCAGGCCAGGATGTGTAGGTCCTCATTCTCCTGCAGTCAGAGCCCTGGCAAACCCCCTTGGAAGCCTAAGGGGGAAGCCTAAGGGAGTTTTAATGACCTACCATGGATTCCATTTTTTTATGGTCTTTTTGAGAAAAAAATATTTTTGAAAGTCATTTTCATTTATTTATTTGATTTCTTTTTCCCCAAATTACATAATTTTTAAGAAATAATTTTTCCAGGAGTTCTTTCACTTCCGAGAATGCTAAAGTGAATGAATTTCTAAATAAAAGCTAGTAACACTAGGTGTAACAAAGATGAGAATAGTCAGTCATGAGAATGGAAAGTACATCATATGGAATGTGGTCAATAATATTGTAATACACCAATTGTGCCGAGCAAATGCTAATGCATGTAATTGTTGAATTACTATATAGCATACCTGACACTAGTTTAATATCATATGTCAACTGTACTTAATTTAAAAATAAGAATAAATAAAAATAAACAATATATTATAATTTAAAAAATGAGAGTAGTTAATTTACTCAGGACTTTTGCTTTATATCTGGTGTTCTCTATGTATGGTGGTAGGGAAAAGGATTTACAGATGTGCATGGAGCACTGGGTGTTAAATGCAAACAATGAATCATGGAACACTACATCAAAAACTAATGATGTACTGTATGGTGACTAACATAACACAATTTAAAAAATTGGAAAAAAATATATGTGCCAATAAATGCAGACATGGTCCTTTTTCACATTTTAATAACTTATTGAGAAAAGTCCTTTCTTTTACTGTCAAACAGAAGATCTAACAATTCAGATACAAAAGTTCATAAGGTTGAGACCTCAAATAACAAGGACCAATATTGTATGTTAATTTTTTTCATTTTTATTGAGATATAATTGATATATAACATTGTATTTGTTTTAAGTATACAATAAAATGATTGGATGTATCTATGTATTACAAAATGCTTACCACAATAGGTTTAGTCAACCTCTGTTATCTCAGTTACAAATTTTTTTCTTGTGATGAGAACTTTTAAGATCTACTGTCTTGGGGTGCCCGGGTGGCTCAGTTATTTAAGCATCTGCCTTCAGCACAGGTCATGATCCCAGGGTCCTAGGATTGAGTCCCATGTTGGGAATCCCTGCTCAGCAGGGAGCCTGCTTCCACTTCTCCCTCACCTGCTCCCCCCACCCCCGCTCATGCTGTCTTCACAAATAAATAAATATAATCTTAAAAAAAAACTACTCTTTTAACAATTTTTAAGTATATAATAGAGTGTTGTTAATGATAGACAGCATGCTGTACATTACACCCTTAGTGTTTGTTTATTTTAGAACTGGAAGTTTGTACCTTTTGACCACTGACACTCATTTCACAACCCCCCCCAACACACATTTGGTAACAACTACTTTCTGTGCATATAAGTTTATTTTTTTAATTTAGATTCCACATATAAGTGAGATCACACAGAATTTGTCTTTCTCTGTCTCATATTTTACTTAGCAAAATGCCCTCAAGGGCCATCCATGTTGTTGCAAATGGCAGATTTCTTTCTTCTTTATGGCTGAGTAATATTCCTACACATATTTATTTAGTATTTATATATTTATTTTCATGAATGTGGGGCTTAAACTCAAAACCCTGAGATGAGGAGTCATATGCTCTTCTGACTGAGCCAGCCATGCATGTATATATATATATATATATATATATATATATACACACACACACACACACATATATACACACACATATATATGTATATGTATATATACATATATTATATATATACACACACATGAAGATACATGACATTTTCCTTATCCATTCATCTGTTCTTGCATACTTAGGTTATTTCCTAATGTCTTGGCTATTCTAAATAATGCTGCGGTGAACATGGGGGTGCATGTATCTTTCTGAAATTATGATTTTATTTCCTTTGGATATATTCCCAGAGATGGAATTGAAGGATCATATAGTAGTTCAATTTTTAACTTTTTAAAAAAACTATGTGATTTACTTGAGAACAAGATGGGGTTGAGCACAAATGGGAGGAGAGGCAGAAGGAAAAGAGACTCCCTTCTGAGCAAGGAGCTGAGGCAGGGCTCAATCCCAGGGCCCTGATATGACCTTAGGTAAAATCAAATTCTTAACCAACTTAGCCACCCAGCCATCCCTCTATTTTTAACTTTTTAAGGAACCGCCATAGTATTTTCCATAGTTGTTCTATCAATTTCCGTTTCCCTCAACAGTGCACCAGGATTGCCTTTTCTCCACATTCTTGCCAACACTTCTTATCTCTTGTCTTTTTGATAATAGCCATTTTAAGAGATGTGAGGTGATACATCATTGTGGATTTGATTTGCAATTTCTCTGATGACTAGTGATGTTGAGCATCTTTTCATGTACCTGTTGTCCATTTATAGGTCTTTTTGGAGAAATGTCTATTTGGTTTTTCTGCCCCATTTAATCCGATCGTTGTTTTTTTACTATTGACTTCTATGAATTCTTTATGTATTTTGGGTATTAACTCTTGATCAAATATATGATTTGCAAATATTTTATCCCATTCAGTAGACTGACTTCATTTTGTTGAGGTTTAACTTTACTGTATAGAAGAAGCTTGTTAGTTAGAGGTTGTCCCAGTTGTTTATTTTTGCTTTTGTTGCCTTTACTTTTGGTGTCAAATCCAAAACGTCATTGTCTACACTGATGTCAAAGATCTTATCCCCACATTTTCTTCTAGGAAATTTATGGTTTCAGGTCTATGTTCACATCTTTAATCCACTTTGAGTTGATTTTTGGATATGGTATTAAAAAAAAAGGGGGTTTAGGCTCATTCTTTTGCATGTTGCCGTGGTTTTTCCAATATTGTTTATTGAAGCGACTATCCTTTCCTCATAGTATATTCTTGGTCCCTTTGTCATAAGTTAATTGACCATATATGTGTGGGTTTATTTCTGGGATCTATATTGTTCCATTGATCTATATGTCTGCTTTTATACCAATCCCTTACTGCTCTGATCACTAAAATTTTATAATATAGTTTGGAATCAGGGAATATGATGTCTTCTGCTTTATTTTTTTTAAATATTTTATTTATTTATTCAAGAGAGAGTGAGAGCTAGAGCGAGTGAGAGAGAGAGAGTGAGAGAAGCAGACTACCTGCTGATCAGAGAGCCTGATGTGGGGCTGGATCCTAAGACCCTGAGATCATGACCTGAGCCAAAGTCAGACATTTAACCAACTGAGTCAGAATCACCCATGTGCCCCACCTTCAGCTTTATTCTTCTTTCTCAAGATTGCTTGGGCCATCCAGGGTTCTTGGTAGTTTGGGATCTTCTGTAGTGTGTGTTCATAAATTACATAAAACAATTCAAAAAGCAGCAAAACATGTGTCCACATGAACACACATTCATGTACACATATCATTCCTAAAACATGTACGTTTATGCCTATTAGGTTATGCTTTTATATTATTTATATATCTATATAGAGATAGCTATAAATATCACCATCAAACATATTATTATCAATATGTTGATCTGTCAGTCTTCTTAGTATTGATCAATCCTTCCTACTTATCCTCCATCTGCTTAAGTAATATATTTTTCTTCCTCTTTCCAAATGAAATTAAAATGTACACCATATGGGGTGCCTGGGTGGCTCAGTGGGTTAAGCCTCTGCCTTCGGCTTAGGTCATGATCCCAGGGTCCTGGGATCGAGCCCCACATCAGGCTCTCTGCTCAGCGGGAAGCCTGCTTCCTCCTCTCTCTCTGCCTGCCTCTCTGCCTATTTGTAATCTCTATCAAATAAATAAATAAAATCTTTAAAAAAATAAATAAATAAAATAAAATAAAATGTACACCATAAACTATGATCTGTCCATCAGCTTGATGAGAGGGAAGTTTAATGTCTTCTAGGACCACTTCATAAATATTTCAAAAATCCTTGAAGTCATGCTGAGATTTTTCTCAAAACCCTTAAGTTCCACCAATTTATGAGTTTCATGTAAAATTATTATTATTTTTTTTTAAAGATTCTATTTGTCAGAATGAGAGAGAGAGAGAGAGAGCACAAGCAGGGGGAATGGCAGGCAGAAGGAGAAGCAGGCTTCCTTCTGTGCAAGGAGCCAGATGTAGGAATCGATCCCTGGGTCCTGGGATCATGATCTGATCTGAAGGCAGCCCTTTGCCAACTGAGCCATCCAGGGGTCCCTCATGTAAAATTCTTTCCAGTGTGCTGTCTGCTGAATGATTTTGAGATACTTAATATCTAATTGTCAGTTACTTAGCTCTCACCAATTACTTGTTTTCCCCACACATCTTCAAGAATAGGGGTAGAGATGTAAGGGCTCTTTGATTTGATGTAATCAGAGTTAACCTGAAGCCCAGTAGTACAGTACCTCTAGTGTCTCACCAACCCTATTTAACCTATTTTCTGTCACTCTTGGAATATCTGCCCTATTAGTTACTACTGGACAGTTTTCCCCGTCACATGTTCTGTCCATGCCACTTATTGTCTCACCTTGACTCCCAATTTTGATATTATCTACAGCCAACTTCCCATATTCCCAATTACTTCTTTTAACTACCTTCTGACTTTCTGAAATTATTGATAATGCAAACCATCCACTCTGATATTCACATAGAGGTGTTACCAAATAATTCTTGGATCAGGGGGTATCTGTTCTCTCTAGTACTTCTATCTCAATCTTCTTGCTCTTTCATGTCTCCCAATGTCCAATTGTCCCGTTATTACTTTAGTAGAAGATGGGACAAAGTGGCCAAACAAAGCTTCTCACTGTATAGGAAGAATGATTTAGTTCAAATGCCAGAAATTCTTTCTGAAAATGATCTACTATAATAGTCTCTTTACTCTCTTAAATGTTTCTTTGGAAAGCACTCTGACCCCATTTTATTCCATGACCTCCTCTCTTCTCTCAGTTAATCAGATAAATGTATTTATTTCTGGGTCTCAGTTACACCCTCATATTTAATCTTTCAGCAAACCCTTCTGACTCTTCCTTTAAAATATTCTCAGAATCCAAGTGCTTCTCAGGACGCCCATTCAATATCATCACAATGATCCCAGCCAGCAACTTCCTTCACCTGGACAAATGTGATAGCCTTCTAACTTCTGTATCTGCTTTCATCCTTGCCTCTCTACTGTCAGTGTTCCCTGCAGCAACCACAGAGTGATTTAAATTTTGTCAGGTCGAGTGATTCCTCCCAAGACTTCCCATCTCACCCAAATGAAATTCAAAGTACTTACCATGGCTTGCCAGGCTCTCAGTGATCTTGACCCCAGCTGCTTCACTGAATATACCTCCTATCATTCCTCTTGTCACCCACACTGAGCCACAATAGCCTCCTTGCCATCCTTAAAACTGCATCACACTTCCCCTTCAGAGGCTCTGGAATGTTCTTCCCCAGATGTTGACTGGACTTTTTCCATGCTTTTTTCCATTTAATTTCTCTCACTCTCCATGTAGTTCTCACCTTATTAAAAAAGATATTTTTAGGTATTTTACAAGATACTATTCTGTATTATTTTTCATCCTTTTTTTCCTGCTTCATTTTTCTTTGCAAAACTCATGGCCATATATATGACATGATACATGGATTTCATGATTTGCTGAAGGATTTCTTACTTTTTATTTCTGAAATGTAAGCTTGTTGAACACAGGCACTGTTTTAGTCTGTTTAGGCTGCCAACCAAAATGCCATAGACTATGCGGTTTAAACAACATAAATTGATCATTACAGACTTCTGGAGTCTGGAAGTCCAAGGTCAGAGTGCCAACACAGTTGGGTTTTGGTGAGGACTCTCTCCCTGGCTTGCAGATTGCTGCCTCTTGCTGGGTGCTCATAGTGCCTTTCCTCAGTGCATGCACAGGGACAGAGAGAGAGAGAGAGAGAGGATTTTTTCCCCCCTCACATTCTTTTAAAATCACCAATACTATCAGATTAGGAATCCTCTTTTATCACCTCGTTCAATTTTAATGATTTCCTAAAAGCCCTTTCTCTAAATATATTCATATTGGGGGTTAGGGCTTCAACATATGAGTTGGGGTTAAAGATGATTCATAACACGGACTTTACTGAATTATGGAATGAATGAATGCAGTAATTTCTAAAAATGGACTTCTTGGCTCATATGTAAATCAGAGAACTGTTGGACACTGAAATAATTTATGCAAGTATTCTAGGACACTTAGGAGCTCTTTGAACTTTCTCTAACATTTAAGTGTCTTTGTGTGTTTCAATTTTTCTGTGAGCTTTCCTGTAACATTTAAGTGTGCTTGGCTCACTTATGTGTGAACTTACATATACACACACACATATGATTCTGTGGGTGGTGAGTGTCGCCTGTTCCATATGCCAACCTCTCTAAGTGTTAGTTCTAGCCTAGCCAATATGCTTTCTTCTACTCAACTCATATGGAAACTTTATATTCCCTTTCAAAGTTCTGTACCATTCTAAGCAGTCATAAGGGAAGGAGAATAGAGTCTTTTAGTTGGAGCACTGCTACTCTTCCAGAGCTGGGGACTTTATTTCCACAGGTCAAAGAGTATCAGTCAAGTATGCCAGAATTAATATAAAGAGCCTAGATTTAGGGTGGTCTACATGCTTTTACTTTTGTGACACCAATTCAGCTTCCAGAGTTGCTTACCTTTAGAGACATATGTTGTACCAACCTCTAGCGTTCTTTTGCCACTGTTTTGTTTTCCTTCTTGTTCTCAAAGGTGACTCCTCTTGCGTTAGTTCTCTCATTGGGACTCTATCAACCATCCTTGCTTTTTTCTATCTAAAAATAAATGGAAGTCCTTCATTAAGGATGGGATCTAGCTTGACTTCTTTTTTGGCTGTGATACTTTTCTCTAAGGCTTTCTGGAGCTGCGTGTGTTTTGTTGCTGCTGTTGTTTGTTTTGTTTTGTTGTTGTTGTTGTTGTTGTTTTGTTTTCTGTGGCAAGTCTTAGGAAATCATCTTTGTTCAAGATTGTTATCATAGAGTTCCTCCTGATTCTGGAATAAGTCTTTCGGGATTCATGTGACTCAAGGGCTCACAGATGCCTTTTTTGCTTAAAAATAATCCTAAGTGAGCTGCGATTTATTCATATGAGTAGGTTAGTGTCTGTGTCCTTAACTTGGGGTCCCAAATCAGGATTAGAAGAGCTGGTCCACAGCCACTTTTTTGGGAAACATCCTATCTTGGTCTTTACTGAAGTTCCAGGTCAGGGACATGCAAGTATTATATTATTTTCTGTTAGCTGAGTGGCAGGTTTCAGAGTTGATGTAGAGCCCCCCCACCCCCATTGCCCTTTCCTATCATCTGGGGTTCTACTGTCATATTCACCTCAAGGATCAGTATACACAGTATTTCCAGAGTGATACATGCTTCTGAAAACAAGTTTACTAAAGGTAGGTGTTAATCTTCCTATGTGTTTTTCTAACCACATTTAAGGAGGCTCTGTCTCCCCAGGGCTCATAGATGACTTGTAAAAACAGTTTCACAGGGTTTGCATTAACCATTTATATAAATATATATGTCTTTTCAGCATCTTATTGGCATGCTTCAGTGCAAGGTATCCTATGGGGCTGACACAGCATTCTATTATTTCTCTATTTTTAGGGTCACAGGGTTGTCATCAGAAGTTGAATAGTCTTCCCAATGAGGAAGCTCACGTGTGTATTGCCTGGTTGAGAATACAGGCTTCTAGAGAGCCCAGTAGCACCCTCAATTTAGGACAGGAAAGATACCTTCATACTAAATCTTTTGTTACATCTGACATACTTAACCTCTATTTTTTTGAAGCTGGTTTGAAAATTCTGTGCTCAGGGTAGAGGAATTAAATACTACTTCCTGAGATGGAGGTATCACAATTCCCAGTTTCAAGTTATAACATGAAGCAATTATAATCAGAACAGTGTGCTACTGGAGAAGAAATAGACATAGATCAATGGAACAGGATAGAAAGTCCAGAAACAAATTCATGATTTTATGGTCAACTAAACTTCGACAAAGGAAGGAAGAATATGCAATGGGAGATAGTTTCTTCAACAAATAGTGTTAGGAAAACTAGACAGCAACATGTAGAAGAATAAAACTGGATAGTAACATACAGAAGAACACCAACTTTCTTACACCATACACAAAAATAATCTCAAATGGATGAAGGACCTAAGCCGCTGGGCTTTGAAGAGGGCATCAATTTCTATATCACTTGAGTTCCATGCTTATATCTAGCACTGACAATCCCTTCTCTGAATACACATCTGTTGATGGGGCAAATTTTGGTTTTTTCCATAGATTTATTTCTCTGTCTGATTTATTTCACTCAGCATAATGCCCTTAAGGCCCATCTATATTGCTGCAAGTGAAAGGATTGCTCTTTTAATGAATGGATAGTATTCCATTGTGTGTGTGTGTGTGTGTGTGTGTACGCGCACGCGTGTGTGTGTGTATGTGTGTGTGTATCACATTTTCTTTACCTATTCATTGGTCAGTGGACACCTACATTGCTTCCATGTCTTGGCTATTGTGAATGATGCTGCAATAAACATGAGAGTGCAGCTATCTCTTCAATAGTGATTTCTGTTTTTCAGAAATACACTCAGAAATAGGATTGCTGGGTTGTAAGTTAGTACGCTTTTTTAATTTCTTGAAGAACCTTCATATTGTTCTCCACAGTAGTTGTACCAATTTACATTCTCACGTATAGTGCAGCAGGATTTCATTTTCTCTACATCCTTGCCAGCATTTGTTCTCTCTTGTCTTTTTGATACTAGACATTCTATTATGTGTGAGGTGATGGCTCATCGTGGTTTTTATTTGCATTTCCCCAAAGATTAGGGGACGGTTCAGCATGTACTTGTTGACTGCAAATGTTTTGTCTTTGTGTGTCTGCTATTGTTCCAAGATCAAATTGCTCAAGTTCTAGAGTTACTAAAGGTTTAGTAATAGAAATGTGTAGTGTGCCAGGACTCACATTATAAATCTAGATACCTCTATTCTCTCACAAATGAAACCATTACATTTGAGACCTCATCACCTTATGAGACTGTCTTGCAGTCATATTAAAATGAGCACTAAAATGATCACTTCTGCCTCTTTATATGTCTGATATCAATGGCAAGACCTTTTTCTTTTTTTTTTTTTCAATTTTGCATTTTGTCTCAGTTTGCAGGAGTAATAATACCTTCTTTTGCCAAGAGGCAACATCATTCTTTCCATTCTCTGTCATTTCTCTAAATATTCATGGCCATGATGGGCTGGCTGTGTCTAATATAAGTATCGCTGTGAATGAGACTTTGTTATGGCCATTTCCTTGTCTGTTACTCTTAACATTTCCCTAATGCATCCTGTTGCTTCTACTATTGCTCAACTCTGTTGGTATCAGGTTCTCTCCTTAGGGGTTGATTCATACTACTCTGGGACTCTTTCCATTGCCAGTACCTCCTTGCTCTTGTTCAATTTTCTCTCTTTCTGGCTAGTACTGAGAAGTCTTTCTTTTTCTTTGCCAAAATATTTTCTAGGAGTTTTTATAACACTCTTGCTTAGATACTTACTGAAGTTTTGACACTTTCCTCCAGACCTCTCCTTTCTTGGATACATAGAGGCCAGAAAGGATGATGTTAGGTCAACAGATAGTCCATATAACTTTAACGTGCACCTGGAATCTGGCTCTCTCTGACATTTAGGTTCCTTACTGCATCAGTCCACCATTGTTAAGAGGATTCCTTACTCATTTAGGAATGGGTATTGTATCTCTTTAATATTTGACTTCTAAGCCTCCAGATTCCCCACTCCCCAATCACTCATTGTATCAGGCATGTCTGCATCTATCTCAATTATAAGTACAGTAAACTGGTATAATTCTTCCCCAAGGGACTTCTAAACACCATGTAGATTAGGAATGCAGTGCCTCAAAAATTCTGGGTAAAGAGATTTAGAGGCCAGAGCACAAAAGGAATTCTTTAGAAGGGTGGGAAGTAGAGGTGGGATGAGAAGGATTGCCAAATAATACATATTTGAATCTCAGGTCCAGCTTCATCAAGATTCCCTGCTATGAGTATATTACCTTTTTCTAAATCATTGACATTGGATTTAATTTCAAGTGTGAACTCAACAGGAGTCAAGATCAATGTCTTTTTCTGATTTTGTCTCTGTGTTGTCCATATAGTTCAGTCCCCTGAACTACAGATGTTTCAAGTGTTTTCATTATTGTTTACAGTGGCTCCCTTTGGAAAAGTAGATCCCAACCATCTTAGCTTTATCATAAACAGCAAAAGAACATATTCAGGGGCATACAAGTATAACTTATTAGAAAAACAAACTGCTTAAAGGAGGCACTTGGCACATGGTGACTGGTATATTTCATGATGTATAACTTTGGACATGACTGGGTCTTCCATCAGCTAGAAGAACGTGATGAAGGGAGGCCTCCCTTGTCTCCATTTCTGGGAGCTTATGCCATGTTAATTACAAAAATACAATATTTTGAATAAGAATCCTCAAAAACTAGAATAGTGATTTGAGATTGTTCTAGTCTCACAAGTCACAGACAATTTAAATCAGGTCTCTGAGACATGAAGAAGAGTAGAACCTAATATTTCCATGCTAACTTTTGTTTTTTGTTTGTTTCTGGTTTTGGTGGTATAGTGAAAATCCAAATTCTCTATGAAATCAAGTATTGAGATTTGTTTGCTGTAACACCAGAGTATTTGTAAATGATCATCTTGGCTTATGGAACCAAGAAAACCTTCTCTCTTGCAACAAGACCATGTATCAGCCCTATCGATATATCATGTGTATTGGTCAGTGCTATGCCCATTTGGTTAAGCTGGAACTGTGTTTCAGAATCCCATTTCCTTTATGGTCCTGTGTTAGCAATGGCCAAAAGAGGAGCATGCCCTCTAAATTGAAGTAACTTTATATGTTCAGATGTGATGTTGATACATTCAGAGGAGCCCTGTGGGTTCCAGTCTGCTGTTGCCCTCATTCATTCTACATGTATCTTTTCTATCTGACTTTGGGTTCTGCTTACCAACTGTGTCCCCATCCTACCACCAATTACTACCACAGAGGATGTAGATACACAGAGAAAACCTGGGAACTTCTCTATGAACTCTGACATCACAGTTATTCCTCTTCCAAACCCCATTCTAAACATTAGGTGCCAGCTTCTCCCATAATTATGTAAGGTCTAATTCTTATTATCAATTATTTATTTCATAAACTAATAATTAATCTGCTTTCCTGACTGAAACATGACTGATGCAATATGTTCATTTCATGAGTCTCATTCATGTAAGTTAAATATTTTATTAACATACATATTTCAAAAAAGATAAATAATATTTCATTTCCTAGACATAATAATGTTTCACCTCCAAGGCAGTATAGAGGCACATTGCTGCTATCATTCTCTACATGAGTAGTAGGTAATATGATTTGTGATTTTCATATGATATGTTTTTACCCAAAACAAGAATGGTTAAATGAATCAGAATAGATACCCCTATATCTACACCATATAACATATTCACACTGTGTGATTATAATCCTCTGAATAGCATTATGTGTAATGTGGGGGAAAGACACATTAGAGAATGAGAAAGAAGAAGAAATCAATTCAGGGAAGAATTAGGTGACTCTCACGATCAAATACAACTATGTTTAACTCAAATACCAACTATATAAAGCCATAATAAGCCAATTCTTGGACACTGAATCAATCAAAAATAGGTCAATTTCCTTCTGGTAGGAAGAAACTTGAGATGGGTGAAGAGTTTTTAGGTTGCCTACCTTTACCTTTTCTTTTACCTAGGGTTGAAGCTTTACTATGATTCATAGTCCAAAGAAGTAATCTTCTGCAGATGTGTTTTCACTGTAGCCAATATGTGATTGGATGAGAAGAGTATACGGTTTAGGTGTGCTCATAGAGATGAGCAAATAGGAATGCATGGGAGCCCAATATCATGGCCAGAGCAAAAGATAAAATAAAGGTAGATCCAAGAATCTAAAACAACTCAGTTTGGGACAATTTAGTGTAGGGGCAAGTTATTCTTTAAACTTTAATAGTCATTAGTTTCTTCAGCAATGTATCAATCCTGATCATCAAGATCATCTTGAACTACTTTTATTGCATATATTGTTTTGATTTGGGAACAATAATAAACAATGTGAAAGTAGATACCTAAGAGATTTTCAGGCATAATGATTAAAATTTAAAAATGGTGAATGCCTAAACTTTTGTTATCTAGAAAACACATTTCTGTAGAATACTTAATTTCCTAAAGCAATTCAATGAATGAGATATTGTTACCTAATTTTTATTGTATGCCACTCATAGAACATAATAGATATTTGCTCATGATAATTACTATATCAATGGTAAAAGGTAGAACTAACATATTGACTGAAGCAAAATGGAGACACATGTCGGGGTACATTTGAGTGCCTGGTGGACATTTTTCTTGATACCAAGTTCTATCTCTGTACTTCTTCTCATTTATAATAAAAACCATTTTATGTATTAGCCAATGTAAAACTTACCACATTTGGTGCTCGGTTTTCCTTCTTGTAGATCCATATTTCTATCTGTTATAATTTTCTTTTTGCTTGAATGACTTCTTTTAGTATGTTTGGTAGTGAAGACTTTCTAGTGATACATTTTTGCAGCTTTGAATATCTTCATTTTTAAATTTAATTTTACTTTATTTTAAAAAAGTATATTGAGGTGAAATTCATATGAAATTAATCATTTTAAAGTGGACAATTCAGTAGCATTTAGTACATTAACAATGCATAACCACCACTTCTATTGAGTTCCAAAATATTTCCATCATTCCAAAGTACAATCCCTTATGTATTAAGTAGTAACCCTCCACTCTGCACTCTCCTGAGCTCTGGCAATCCCTAATCTACTTTCTATCTCTGTGAGTTTATCTATCCCAGATACTTCGTATCAGTGAAATAATACAATATTTGTTCTCTTGTGCCTGGCTTCTTCCACTATATTGGATATTCATATTTCATACCTTTTTATGGGTGAATAATATTCCCTTGTATGTACATACAAGATTGGTTTATCTATTCATCCACTGTTGGACATTTGGGCTATTTCCACCCGATGAACGTGTGTTCATGTAAAAATAGTGTATCAACTAAGTACATGTATATACATGTTCACAACAGCAGTGTTCTCAATAGCCAAAAGGTAGAAATGACTTCTTCATATTTCTTATGTGTGGGGTTTATTGAACCCTTAGATTTCTGGATTTGTAATTCTTATCAGATTTGAAACATTTGAAAATTATTTTTTTCTCTTGCCCTCCCTCCTTCTCCTTCAAGGAATCTAGTTACATGTTTATTTGGTTGTTCAATGTTGCCCTATAGCTCACTGATACTCTTTTCATTTTTTTTTTTTTTTTTTACTCCTTTTTCCCCCTCTGTGTTTCATCTTGGTTAACTGATATTGCTGTGTTTTCAATTTCCCTAATATTTTCTCCTACTTTGTCTAATTTGCCATCAATCCTACCAGTGTATTTTTCATCACAGATATTATAGTAATTTGCTTCTTTTATATAATTTATAGATTTCTGTTTAACTTTTGAACCAATGGAATACAGTTATAATGAATTTAATAGTTTAATAGTCTTATCTGCTAATTCTAATATCTGTGTCGTTCTAGTTTAGCTTTGATTGATCGGTTGATTTTTGCCTTCATTATGGGTTCTATTTTCCTGCTTCTTTGTAAGCCTATGATCTTTGTTTGGATGCCAGACATTGTGATTTTTTGCCTTTTTGGGGGTGTATATTTTTGTATTTCTCTGTATGTTTGGTTTGGGGCTTTCCTAAATTTTTTGGACATGGGTTGATTCTTTTGGGTCTTGCTTTTGAGAGTCGTTAGGTGAAACTAGAGAAATGTTTAAGTCCAGGCTTAAACATTCCTCACTATTGAGGCAGGACTCTTCTGAGTTACTCTACTTAATACCCCATGATCCATGAGAAGTTTTATTTCAACAACTAGATTGACATACACAACATCCATTTAATCAGATAGGAACAGGCAGTATTCTTGGTCATGTGTGAGTGGCAGGCACTGTTTGGTTTAACCATCTTGGTTGATTCTTCCCCAACTTTTCTGACACACATGTACCAATCAGTACCTTCCTGAATACGGAAGAGAGATGTTCTAAATGTCTCGAGTTTTCTCTCTTTGCACCTTTCTCCTCTCCAGTACTGGTCCTATACACCTGAATAGTTTGGGTTTTCCCAGACTCTCAGTTCTCTCAACACAGTAATTTTCCTCTTTGCCTTATTTCCTCTGTCTGCACTGAAGTCTAGAAACCCTGGTAGGGTGGTTATCTGGGACAACCAAGGGGTTGAGCTCATCTGTTTTTTGTCTCAAAAATTGTTATCCTCAGGTGCCTGATATCCATTGCCTTGGAGACTGTTATTTTCTATATATATATCTGGTATGATTTTTGGTATATATAATTTGGTATATGATTTTGGTATATATAATCTGGTATGATTTTGTTGTTTATTTACTTTCAGGTACGGGATTGCATCCATTTTTATTACTTGGGAAGAATTAGATGTCCTTTCTCCCTAGTTAATTTTTTTTTGTAGTTTTATGGTTTTATTAACACAAATATGACGTGCACAACGAGCTGTCTATTCATTTTCTTCGCTGTGCAGCCTGGTGTTGGGATTGGTGACTCTGATTGCCAGCTGGGTTGCTCCTTCCACAATAGCTTTGCAGTTCTTGGAGGAGACGTTGTGAGCAATCTCTGCACAGTAAGATTTGTTGCACATCAGCAGCACTTCAAGCTCCTTGACGTTGTGGACTAGGAACTTCCTGAAGCCACTGGGCAACATGTGCTTTGTCTTCTTGTTGCTCCCGTAACCAATGTTGGGCATCAAGATCTGGCCCTTGAATCTTCTGCGCACCTTATTGTCAATGCCTCTTGGCTTCCACCAGTTGCGCTTAATTCTGATATATAGGTCTGCCTGGTGCTGGATGAACTTCTTGGTCCTCTTTTTAAAAATCTTGGGCCTCACCAAAGGTCTGAGGGCATCCATGATGCCCAGTAACAGATGGCTGTCGCCTCTGCAGGCAGTGCTGAAGAAGAGAGGGGACGGTGGCGTGCAAGGGCTGATTGCCCAGTTAATTTTTGATATCACCCCTTGATTCTCTAAACCATTCTAGCTTTCTGCCAAGAAATTTCCTTTTTTCCAAGTCGACTTAATTTGGGTTTTTCCAACTTATATCTAAAAAAATTATGATTAATAAACAACAATCAAGTAACATACATGGATTTATAAACCAGAATGAGATAGAAAGAATACATTTAATCTGATTGATAAGTAAAATATTTAAAATCTTTAGTGCATTTTTTTAAGTGGTAGGTCCAATTTTGGTTAAAATTCTGATGAAAGGAAACAAAATTATAATCTTTTCAAACATACATAAACTCTGGAGGAAAACCTGATATTGGTACCATAACATCCACAGAAAAAGAGAAAATTTCCACCTTGGTTTTTGTGTTATAATTGATAAATTCCTTTGGTGCTTCTAGCAAATTTAACAGTGACTTAAATCTTCATCAAAAGCAGAAGGAAGGTAATATGTAGGTTAATTAAGGTTTTAGACACTATTAATGTGACTATTGCCCTTCTGCTTGGGCCCCTAAGAACTTTCAGTCTTAATAAACTTCATTGGATATGAGGGTGATCTGGCTGCGACATCTGTCACCCCACTGCCAGGGTTGATTCGGCTGATCTGGCTGGCTAATCAGGTGTCCCCTTCCTCCCTCACCGCTCCATGTGCATCCCTCCCGAAACTGTGTGCTCGGTCGAAGAGGACGACGTTCCCAGATAGAGGAGAGGACCGTTCTTTGGTCAAGGGTATACGAGTAGCTGCGCTCCCCTGCTAGAACCTCCAAACAAGCTCTCAAGGTCCATTTGTAGGAGATGTAGTGTAGTCAAGCTTCCAAGACTCCAGACACGTCCAAATGAGGCTGTGTGTGTGGCAGTCTGCCCTTCTTTAAAAGAAAAGAACAAAACTAAACAAACAGAAACTTTAATATGTTATAGATAGTGATTCAAAAGTATCTCAATATTTAATCATTGCAAGTCACATTTATTCCCTCTTGTCTGTCCGTGAATCATCAGCTCTTTTTGGAGGCATTTTGTGATGCAAATGCTACAGGCTTTTCTGGGCTATTTGGCATTTCAGTGTGAGAAATCATAACTCTGACCTCATAGACTGAAGCATAAGTAATTTTGCAGATTGACAGGACTGGGACCAAGTGCACAGAAATCCTTGAAGTGTAAGGAGCAGTTTAGGTAGCTTTCAAGTTGTTTGACATTCTTTTGACCCATGTCACTATTTATTTTTCTATAATGATTTAGTCATAGAACTATGTGTTACTAGAAAAGTTCCCTGGGTACTTTAAGCATGAGAAAAAAATTGTTAATTTCAGTATCTTTCCTTTTCATAGACTATTTCTGCCACCTGGCATTTGAAAGGTAGACTAAAAGCTAAAGTTGGACAGAAAAATGATGAACATGGCTAAAGACAATGTTCACAGTTCACTAAAATATTCCTCCATCTAACAGAACTTGGTCTATAAGAATACAAAAATCTCTGAATGCTTGAGAAGAGAAAAAGTAGAAAATGATAGAAGAAATAACATAAATTTGAAAATGTCTTTATGGAATAAAAACATAACAGTGATTTTTGCTAATAACATTGAACAATTTATAATTGGAAAATGCAATAGGTGGAAAAAGAAATGACCATAGGCCTGCTCACTAAATAATCATTTATTCTCTTAAGGATCAAGATGACACATTTATCTAATTTCAGTTTGACATGAAGTTGGGAGAAATTGTGAGCTTGTTAAGTATTAGAATGTATAGTCAAAAAGATCTTGACAGGCTAGAATAATGGGCCTAATTTTGTTATTTTACCAGATAAAATTTATGTCACAAAATGTTAAGTTCTTTACTGGGATTTATAGCAGGGGAATTGTATGTGTGTGTGTGTGTGTGTGTGTGTGTGTGTGTGTGTGTGTGTCTAGTACATATATAGAATGATAACATGATGATTTTCATATATTTATAAATTGATAATATGATCATTAAGTGTCATGTCCTAGTATCAAGTACTGTGGGAAGCAATTTATATGTACTGTCTCATTCCATTCTTATGATCACTTGAAAGTATAATTACTCTTATTAACTCAGTTCTACAAATGAAGAAATGGAAACTCAGAGTGGTAAGTGATAGGGTCTAGACATGAACCTATTCCTGGGTCTTATTCATAAAGAGTATACCCTAATCCATATTCTATTGCTTCTCTGTAGCTAAATATGAGTCAGACATTTTACATGACTGTCAAAGAGACACATATTACATGAATGACAATGAGGTATCTCATAGAAGGGAAGTGGAAGTCTTTCTAACAACAAAATATTTCCAGCTTTTCCCCCTTCTATTAAATGTCATACAGGGTGCTCCATATGGACACAGATGTGAGTTAAAGGAAGACATTATTAAACAGTGGTGGGCAACATGTGGGTCATGACTCTGTACTCAAACAGCTTACCTATGCCCTCTGTTTGTGCTATGTTAGTTTGCTAAAGCTGCCATACAGAATATAACAGACTGGGTGACTTAAACAAAAGAAGTTTGCTTTTTCATAGTTATGAAGGCTGTAAGTCCAAGATCAGGGTGTCAGCAGGATTGGCGTCTTCTGAGGGCCTCTCTCTTTGGCTTGGCTTGTACATGGCCACCCTTCCATAGGAGTGCTCACATGTCTCCCCTCTGTCTGGGTCCTAATTTTCCCTGCTTATAAGGACACCAATCATATTGAATTAAGGCCCACTCATAGAACCTCATTTTACCTTAATTATCTTAATTACCTTTAAAGGCCCTTATAGTCACATTCCGAAGTACTGGGGATTATAACTTCAACATAGGAACTTTGGTAAAACACAGTTCAGCTCATAACACATACTAATGCTTGACCTGATACACTACTTTTTAAATTGCTGATTCCTCTGCCTAGTTTTGACTTGAGAGCATTGAGAACTCAGTTCAAGATGGGATATTTGATAAGGATATTCAGTTGGTGTCTCCTGGTCAGATGTTCTATCTCTACCAGCATCCAATGGCATGTTAGATCCTGTTTTTAAAATTATGTCTTAATCTCCACTACAGATAACTAAGCCTTTCTCAGAATTCCAGAGGGCTGCATTGAGATTTATTCTCTGAATATTTTCACATAACTAATACCATAGGATCTTTTATGATATGATATCATCATATCTACTGGGTCATATGGCCCAAATGGCAGTATTGCTGGCCCTAAACCTGAACTTGGTAGAGCTCCCATTTTTGCTCTAGGTCCCTCCAAGAGCTGGCATTCTAACATTGGTTGTGTGTCCTTCATTGTGGTAGGATGTGAAAAGTTCAGTTGTTTGTCTCTAACTGTGTAAAGGCGGTGACCACTGGGTCCTTAAAAATTTTACTGATATGTGAAGGCTGTGAATCTTCATAGGGTTTATCTCTACTCTCTGAAGCACACCCGTCTCCCTAAATGTTAACAACTTTGTTGTTCACCCAGCTCAATGAGTATATAATCAATGGGATGGCTCAACATGTTGTTTATGGAAAATGTAAAGACAGGCCAGTTCTCTTTAGACTAATTATGACAGAGGACGATAATTAATGTAACTCTTGGGGGTTATGGTAAATGTATACTATTGCCCCTTTCATGTGATTGCAAACATTTCTAATTTCTCCTTTTTGAATAGACTAGAAAAGTACTCATTTATCAAATCAACAACCTGATAGTATGTGAGGAACCTGAAGCTATATTAATCTACTGTGTTAAAAAAAATACATCTGGCACAAAGGTTGCCAATTGATGCTCCAGAGGTTGGTAATGTTTGATACTCTGGCATTTCAACTTTTTAAAAGGTTTAATTAATTAATTATTTGATTAATTAACTTATTTAGAGAGCATGAGCTGGGTGAGGGAAAAAAGAGAGGGAGACAGAGAATCTTAAGGAGCACTGAGCCCGGAGCCTGAGGCGGGGCTTGATCTCATAATCCTGAGATCCTGACTTGAACCAAAATCAAAGAGGTGGACACTGAACTGACTGAGCCACTCAGGCATGCCCTGGCAATTCTTTTTTTTTTTTTTTTTTTTAAGACTTTATTTGACAGAGAGAGACATAGCAAGAGAGGGAACATAAGCAGGGGAAGTGGGATAGGGAGAAGTAGGCTTCCCACTGAGCAGGGATCCCCATGTGGGGTTGCATCCCAGGACCCTGGGATCATGACCTGAGCCAAACGCTTAATGAGAGCCACCCAGGCGCCTGCCCACTGCATTTCAACTTTGCATAGAATGGGCTATTGCTTTTATCACATGCCTATAGGAGCCATCCTAATAGTGATTTAGCAACATAGAGTCTTTGCCAGAATGTTAAATCTTTTATCTCTGGAATGTGATTCCAAAACACTTTTACTTTTATCTATTTAATTTTACGTACTAGACTTTTTGATCAAGCCCTCCTGAAATCTAGTCCTCCTTTACTCCCCTGGCTCCTATTGGCTCATGCTGACTAGGTACAGCTGCTCCTTTAACGTGGAATCTTGAGCCTTTTATCAGTCCCAGAACGTCTTGGTTAGGTCATGTTATAGGCTTAATGACCAGAAGGGGAGATGGGGTAGACCCTAAGAGGGCAGGCACATGTTATTTTGTGGCAGACAGGCCCCTACATTTTCTTTAAGCACGGGGTAAGGAGCATTATTTCTTAACATCAAGGAGTGATAACTTCTTTGGGGTAAGAGTGTTCAGAGGAGGGCCACCTGGTTGACTCGGTTGGGCCTGAAACTCTTGATTTTGGCTCAGGCATTAACCTCAGGGTTGTGAGATTGAGTCTCAGGCAATCTGCTTGAGAGTATTTCCCTCAGCACCTCCCCACCTTGTGTGTGTGTGTGTGTGTGTGTGTGTGTGTGTGTGTTTTCCTTTCTCTCTGTCTTTAAAATAAATAAGTAAAATCTTAAAAAAAAAAAAAAAGAGGGTTCAAAGTTTTGTGAGTATACAGAACTTTCAGGGGCATATACTCAGATGTGCCTTTCTTAAGTGTCAAAGTACCATTTGTATTTCATGCAGGGCCATTACTTTGACGTAATCAAACTGCCTTTGTTGGGCATCTAACCTTAGAAAGCTAAACCACTCTATTAAGTCCTGGTACTTGTCCTCAATTTTTTTCTCTCCTCCTGCTATAAGAGAGGAGAGTCTCTTTGTAAGCTATGAGAAGGTCCCACTGGCTTTCAGTATTTGTTTTTCAGTGACCTGTTGATTGTACACAATTTTTCACTATCTTTTTCTAAAGCACCAGTGGTGCTTAGCCATTGTGTTCCCATCCCCCACATACATGTTGACATATACCAGATGTTTAAAACACCTGGAGCATTCCTCTCCACTGGTGTACCATCTCAGCTTACCACCAGTGAGAATTTTAGAGGTTGGACTACCACCCGAAGCCAGGGACTTTCTATGTTCTATCAGCAGTAACAGTATCTTCATTGACAGGTGGGTGGTGAGTTATTTAGCTGCACAAATTGTAGCCTATGACTTTATTTTTTTTGAACATTGGTACCAAATATTATTGTGTCATTCTGTGAAAGCAGATGCTAAGATGGAAATTTTGTGAACAATAATTATTAGATAATAGTATCTTCGTGGAAAAAAATAGCAACTGTGGAAAAAAAAAAGTGGGGGGAACGGAAACAAGGATTGCACAAAAGGAGAAGTCAAATTTCTGTGCAAGCCCAACAAAGCCTGGGCCAATCCCACGAGAAGGTTTGGAGCATTTCCTATGAAGATCTTTTATAGAATTGGCTCCTGGTTGGCCAAAATGGTCAGACTCTATGCAATGCTCCACGTCGTCTGCTCCCTTCACAAATAAAAGCAGATAGCATCCTTAGGGCATCACTTTGCAGCTGAAGAAACCCTGAAAGAGCCAGGAGCTGGAGGGTGTCTGCCTTACCAGTTGGGGGTAATATATCCTTCCTCAAATTGGGATGTGAACAATGCATCTTCATTGCTACACAAAAGTCAAGTTATATTCTTTCCTTATACCATACATTTCATAATAAAACAAATTCCAGGTGAATCCAGTAGACAAATTAATATCAATTTTTAAGTGAAACATTAAAAATTTGCTGGACAGTCTTTCCTCATCTTAGACTCTTCCCTCCTTGTATTAGCCTGATTTTGTTTTACAGAATCAATATTCTCTTGTGTATTATTGAAAATGTGTTCCATTCCAGTAGGTTTTTTGTTTTTTGTTTTGTTTTGTTTCATTTCTTCATTTGTTGACAACAAATCTATATAGTTACAAAGTGTATCTTCCACAAGTCAGCACTATTCTGGTTTCTCTGGGAAACAGAATTATTTTAACAAGCATTTATGGAGAATGAGAACATCCTGGCTTACCATTGGCTTAATCATATGTATTTTGGTATTTAGTTATTTAAATTATCTATTCTACAAAAAAATACATAAGTTAAAAATGAGCTAATACATATTTATGTTGCTTCAGTCACTGCATTTGGAGATAACTTACAGACGGATAAATAATACAATCATTCATATATATATATATACACACACACACATAATCTCTCAAATTATATATATATATATATATATATATATAAAATATCTCTCAAAAGGCTGAAAGCTATAAAGGCAGAAACCATGTCTGACTTGTATAGTACTATATTTCTAGCACCTAGCATAGAGCCTGACATGCAGTAGATATTCAATAAAAGCATGTCAAATCAATGAAGAAAAATAAATGAGTGAATGAATAAATAGGTAGTGGTATGAACTTTCCAAGGATGAAGTGGAAAGAATATTTCTCCTATTACTGGAAGGTGTTCAGGAATAATCTTGTTGAAAAATTTCAAGAAAATTTGACAGTTGAGACTTATGTTAAGATTCAACCCATTGATTCAGAAACTCTCTTATATGGACTTCTTTCTCAATGTATTCTCTCTAAAATGGAACAGCACTTTTCCTTAAGTACCCCAGGAAAGCCTTCATGTAATGCAGTCCTCTATAGTACTGAACAAGAAATTTCTTCGAAAGAAGAGAATTAGAAATAAATATACTTATGCACACATACACAAGCAGAGACACACACACATCTTACAACCCACTTACCCTTATATATACGCCTGCTTTAAAATAGGATTTCTATTTCAAATTTTTACTTAGAATGGAATAGTAGGTAATGAATATCTGGTAATATTATTTAGCTCTTCTTTGGAAAGATCCTGAACTTTCAGACCAAATAGCTGGGATTTAAATTTAATTTTGTCTCTTTCTAAATATGTCTATTGGAAGATTCCCTCACATAGTTCAATTTCCTGTATTCTATATCCAATTCAGATCTATTCTTTAAAATCAGTCTTCTTTATCCAACTCTCTGCTGCATATATCTAATTTGATGTTTCATAACCACTTCAAGCCCACCATATCCACAAATTAACTCATAATTATCTCAAATCATCCCCCAGCCCTACTTTGCTAGTACCAAACCGCTCCTCCAATGTTCTTTGTATTATTAATGGTATCACAATCTAGTCACTCAAGTCATTTTAGATACACATCCATCTCAACCACACTGAACTTAGATTATTTTATAAGACTCAACTTAGGAATTATTCTCTTCTTTACTTCACTGAACCTCTAGGCCAAATTGAGCTGATACCTCCATCTCTTGTACATATTGGCACCATGGTACTTATCACATATTTCAGTTTTACTTCTATGTATCTCTTCTATGACATCTTTGCTCTTTGTTGGCAGAGATTATATTTGTGTTTGGATTGCTAACACCAAGCACAGATCTGACACATTTAGGCATTCAGAGAACTATTCTAGTTTAATTAAAAAAAAAAGAATAAATATTGCACTTTTTTTCTTTAAATAAGAATTAATATATATATGTATATATAAAGTAAATTTGTACATATATATGTGTGTATATATTACTCACATTTGTATACACACACACACACAAATTCAGGTTGTAAATATTTGAACACAGTGCAGTGCCAAGAAAACAGTGGATTCTGAAAACTGTTTCTGAAGTTAAATTGAAATTAGGGAAATTCTGATGAAGAAAGTTGGAAACAGAAAGCTGATAACGTGGGAGATTGCTTTGCTCTTCCAAAAGTGAGATGTGTAACCATAGACCAGATCATTCTAGCTTCTTTAGTTTCATAAGAGGGACAGGGCTCTCTAAGTCCCTTCTGTCTATAAAGTTCTGGACCTTTATTTTGTGAGTCTGTGTCTATGGATGTTCGGGTATGTGCACATAAATTCAGATTCTCATTGTTTTACCTGTTTTTTAAGGAAATAGATTATGTAACATGTTAGTAACATAATAATAACATGTTACTATTACATGTTACCATTGCAAGTATCTTGCATGATATCTACAACATTCTAGGGAGGTAGTAAGTATTTAGTAGGTGAATACAACAGTCACATATATTTTTCATAGTCACCACATTCTGTTTCTCAATGGGTGTTCACAGGTATCATTTTCCTCCATGTTTACTCAATTCTGGTAAATTGAGTCTAGCGGCTGAACTTCAATACACATGGAAGAATCAGTTTCAGAAGGTATATGTCAATCTTAGTAATCCTTGTTTCAGAGGATTCAATGCCACCTATAGCTCCTTTATGAATTTATGTCCATTCTTGCCGGAAAATAAGTGATACCTGTGCTCTACTGCACAGATCTCAGCCATGGTCTTCTAATGAAAACACTATGGGAGGAATTTATACAGCAATTAGGTTGAGTAGTTAAACAGTACATCGTGCTTCGGATAAATCAGTCCTTTCTTTTGTGCTTTGGTTTGTTATCTTAATATAATATAGGTAGAGTAAAGCACAGACATATATCAACTAATGTCTTTCTTTCCTGTCGGCCTCATTCCTGGATAAGGAGGTCTAGATGATAAAGAGCCCAGGATGAGCCACAATCCAGAATCTTTCAGGGATAGATAGGTAGTTTTACTCCTATAGTAGAAATCTAGTTGTTTGGGAACAGCTACCTTGATAAGTATACTCAAAAGATTTCTGAAGCTCAGTGGGTAAAGGGCCACAATTATTAAGATCCCTCTTATTGAGGGAAGCAGGGAGTAGCTACAAGTAAACCACCCCTTTGCCTTTCCTGGACACTTATTCCTACCACCCAACCAAGGGGGAGAGGTAGATGGAATTATATGAATTCAGAGAGTTGATATTAATACTCAGAATCATCCAATTAATAATTGCATGACTAGGAGAAAAATTTGTGAGTACAAGTAGTAATAAGTTTTCGGATATAAGAAATAAGGAAATGGACAAAGAAGACTTCTGTCTTCTCTTACCAATAAATATAATTGTCTGATAAAGAAAATGATATCTGATGAGATTTTTCATCAGGAAGATATGAGTGAGGGGAAAGCCTTCTCATCAATATCAGAAAAACTTCCCATATTTCTTTTAAATAAAAAACCACACATTCTCTTGTGAAACTAGCATATCAGTGTCCAAAATATTAAGCAAATGAGTGCTTCTCACCATTATTCTGGAGACAGTAAATCTAGACTATTTAGGGACTTGATATACAGATTCATGGATAGGCTAATAGAATGACTTGATTTCACCCCTAACAAGCTAGAAAGTGCATACTTAAAATTGTACAAAATGGAGAGGAGGAATGCCTTGGTGGCTTAGTCAGTTAAGTGTCTGCCTTTGGCTCAGGTCATGATTGTAGGGTCCTGCATCCGGCTCCTTGCTCAGTGTGGAGCCTACATCTTCCTTTCCCTCTGCTCCCCGTGCTTGTGCTCGCTCTCTCTCTCTCTCTCTCTCTGACAAATAAATAAATAAAACCTTTAAGAAAAATAAACAAAGAAGATGAAGAGGAGATAAGATACTCAATGATCACCAAAGATAATTTCTTTTTCTCTGCTTAATACTCTGTTTTACTATTCAAACATCTTTCAGCCCAGAAAGCGTTTCTTATATGAAACTATAAAGTCCCTAATTTAATTTCTTTGTGGATGGAAGTCCAGGAAGGCAGATAAATTTGATTTTCATAATTCTCTTTCTGAATGAGGATAAGAACCAGACTCCAAAAGGATGGGATTCCAAAGGCTAGCCATAGTATTAAGCCCCCTGAAAGTGAGCTCTGGGATGAAACCAGGCTTCAGTTTCAAAAGGGCATTTGAGAAAGTATAAGGCAGAAAGCAAAGAGACCACCAGAGGAGGGGAGGACCATGGAGAGAGGGGAGACTGTGGATCAATGGAAGCTCACTAACCACATACCTCTTGGATATGGAGCTTCTAACAGAAGACTAATTTCGGACAAATCAGTGTTGAGAAAAACATTAGCAGTGCAAACAATGACCAGACTCAAAAACTGTTTGAATTTGAGCTTGCAGAAAAAGTAACTCTGTGCTTCATGGTATGGCGAGCTGAGGAAAGCAGGCTGACAGTATTTCAGTAAATATTTATTTCCTGCAAATATTTATTGAGCACTCACGATGTGTCAAATACTGACATTACAGCACTGAACAAAACAGAGGAGACTTTTTCCTCCAGAAGTTTACATTTCTGTGGGGATGACAAACATTAAGCAAAATGGAAAGCAGGCATCAGAATTACAGGTTGGGATAGGTACTTTGAAGGTAACAGACCGGGTGATGAGAAACTGCTTAAAGGATTTTAAGGCAATCTAAGTGGTCTGGGAAGGTGACGATAGGAAATGAGTAAAATAAAGGAAGTTCTCCATTGATCAAGGACACTGTTCTGAGCATTGTATTTACAGAAGCATGAAACTACAACACCAGCATTTTGTCCACTGAAGTAGAACACTGTGTGGTCCCCATTTCAGCTAGACAGTAAGACATCAGAAAATTTGGCAGACAAGATGTTTACAAAATTGTTAGTGCAATGAAAATACAAAGACTTTCTTTCATCAGACTACTAAATACTTCAATAATATAACAAAAATAGTTTTGTTAATATCAACATATGCTGAACTGAACTAACATTTTGTTTGTTTTCTTTATTTTTGCTTTTTCAATTATACACCATCACACATAGGGTTTTCTCCCCTGGAGGAGCATATACTAAAATTGTTTGTTTTCATTGAACATAAGAAAATAATGATAATACCTTCTATTCTGTGTTTCATTTTTTAAGCAAAACTCAAATGATCACCCTTCAAAATCCTAATAGAAACAATTTGTTTTGGACTGAGTGACAAGTCAATGTAATTGAAAAAATATTTTGTAACTTGAATTTTTTTTTTTTTAATCAATTTCATAGCCTCTAGTGAAAGCTATCCTCCCAACTTAGAGCAGCAGTAGCTGCTTGGTTTCCTAGGGCAAGTACAGAGAATAGAGAGGCTGATGTATCTTAGATAACCTGATACAATTATGTTACTTTGTATGAGTGTGTGTGCATCTTAATGGCACATAGGATCCATATTAAATACTAATAAATTTTCTGAATGGAATCATACTGCTTGACACCAAGTATATCACTTATATCATCCTCTATGTCTACCATTCATTGGTCAAAGAAATTTAAAAAAATGCTACCTATCACATTAAGGAACAAAAAGGTGATGAATTATATGATAAAAAGGAATGCAAGTTTATTTTCATGTAGGTCTATTTAATAGATAAGACCATCAGAATGTCATAATAATTTCTAATCTTGCCCTCAACAATATAAAAGTTGGGTTAAATTCCAAGTCCTACAACTTAAGAAAGTAGTCCAAAAGAGCCCTTGCAAACAGAATTGAATATTCCTACCAAAAACTGCTAAAAAAAAATTGACCAGGGTGTGCAAGTCTGTAAATATGAACCTGTGTTGTCATGCCTAGAATAAAGCATTCTTTACAAGATACTGTACTTAGTGCCTTTCTTCCCCCATTATTCTAACTATTCCCAAGTGCTTTTGAACACAACCACTAGGTGCTCAACACTCCCTCTAGTGATTTTCTTTGTCATGTAGCAAAATTTAGATAACTCTTCCTTTTCTTCCAGCCATCTATGAAAATGATTGAGTTATGAAAGATATCACTGAATCATTGAATAGTCTCATGACCCAAATCTCAGTTTATTTTTTTTTTATTTCTAGTTATTTTCTGCTGATTTTTGAAAGGATTCCCTTTTTTCTAGCTAGTTGGATCAGGATAACATGAACTTTTAGTACTCATTCAGAAATAGCTTTTCTTATGAAGATTTACATTTTAGGGTTTTAAAAAAAAACATGATAACTTGATTCAAAGAAATAGATGTGAGATATTGGCATTTATGGCAGGCTGGAACACCATTAAAATCATGTCTTTAGGTAATCACAAAAATTGCTACACTAAGGGCTGGCCTTCAGCTTTTGTAAAGTATGATAGGATATTACTGGAGTTACAGAAAAAAAAAAAAACCAAACTCATTCTTTGCTTTGAATAAGTAGTAGGGGGGAAAAGGCAGTGAAAAATGCAACACAGGGAAACCAACTGATATTTTTCTCAAAAATTTCCTAGAAAGGAAAATGAGATCCTTCCTGAATGAATGTTGACAGAACTATAGAGAAAAGAGAGAAGAAAAAGTTATATATCTAAGTATGTACTTGCAAACAAGGAATATCCTGTCTAAGTAACTTAAGCAGAAATGTAATTTATTGGATCAACATAAAAGATCCCAGAGTTGATTGAGCAGCTGGAGAACATGTCACAGACGACCGGCAGGAGCTAAGAGAAAGGAAAGCAAAACCAAGATTATGCCAACTTGTACTTGCTGCCAGTAGTCTCTAATAATTTCTCACAAACCCAATGTCCTTCCACAACTACTCCCAAGATTCAAAGAATTGGTAGGAACCTTAAATTGGCTGGATCTAGTCAGGTCCCAGATTATCTGTCTGGAAGTTGGGGAGAGAGATATCTGTATCCCCTGGAGCTTTTATGATGGGAAGTGGTATGGATCTCATCTTTTTTGACTTTTCCATAACATAGGAAGGCTATTTGTATTCTGAGCAACCTTCAACAATCACCATCCAGCTCATTATATACCTTTGGTTTTTTCATCCAATTTATAAAGAAACACATAGTAAAGTACTCTTACATATCATAATGCAAATAGATCTCTAATCTTTTATATGTTTTATATGCACAATAAATGCACTTACCCTCTTCCCCCAATAGCGTGTCCAAAATCTCAACAATTATTGCAGTTAACTTGGGCTATCATTTGTTTCTTTGGCATTATAAATCTGTCTGCATATTATGCAAACTATGCACAAAATTGTAGTTTACCCATAGAACCTACATAAAATCGCAAAGGGTAGAAGAAGAAAGAAAATGAAAGTCAGTTAAGATATGCAATGCATACCCTTCTTGTTCTCTTTCAGTCTCTATCAAAACTTGTTTGTGCTATGCCATCATTGAGCCTCTTAACTATCACAGATTCACACAATGCTATTGACCCGCACTGAATCAATGCATTGCCCTTTATAAAATTTATGATTCATAATAACATGAAACTTAATGGTGGCATTCTTTATAATAATGAATCTATCACAAATAGTATAAATCTAATCACTGTATGAACTAGTACGGATAAAATAGTTTTCATGAGGAGAACTTTTTAATACTCCCACATGGCATCATATAAATGACAAGTCATTTTAATACTGGTCTTTAAAGAATGAAGTGGTTGGAAGCATATAGGTGAGAAACTAAGAGTGGAAGATAAACTAGAGTGAAAAAAAACCCGTTTCATAAAAATCATTTAGTGATTTAGAGGACTTTGCTTAAGAATAGATTAAACCAGTTTAGAAGAGATTATTAAACTTTAAAAAATATATTTTTAATATAATAACTAGCTTTCTTATACTCTTAATCAATACAGCTTCTTGGATTTACACCAACCAAAAATAAAAGGACATAGCCCTACTCTCTCAGTTTACAGACACACCCCCGCTTACCCCCTCTTTATCTAGTGTTAACCTGAGTTAAAAGTGCTTTTTTTCTCTTTTGTTCTAAGTTGATGTGGGTAATTGAATATGGTCGCTACCAAAAAACAGAGTCTGAATATCTTTTTAATGTACATTTCATAACACATTTTAGAAGCACTGGACAGAAATTGCAAGCAATACCCTTCTCACATTTGTTTTCTATTATTAATGTCAGGAGTCATCCATCCATTCCATCCATAGCCATCTATCCATCCACTATCTATCTACCGTTATCTATTTGAGAGAGTGACTATTTTCACTCTCTTCTTATTCTCATCCTTTCCTATCTAAATATGTCAAGGTTGGTAAATGTTTAGTAGGAGAGTGATTTATAAAAATACAACCAAACCACAGTCCTGTCTCAAATGGTAAGGCTGGCCAGCATATGCAACTAATTCTCATGGAGGCATTCTGGAAAACCAATGACAAGATTGGGACTCTGGGCTAGCCCCAGGGCAGTCAGCAGTGGTAGACTGCTACACATAGCCTCATGTGTAAAGTTTCTGAACTGACACAAAGCTTAATGGAAATGAACCTTGACGATGTGGCCAATCGAGTGTAAGTGACATCCTGCTTGGCATGCCATCATGATTTTTTCTTTCCTCTCTTGAAGGCATAATGCTTCCTGTGGGAAACCCTGACTTAAAATGCCATTGTGTGTTTAGACGGGAGATTTACCAACCCTGAAGAGGATATAAGTGGAATAAGAACTCCAGGAACAGGTTCTTCCTTATCCTCACACTCCATTTCTCTTGCCAACTCAATGAAAAGTGAGAGTAACTACAGCAGCTTCAATTGACACAATGCTGAAATAATAGCATATCTTAAAAATTAGAATATGAGAGATATGTTAAAAATGAAAGTAGGCACCAGTCATTTCACATTTGTTGATTATTTTAATAGTGAATTGCTTATTGTTCTCATTCTTCTGTGGAGGAATCAAACAAAAATAAGACACACTGTACCTGTTCTCCAAGATCTGTCACTTAGGTAGAAAGATAAGAAATTTAAGAAAATAACCACAATAGTTAGCTAACTAATGTATTGAAGTCATATAGATAGAAAAGGAAGGCTCTAAAAAGAAATAGTCCTCACAGAGAAACAAACAACTAAACAAACTAAGTTGGAAATCTTTTTGCTTCCAGTAAAAATGTTTCTATTCCAAGTTTGGAATCTGGAAGATGACCACTATTACCTGGCCTTCTTGTACTGAGGTTATTTTTTATATAGTAGAATTGAGTTTATTAAACCTTCTGCTACTGCCTATTTTTTAAATTAAAAAAAATTAAAATCTTACACATTTTTTTGAGACAGAGAGAGAGAATGAGAGTGAGAGAGCACGACTGAGGGTCGGAAGACAGAGGGCAAGGGAGAGAGACAATCTCAAGTAGGCTTCATGCCCAGCACAGAGCCCAAGGTGGGACTCCATCTCACAACCCTGAGATCACCACCTGATCTAAAACCAAGAGTCAGACACCTAACTGACTGAGCCATCCCAGATCCCCTTGCTACTTACTGCCTATCTTCGAATGAAATCTCCACTATGAGGTTCTCAGGCTCAAATGAGAAAGATAATCTATGAAATGGAACAAATTAAAGCTTAAGAGGCTATATGCAGGCTATTGGTATAGAGTAAAAGCAGATGAAGTTTGCAGGGAATGCTGCTTGACTGTAATTCAAATAAAAAAATGCTTTTCAAAAGAGTGCTGTACCAGGCACTTTTTAACTAGTAAAACAGACTGATTGATGTGCTGTTTGTTGGCAGACACATATAAGTTAACTAGTCATTAAAATACAGTGTAATAGATGTTATGATAGGCAAAATATAGGGCATTGAAAGAGTTTATAATACAGGTAACAAAGTCACACTTGGAAGCAGGGGAATGCATCAAGAATGGCTTACAAGAAGGTACAACTATATCCTAAACGACAAGCAGGAAATGCCTGAGTTTTTGTTGCCTTGATTGGTGTTCAGCTAGCAATTACTGCTTAGTATAAGTCAAGGTCCATGCCAAACATAGTTAATCCATGAAACAACACTCTAGAGTGGGTGCTATTATTATCTATATCGATGAAAGTATATGCAGAGTAAAAACATGCTCTACGACATGGAGTTAGTGACCAGTGGTCCTTGGTTCCAGACGTGTCTCACTCCAGACCCTGATGCTGTTCTTCCCAACCATATCATTCTAGTACTAGATAAAATTTGGAAATGCAAATGGGGCAGAGACAGAGACCAGGAAGAGTGTCCTAGGCAGAGAAATGAAGAGTGTGAAGGTTTTTTTATTTGTTTGTTTTGTTTTGTTTTTGTTTTGTTTTGTTTTGTTTAGATTAATTAATTTATTTTAAAGAGGCAGAGTGCATGGGGGTGGAGTGGAGATGGGCAGGGGGAGAGGGAGAGGGAAAGGAGACTCCCTGCTGAATGTGGAGTCCAACATGGAGCTCAATCTCTCCACCCCGAGATGATGACCTGAGTCAAAACCAAGACTTAAAGGACTGAGCCACCCAGGTGCTCCTGATGAGGGTAAAGTTTTAGATGTGAGACAATGTATCTGAAAGAAGCATTAGAGTAGGAGATGAAAGTAGCAAGAAGGGAAACTAAGGGTATATAGGAGCTAGTTTACAGAGTGTTGTGCAAAGTATATTAATATTTTATCTTATGAGCAATGGATCCCTTAAAGTTCTGGGAGAAGGGACATGACGAATTTAGAAATAATTTTCTAGGTTGCAATTTGGAGAATGGACTGTGGGTGGAGTGGGATGTTATTACTCTGAATCCAGGTGGACCTGGATTGTGGGACAGGAATGTTAAAAAAATAAAAGTGTGTGATCTTCAGAGTTATTTAAATAGCACATTTAGAAGAAATGATGGTATGTTGTATGTGGTAGGGAAAAAATAAAGAGAGGAAAGGAATGGCTTACTGGCTTGAGAACTGCATGTAAAATGAAGTTCAGCAAAACAGAAAGTGCAGAAGGGTGAGCTCCTCCCAGCGTCTTTAGTGATCCACACCTGCTGTCCTGCTATGATTCATCTAAGGTGATGAATCCAAACTTAATTAACTAGTATTTGAGCCATCAGAGTCCTAGCAACTGAACTGGATGAAATTAGTCTCCACATTATACTTCAGTGACTAACATAATTCTCCTTTGAAAAGAAAATTATGTGTCTTTGTTTGTAACGCACACGTATTTGTGCACATGTGCATGTGTATTAAAAAGGTCTCTTTTTCAATTTTCCTAAGCATTGAGGTGTAGGGAGAGGATGTGCCTTGAGAGTGTGGCTTTTCGGGGAGTGCTCCCTGCCCTGGTGACACAAATTATCTGCAAAGTGAGCTGGCCATTCTCCTGAGGGGCAGTCTTGGGAGCTTTGAAGTGGTTGAACGACCCTTCAGCTACATTTTTAGAAGTGAGTAACTTAATCCTTGAGCAGTGAAACTGATTTGAGAATTTTATACCCTGTCACACCAGTAAGAACAGTGCCTTTTTTTTTTTTTAAAGAGCAGTAGTTGATTGACCTCAAATCACTCTTACTCATGCAGTCGCCAAACCATGTAGGAATGAGATTAGCTGTGTCTTTGATGTGTATTTGTTTCATGAACTCAGTCACATTATATTTATATGTAAATTCAGTGTTTCTGTGAGTCCTCAGAAGTAAAGTCAGCAATGTGTTTTAAAATTCTATTTTCTTTTTTTTAAATAAAGATTTTAATTATTTATTTGACAGAGAGAGAGAGAGATCACAAGTAGGCAGAGAGGCAGGCAGAGAGAGAGGGAGAAGTAGGCTCCCCACTGAGCAGAGAGCCCGATGAGGGACTCGATCCCAGGACCCTGAGATCATGACCTGAGCCGAAGGCAGAAGCTTAACCCACTGAGCCACCCAGGCACCCCAAAATTCTGTGTTTTCTTTTCAATAGTTAATTTAAGAAATGTGGGCTAACCAACTTTGGACTCATCTAGAACGACTACCTCATTCATATTCAAGTACAGAGTCACTCATTTGATTGGGCCAATGAGGAAAGAATGGAGGCAAACTGCAAATATAAATGCTGTTTATTCATGTAAGGACCAAACAGCAATATGCCATCAGGTACAAGGGAAAGTTCCAGAATAATTTAAACAGAGAAGAGTGTGGGCCAATTAACTTTCCTCATGGCACATGGTACTGTTGATAGTATTAGTAATATAAGATAACCATGAGAAAATACATGGTTTTCGTCACAGTCATAGGAAGCATATTCACAAAGCTGGCATTGACTTAATTTTAGTTAAATGCACCCATCATACTAAATCATATTGTTAAATGAAACTTCATTTCTGCAGCAGTTTTGGTAATAATTTGTATCTATTTTAGAGTTAATTTGGGGGGATGTTGTCACAAGAAGTTTATACCTACTTCTACATTTGCAATGATTTAATAAACAGTGCAACAGTAGTAATTTAAATAATGCTGGTGGTTCTCAAAAATTTCTAAATTACAAGTATTCTTTAAGTTAGTGAGATGCTGCTTCATAAAGCTAACTAAGCTTTTCCCATAGTATGAAGACTTTTGGAGATACTTATCTAAGCATTCTTATGTTACCCAAGACTATAACTGGAGCTCTTAAGTTGTTCCCAGGGTAAACCCTAACAATGAAAGAGTCATCTTTCATAATTTGTAACCCAGCTTAGAGTTACTATATTGGTATTTATAACATAAGCAATAGATATTTGAAAAAATTTCTTAAAAATGGTATATCATAGGAAAACATTTTAATCAATAGGGGTTGGGGGAGGTAACAGTGTAGTGGTTAACAGCAAAATACTTGGAATTAAGACTTAGGTTTGAATCCTTGCCTTGACACTTGATGGCTATAGAGCTTCAGTAATGTAGATAATTTATGAGTTATATGCTTTCTTCAAAGGGCAGTTGTCAGAGAGAAGCTGACTCACAAGAGTTCTTAACTATCTGACAATTGATTTACTCAGTCAAGAGGTGATCCTGGGCAGCAATATTTGTACTATGTGGTTCTGTTCCTGCCTTGGTCACAGTTGATTAGACCAGAATGATTGGGCCAGAATTATGTCCATGACTCAAACTGGGTCAATTCCTTCTGAAAAGTTGGATTTGAGACTGAGATAATGGATTATTATCAGCTTTTTGCTTAACTGAGATAATTTATACTTTGGGCTATAGAAATTCTTCCTTATAGCAAATGTACCACAAAAAAAAAAAAAAAAAGAAAAAGGAAAAAAGAAAAAAAAAGAGAAAGTTGGTCTTTATGTAGAAAAAAGTAAAACATGTATACAGAAAAAAGAAAGAAAAGACTAAGAGAACACTCATTCTCTCTACCTACTGTATATTCATCTAGTGTTTTTAGTTACCAAACCAACACTGATTAAATTTCTGTTAAGTACCAAGCGCAAGGTAAGCTATGCCCTGTGCAAGTTCCTATATTGAAGTGCAATGTTATGTTTTATGTCTTTCCTTGTCTCTTAGGAGTTTTAGATCAAATAAATCAATATAGTGCACCTACTGTGTGTATCATAAATGTGAATTTCTGTTACTTTTCTCTAGATAGTGTTTTCTGACACTGTCTGATTATGATTTCTTATAATTTATAACTCTTTTTTTTGCTTTTTAAACATTTGGAAATTCTATGTCATTTTTATTACGATTTGTCTCATTATTTGCATGTGTCCCCAACTGATTTATTATGCACTGGGCAGAAATCATGACTTGTCCGTTTTACTTCTCAGGCTCATACCATAGTGCTTTGCACAGAATGGACTTTTCATCCACATTTATTGATTGATCACTTTGGGGATGTAAATGAAGACCAAACTGGAATGGCTTGCAGAGTTTTCCAGGCTGAATAACTTCTCTTAATAAGTTTTGCTTACCTTTCCAAATATGTTACCTCTTTATTTAATTCACCACTCAGCCTCCAAAAACTTTTTTCTCTGAGTTTATTATACAGAAAGTTTTACATATTTAAACCAAGGTTGTAACCACACCTACAGGGTGCAGAGGAATGTGGGTTCATATATGTGGGTTCATATTCATTTCTTCCTGACTTCAAACTTCCTGGTCCTATATATAAGAGCTTGAGAGTAAGGGTTTATGTGTAGCTCAGTTGGTTAAGTATATGCTTTTGGCTCAGGTCATGATTCCAGGGTTCTGGGATTGAGCCCTGCATCAGTCTCTGCATCAGGCTTCTTGCCCAGGAGGGGAGTCTGCTTCTCCTTTTCTCTCTGCCCTTGCTTTTGTTCTCTCTCTTGTTCACTCTCTCTCTTAAATAAATAAATAAAATCTTTTAAAAAAAGGAGCTGAGTATATATGATCTGGGAAGATATCTTGTACTGAATATATGATACAACACTTGGAGTAACTAGTCCACAAATTCTCTGGTAACATGTTTCAAATATCTCTATCTCTATCTATCTATCTATACATACATATATATATATATGTATATATATGTGTGTGTGTGTGTGTGTGTGTGTATAGGATGTACCAACTAGTACATTCACATAGGATGTATCAACTAGTAATGATACAATTTAATAGAAAATGTACTTGTTTGGAAGAGAGGAGATTTGAATCATCAGCTTTGCTGCTAAGTAACTGTGTGACTTAATGCAAGTCCTTCAGCTTCTCTGAGCCTTGTTTTCCTTACATGTAGAGCATGAACTGGACTAGATGACCTCTAGTTTTGTTTTAGCTCCAAATTCTGGTAACTTTACTTTGAGCTCTGGCAATCCGCAAGGTGATATTCTGGTATGTTACTTAATTATGAGGGATGATGTTGTAGGAATCATTCTTTATTTATTACCAAGTTCAATTACAATATAAGTAAGTTAAGACCATGATATGTAAGAGCTCATCCACAACCCATATTCAGATTAATTTAGTTTAATTGCTTACTGAATGACAAACGTAGCTTGAGCTAGCAGTAGGGATTTCAGTGGTCTGCGATGTCAAATATCAACCCCAGGAAACCAAATTTGTTCATTTTTATAATTACTTTTTGGGTGTTAAATGATTCCATTAAATGAAGTGCCACAGATTAAGTATTGAAATGAACTGACCTGAACAACACACGGAACATGCCTGAGGCATCAAACAGGTTTCTACTTTATTTTTTTTTATTCCTTTTTATTTGGGAGAATGATGTGAATGAAGAATCTTTACTGATTTTTGAATACTAAATAAATTAATCATGGCTGGAATGCCACTTCAATCACTTTCCAGCGAGCAGGCTCTGTCCTCTAAGTTCACCTGTTCATGACTTCACTCAGAATTAGAACAAGCTGGGAACAAGTGGTTCCAACTGCCCAGGAATTCTGGACTGCCTGGTCGTTAGATGGCGTTGTGCCCTGTGAACAATGGGGCACACCCAAGGCGGTACACCCACATTCATCCACCTTTATAAAGCACATGGGAGGGATGAAAGAAAGAACAGGAAATAAGGAAAACATTAATGTACATTGAGCGTTACTCTAAGTTAGTAATTATACTAGTTGCCCTTTTATTTATTATTCCATTTAAAGCATTATAAAATCCTTGTAGAAGGAGTCTTTTTCGTCAGGGAAGAGGTGATTTAGGAACCTGGACTAAATTAGGCGATGACCATGGTACAGCTAGATTATGGAACTGTTGGAGATTTACAGAGTTCATGGTTCTGGGCTGAACAAATGATACAAGGATATAATCATTTTCTGACTTGTTTCTGAGTGGATATAAGGCTTAAGTAGGGAAGAGGAGAATCCCTTCTCCCAGTTTGCCCACCAGAAACATCATTTTTAACTCAAATATCTTTGAACAGGGTCGTCTAATTCCTAAACTCATCAGTCTTCTACTGCCCAAACACTCCTGCAATTGTCCTGTGGGTTTGCAGGATTTCTAGGCATCCAAGACAGACTCCCACTCTCACTCCTCCACTGCCAGGCCAACAAGAATGAAGAAAAAGAAAAGTACAGATTATATTATGGGTCTCTGATATATTTAGGATAATCCAAGGAAGAATGTAACGCATCACAAAAGAGCCCCATGCATTGCCACGAGTTCTGGATATTAAATAAATTACTGCCCACTTTTAGTGGTTTCAGTTTTCCTTTGCAAGACCCTGAGGATAGTGTCACCTTACTTTGTTACCATCTGGAATCATTGGCTTGCATTGTTTATTACTCCTCTTGAGCTCTGTGATTTTGATAAGCCACCAAACTTCTGTGAAGTCCTGCTGCTTCCTCTGAGATGCCTGGTTAGCAGCCCCAGCCTCCTCATTGAGGAAGTGAGATAATCCCTACTCTGGGATGCACCAGCACAGGGACTGACTTAGAGCTACCATGTATTAACCGTTTCTTATTGTGAGAGTGCCTTGGGTCAGGAGAGCAGACCAGGTTCCAGCATGCATCTCATAGGGCATGGAGTGGGGGTGGTGGGTGGCAGGCTCTGTGGGATCATGATCACCAATGGTGTGGACAGGGCAGTGAAAGAAGAGGAGCATTGCTTTGGGGACACCCAGCCTTCTTGACAGTTTTCTCCAGATTTATCTCTGGAAGAGAAATGAAACCTAGAGTTTCAACTATGTGGTCCAAATGGAGAATATAAAGGATTTTAAGACACTAGAGATACTGACTTCAGGATACTCAGATTCAGGATTGAGGTGGCCCTGGAGGAGCCCCTTGGAGGGAAAGAATGCTGAGCTAGACTCAGACTGCCCCTACCTGCCATCTGTATTGTAAGCATGATGGAGCTGCACTCTTGACAAAAGACCCCACGTGGGAGCTTTAATGCAGCAGCAAATATTTGAGCAGATGCAATGTACAAATGGAAATATTTAATCGTCCGTTTAAATTTCTACAGCTTTCTTAGTTTTTTGAAAGAGTGTATTACAAACCAGTATTATAACAATCATTACATTTCATTTACAGAGTGCTTATTGAAACAGTGGACACATTTCATTTAAAAAAAAAAAAAAAGTGTGTGCCTGGGTGGCTCAGTGGGTTAAAGCCTCTGCCTTCGGCTCAGGTCATGATCTCAAGGTCCTGGAATCAAGCCCCGCATCGGGCTCTCTGCTCAGCAGGGAGCCTGCTTCCTCTCCCTCTCTCTCTGCCTGGCTCTCTGCCTCCTTGTGATCTCTGTCTGTCAAATAAATAAATAAATAAATAAATCTTAAAACAACAACAAAAAAATTTTTTAAAAAATTTTTAAAAAGGGTGCTTAAGAAAAAAAAAATATTTAATTTCTTGACCAGTTTCTAGGGCCAGGGGGTCACAGGTTCATGTGAAGACAGAGGCTGAGAGGAAAATCAGGAGAGCTTTGGCACCTCTCATTTTGACAATATTTGAAAAGGAAGAGCTGGAAGAAGAGAGGCAGACATGGCAACAACCTCTTCTCTGAGTTCTTCAGGGCTTTTCCTTCCTGTTCTCTGTTTTTTAAAAGCTCCGGGCAGTTAAAGGAATCCTTAGGCACTGGTCTAGGTATCTGGCACAGAATGCAAATGAGAACTTGCTATATATTTTTTCATAATGTTTAATTCCCCAAACTAAAATCATTGAAATACTTTAATAAGTGCATGTAAGCTCATGGTTTTGCCTTTTTGCATTTTGATTCAATTAAATGTTTACTTCTTCAACCAAACATATTCATTATAAAAGTAACCCCAGAAGAGTCATTTGATGGAATTAAGTCCTTTGGCACACATTTTTCTTATTTTTTTCAATAGAGAGAAGCTAAAATTTGAAAAGTAAGTGTGCTGGCTAGCCCTGCTGGAAATATGTTTTCCCTAAAGACAAACCTTAGCTTGTGTGATATTCTAAGAGTTCTTAGCTAAATATATGTTCTGTAAGTATCAATTTGTCAAAACACAGCCTAGTTATTTTACCAGCTTCTCCCAGTGTAAGACCATGACTGAAAGAAGTGAGAAGAATGGGAAACAAAAGCAATGATCTGGATCGGTTCTAGTAAGACCTCTGTGGGCGGGGGGGGGGGGGGGGGGGGGGAGACGGTCTGCGGCCCAGAGTTGTAACACTTTCAGGAGAATGGTTCATCTCTAAGATTTGTAGCATGGCATCTCGCTTCATTCAACCTGGCAACACTTGCTAATATACACATAGGCACCTGTCTGAGTGAAGTCAAATGAACAAGCGTTTTAAGTGCATACTTGTGAATATAATTAGGCTGGGAAAACAAAGAAATTAAAATAGAATCCAGTTTTCAAGGGGCTGAAAGGCTAGCAGAGAACACTACATGGTAATACTCTAAATCGTGTGACACATTTTTATATGGTTTGAGAATGCAAAAAAAAAAAAAATTCTAGTGTATTGTAAAAAATAAAAGAGATTATTTGGGGCAAATTTAGACAAAGATACTCACATGCCTAAACTTCTTCTGGCATTTCATATATATTTTAAAAATTTACAAGATGAATCATAAAAGAAACAACATAGTTTTAAAAACTATGTGTGTTTGTGGATGCATACATATATAGAAAATTATATATCAGTATCTATCTTCATTTACTTGTATATATGTAGATATACAGTTGACATATTTGAATGCATTATCTATAAAATGTCAAGAAATTCATTTGACTAAGTTCATCACATAACTGACTACGTATTTTAGGTTCTGGTAGATGAATTTTTATTATTGAGTTGAATGTTCCTCATTTTGCATATCAGACCTGAAATAAAGTTGAGATTAGATTTACCGAATTATAAAGGCTATAGGAAAAAAAATATGCATATTATCGAGCCCCCATCCAAATGTCCCTAACTCCTGTGAGGCTCTGAGGCCATTTCCATCATCTGTAAAATCAAAATGCAGCTCTGGGGCCGGGTAGTGTGCTGTGCTCCTGACAGCTGCCCCAAGACTCCAGGGAGTAAAGGGTCTAATCGCCTATCTCCACAAAGAGAATGCACAAGGCAGGAGGTGCTTCACCTCTCACCAAGAAAATAAAGAGCCCAGTAACCATCCCCCACATCCTTTGCTTCCCCAAGCTGGGCCAATCTCTCCCACAAAGATGGACAAAGCTCTTAATAGAGAAATTGGAAAATCTGACAGTCTTTAGGGAAAAGAGGTCCTCTTGGAACGTGAATCTGCCCTTGGGCAAAGCGACTTTACATAGTCATGGTAATTATTTTATATGATTATTTCACTTTAATCATCATTAGCATTAACACATTGTAATATAGAAAAAAACATTGTTTGTTTGTTTCAGAAATAGAACCATAAAGTACTCTTAATAACCATTTAAAAACCACGGGTAAATGTAAAGTTTATAGGCAAAGTTCCTTAGATTAATTTTTGCTATGTGTTTTCTTTACTTTCCTTAAAGGAAAACAAGGAAAGAAAACCTCATTTCCCCTTTCTTATTTGATTTCACATCCTAATGGGTCAGTTTTCTGGGTTGCTTGTAGAATTAAACTCACAGAAAAATATGTCTGTAGGAAATGAAGGACTTCAAGCATTTTTTTTTTTTTAAATTCAGGAATATCTACTTTTGGACAGCTGCTTTAAAAGCATACCTCTTTTAGAAAGTAGGCTGGGAAATCTTGCACAGTCAGTACCTCTGGCAACATATCCTGGCTCTGCGGCTTCCTGAAATCTGGGTTCAGGTGGCAGGTAAATTGCCAGGAAGCCTCTGCCTCAACATGCCTGTCATGAAAAAGTCTGAATCTTGCCTTCTGACATCAAAGAAGCTTACATTTGAAACTTTGCATTAGAGATTTCTGCATCCAATAGGATCACATCATTTTAATTTTTCTGTTTCCAGAAGATTTCTTCAGGAATCTAAGACACTCCTTTCACTGGAGTTTTCTTGACACCTTGCTTTTGCAGAATGATGACAGCAAGTGCACTTAGATCGAAAGGCCGGAGAAGAGAGTAAAAAGAGCACTAGTAGTTCTGCACCAAAGGCAAAGAGCCTGAGCAACGGCCCAGCATTATGCCCAGAGCTGTCTCCTGGCCCCAGATCGTTAACTTCTTCCATTGCATTTGTCTCTTAGGGTCTGCTTCAGCTCTTGGCTGCTGGGTACAGAATTTCTTCCTCCTGCTAGGCAAAGTCCCTGTGGGTACTGACGGGACTCCCCATTTTTTTCCTCTTTGGCTTCCCACCTGCTCCCCTCTGTCTGGAGTCCATCTGTCCACAGCACTGTCTAGTCTCCCACGTGTGTACCTTGGAGCAGTTCCGTGCTTTGTAAGGGAAACAGCAATTAAAGGAGGCCAGGAATTCGTACCTGATGCAGCCAGGAGCATATTTTCTGAGAGAGAAGCCTCCATTTTTGTTCTAAGCTACTTCAACAAAAAGCTTCTCTTCCTCCTCAACTCTGCCCTAACTGCTGGCAGCTCCATTTCTTTGGTGTTCTGGAGAGCTGAGTACTCTGACTGTTCAGAGGGTAGCTGATGCTTTCGGTACAACTCCAGACACTGTCCAGGAAATATACAGTGGCACTGAGGCACATAGCCACCTGGATTGCCAGTGGCAACGTCAGGATTCCCAAAGGCCATCTTTTCTCATTCTCCTAGGACCTATATCTAAGTATAAGATGAATCCTACTCCTATCAACTGGAGTAACACACTTTTGGGGGAGAAGATTTATGCAGTAAGTTCGCTGACAATTTTGCAAAGGAGGGAATTCTGCTCTTCTTTGTAACCTGTCAGCATTAATAGGTAAATTACTTATACCACTTATAATAAACTCATAGGTTAAATAGGGCTAACTTGGTCTGGATTAAGAAGACTGTTAACTACCAGGGCACCTGGGTGGCTTAGTGGGTTAAGCCTCTGCCTGTGGCTCAGGTCCTGGTCCTGGGGTCCTGGGATCGAGCCCTGCATCAGACTCTCGCTCAGCAGGGAGCCTGCTTTCCCCTCTCTCTCTACCTGCCTCTCTGCCCACTTGTGATCTCTCCCTCTCTCTGTCAAATAAGTAAATAAAATCTTTAAAAAAAAAAAAAAAAGAAGACTGTTAACTACCGATTTCACCAAGTACTAGTTGTGTTACTTTGAGCTGGATTTTCACCTCTTTACATTCTATTTTCTGTCTTCTATAAAAAAGGGTTTTTTGGGTTGTTGTTGTTTTGGTATTTTTTTTTTTTTTTTTACTTTTTAAGATTGTGATGTTTAATTGTGATAATTAAACAAGAAATTAATTAACATACATGGACTAAAAGTGTTTGTAGAATTGTAAAGCAATGTGAATATTCCTTGTTCTTATTGGCTCTGATTAAACAGTTTCCAAGATGCCATTAACCATTTCTTTTCTGAATTTCTGTTCTATTTGTTTTCTGTTCCTCACATTTTTAATTTCTATGATTATTTGTATTCTCCCCGAGGGTGTGGGACTTTCCCGGCTATGGCATGAGGCAGTTAAGAAGTAGGGTGATTCCAAATTGCACATTATTAAACCAGGTCGTGTGTTGGAGCACCAAAACAAATCACAACATAAAACTTTTTTATATTTAGCATTAGGAAAATTAGAGCTCTTTATTGTAAGATGTTTCGGGGGAAAGATAGCTTCATCTTTTCTTTCTTAGAGATATTCTGACCTCCTTCACAGGGTTATTGTGATGAATATCCAATAAAAAATTGTTGTAAAGCACTTTGCAAAAATAAAGTGCTATATAATTGCTTAATAATAATAATTAGATTTCAGTCCATTATTGCAGAGAGCAATTACCACCAACAAGATAGCAAATAACTTAATTGCTCTGCATTCCTTTCTTAAGGACTTTTCATATTTTGTTTTGGGACATTTACCTTGCCTGCTTCTATAGGGCTCTCTCTAACTGCGCTGATATCACGAAATCCCTGGAGGGGGACAAACCTGCTCATGATCCGCCTCCTTGGTGCAGGTTCTCAGATTCCCAGATGCTATAGGCTGGATCTGCAGCCACAATATATCCAGCTGCTTAAGTTCTCTGGGCTGACCTGTAAAGTGGAGAAAATAGTTTTGGTTTATGACAGAGTCATTTCCTGTTGTTTCAGATACCTGGTGGGTTTTTTGTTGTTGTTGTTGTTGTTTTGTTTTGTTTTTGTTTTTTTTAACTGGAGAATCTCTCTTATAGCTCTACCCATGTATTGACGTAAAGAATTTATCAATTTTCCTTATTTTTTATTATATTATTTTAGCCATCATTCAGTACATTGTTAGTTTTTGATGTAGTCTTCCATGATTCATTACTTGCACATAACACCCTGTGCTCATCCCAACACATGCCCTCCTTAATACCCATTATTGGGTTACCCCCCTCCTCCTGCCCCTTTCCCCTCTGAAACCCTCAGATTGTATCAGTTTTCCTTCTGAAGAACCATGGAAATCCCATTTTTTTTTAATGGATCATGTTCATAATGAGCTTAGGAAGAGAAACAATCTGAGTTAAGACTAGTTAGCGTGACATAAATAAGAACACTATCACCCCCACTGAGAGTAGCAGCTGATATTTATTGAGTGTGTTTGCAAATATTCAGGTTCTGTGATAAGTGCTTTAGAAGACTTATAAGCATTACCTATATAATTTTTACAGAAATCTACCTGGTAGGTACAATGAAAGATCTGGCTAAATCCTTATCCAAGATCATACGGGTAGTATGAAGATTTGAAACTTGAGAGTCTGTCTCAGACCTGTCTTATTGTTATAAAAATGGTCTTTCTAAGACAACTATCATAGGATCTCCCTGATATAAGGAAGTGGAGATGTAACGTGGGGGGCTTAGGGGGTAGGAAAAGAATAAATGAAAGATGGGATCGGGAGGGAGACAAAGCATAAGAGACTCAATCTCACAAAACAAACTGAGGGTTGCTGGGGGAAGGGGGGAGGGAGAGGGTGGTGGGGTTATGGATATTGGGAAGGGTATGTGCTATGGTGAGTGTTATAAAGTGTGTAAACCTGGCGATTCACAGACCTGCACTCCTGGGGCTAATAATACATTATATGTTTATGAAAAGATTAAAAATTTTAAAAAATGGTCTTTCTATAAATGAAATCAGCACATTTCTTTATGAACCTAAAAACTTTAGATTGCAGATTAAATATGAGAAGTTTTTACTTTGACTTGCTACTGTCTTTTAATTACCCATTCAACCACTTTTCATCTATTGCACAGACATTTCCACAAGATTAGGTAGTATATCTGCTCCTAGAAATACAGTCAAAGCTTGTAAACTAGTGTCCATTTTCAGTGATTGCCCTCAAACTGTATACAGAATATTAGGTAGGTTATATCTTCCAGTGAAGTTCATAGACACAACTGATTTTTAGATCTGCTGAAATTTAAAACTAGCTATAGGATGCATATCAGAGAATATAACAAAGAAAATCTTAATTTTAAAAATTACTTTTTGTCCCCATGTGGACCAATGAGCGGTCTCTCCAAGAGGACATGCAAGGTTGTGATTAGGCACAAAGTTCATAGTGTCAGATAAGCCAGTATTCAAATGTCATATAACCTTGGGAAAGTTCATTAACTTTAGGTTTATCCTCTGCAAAAGCAGTAAAATAATAGTAAAAGTAGCTATAGTAATTAACACTTAATAAATGCTTCCATGCCAGGCGCTGTTCTAAGGGATTTATGGTATTAACTTCTTCTTCAGGACAGTCCTAAAAAGTGGAGTCCTTATCAGTGGGGAAGGTAAGGCACAGAGGGGTTAGGTAACTTTCCCAGGGTCCATGGCAGGTGAATGCAGAAGCTGGATTCAAGCCCCCCTGGTCTGACTTAAGAGCACAGAATCTGAATCGTTCTTGGAAAGCCCGTGGTGGAGGGCCTGGCTCACAGCAGGCTCCAAGTAATGTCTTCCACTGGCACTGGGGAATGAGGGCAATGACCATTTATTGACTGATCACTGAAAAACAAGGGAGGAACATTTTAGGTACTGTACATTCTCAGATACAGTCACGGTCCTGGAAAACCGTGGGCAGGAAATGTCTTTGTTTGTTTCCAAGAAGAGTTGTTTTAAATGTGGCTTTAATGTATGAGTTAGATGTGTCCTTATGTCCTCAGGTTAAAATATCTCACACTCCATCTTGTAGAAATTTGTCTATAGAGGGTGATTTATAAATCATTCAGTAACAGATGATGTTATAACTAAAGCAGTGGGAGTTTGAAAATACCTACAGCAGATTAAGCTTGTGTTTATTTCAAAAAAGGCTCTGATCTAGCTTGGATTTTTGGCAGGCTCAACATGAGCCCAACATGAACTATTGTAAATCAAAGGTTTTTTTTTTTTTTTGAAAGTCAAACTTGGAGTATTTCCAGTCCCAATTAAATATCATTTGATGTGCTTTGGCCTTATATTTTTTAGGGAAAAAACTTCCCTTTCTTTCTCCTATTTATGGGCATGAACTCTGCTTGGACCTATGCTTTTAAAAACTTGCTTCAGAAAAATTATTAAAAAAAACATCAGGGCTTTCATAAATTTTGTGCCAAGAAAAGCAGATCAAGATACAGCAGCAACTCATGGGTGAACTTAAATATAAATATAGACATCAAATCTACAAATCCCCTTTCGTTCTCTTCATTAAATTGTTTTAAACATTTGAAAATTCTGAGTCCCAAGATTGCTTTGCACCTCCTCTTCAGATTGTGTCAGTATTTTTCAGATTAGATTTATAATTATAAAGTAATAAATAGCTCATTCCTGATTTAACCAAGGGGGAGAAAATCAGACAGCAGTCACACCAAGGGAAGCTACTCAAGGGAAAGTGCTTTAAAAAGTCTCTCGAGATTTTGTTAACAAAATAATTTATGATTATCTCATACTGTGCATGAATAACCCTCATAAATATGGCACAGAACAATCCAATTAATTATGCATCCTAAATGGCTTGATAATTTATGAAATTGTAGAATGCCGTTCAGCCTGACTTTTAAAAATGAATATAGATTACAGAGGAGGGAAAATTTTGTAACTGCAAATCAAAATTTTATATAGATTATGCAAAAACATTCACCTTACTGTGTAGATTTCAGGAGTATTGGATGGATTGGCTTACAGAGGTTTTAGTTCCACCTTTATAGAGTGTTTGAGGCTTGAGTTATTTTTGTCATAATATTTTTGAGCTGACTTGTCTCTTAAGTGATTTATTTTATAAAATTAAAAATATTAACTAGGAAAGGCTGAATATGTTGTCACCAAATTGCTGTTAAAAATATTGAATAACATTTATTATTAAAAATTTTTTGAAGTCACATTTTATGTATGAGAGATGTCTAGAGAGAAAAGAGGACTATGGAAAGTGATGATAAGATCTCATTTATTTATTTATTTTTAATATAGGGTTGTGAACTTGTTTTCGGTTGAGCTTGTGGCTAAAGCTAGACATGACCCTGTAAGTATTAAAGCAAGTTCTGCTTCTTTACCTTATGCAAATTAACACTTTGCCACCTTTTCCGTCTAAAGACAGAAGCTCAGCTGACTTTGATAATTTTCATGACATAGTATCTGTAAGGCAGCCTTATTTGATTTACAGCATTTTTGAATTTCTATTATTTGCTTTAGGAAGTTTTACTTGTTAATGGATCCCTATTCCATGAATATCTTCACTAGCAGATAGAGGCAAAAAATTGAGATGTCTTTGTGAATGATATTCGGATAAATAAAAATTTAGGATTAGAAATTTTCCTTCTCTGTGTTATGTAGATACTTGAAGAATTATTCAGTTTTCCACTTCCTAGAAGATTTTGGAATGATTAATGAGCTTTCCATGAGCCTCAGTTTTCTTTCAGTGAGTTAGGGTAGTGAGTATAACCCGGAGAGACAATAGTTAGATTTGGATTCTGCACATATTTTTTCACTAATATTTTTTCTGTCTTAAAAAACCTTTTATCTTGACATAATTGTAGATTTACACGACATTTCAAGGAATTGTATAGGAAGGTTCCACAAGCCCCTCACCTAGCTTCCTCTAATATTAATACCTTGCATAATTATGCTACAGTATCAGTGACTGGAAATTGACATCGGTACAATTCATAGAGCTTATTTAGATTTCTGTAGTCACTTACATATGCACCCTTTTTTGTATGTGTCATGTGTGTTATGTTTTCTACAATTTTATCATAGGTGTAATTTATATGACTATCACCACAATCATGATACAGAGATATGTCATTACCAGAAGGCTTTCTCATACTCAGTTAGATTCTCTGGGTTGATCGTGCTGTTCACCCTTATGTCACTGCTTCTTTTCTCTCTAGTAGTTCTATCAGTTGCTATCAGACTTACTTCTGGTTCTGTCAGACTTGGCTATTAAAATCCCTAACTATAATTGTTAATTTGCCTATTCCTTCTAGCTTGTGACATTTTGCTCCACGCATTTTGAAACTCTTCTGTTTGGCACGTACACATTCAGGAAGATTATATTTTCTTTATGACTTGATCTTTTAATTATTATGAAATTTGTCTCTAGTAATTTGCTTTGTAGTCTGCTTTGCAGGACATTAATATAGTAATTTTTGTTTTTTTATTAATATTTGCATGATATATCTTTTCTATTCTTTTACTTTTTGTTTATTTTTAAATTTTTTATTATTGAATATAGTTGACATACAGTATGTTATATTGGTTTCAGATACATAACACAGTGATTCAATAATTCTATACATCACATGCTGCAAAGCACAAGTGTAGTCACTACCTGTCACCATACAATCTTATTAAAATACTATTGACCATATCCCCTATGCTGTACTTTTCATCCTTGTGACTTGCTTATTTTATAACTAGAAATTTACACCTCTTAATCCCCTTCATCTATTTCATCCATCCCCCATCCCCTCCCCACTGGCAGCTACCACTTTGCTCTCTATATTTATGAATCTGTTTTTGTTTTCTGTTTGTTGATTTGTTTTGTTTTGTTTTAGATTCAACATAAATATTAAATCACATGGTGTTTGCCTTTCTTTTTGTGACATTTCTTTTGTTTTATTTTAAATTCTACATTAATTAAATCATATGGTATTTGCCTTTCTCTCTCTGACTCATTTCACTTATTTTTCTAAGTCCATCTATGCTGTTGAAAATGGAAAGAACTTGTTCCTTTTTTATTGCTGAGTTTATATATATATATGTGTGTGTGTATATATATCTATATACACACACACATATATATATCTCCCACATCTTTTTTATCCAATCATCTATTAATGGACTCTTAGGTTTCAGCCATATCTTGGCTATTGTAAAAAATGTTGCAGTGTAAGACCTGAAACCATAAAACTCCTCAAAGAAAGAATATGCAGCAGTATAGGCATCAGCCTTAGCAACATATTTATAGATATGCCTCCTCAGGCAAGGGAAACAAAAGCAAAAATAAACTATTGAGACTACACCAAAATAAGAAGTTTTGTCCAGCAAAGGAAATCATTAACAAATTAAAAAGTCAACATACTTAATGGGAGAAAATATTTGCAAATGACGTATCTGATAAGAGGATAATACTCAACATATATGAATAACTCATGTAACTCAATACCAGAAAAAAAAAATTCCCTCAAGAAATGCTCAGAGGACCAAATAGATATTATTCCAAAGAAGATATACAAATGGTCACCGGGCACATGATGCTCAGCATCACTAATCATCAGGGAAATACAAGTCAAAACCACCTCCCACCAGTCAGAATGTCTAGTATCAAAAAGAGAAGAAATAAGAAACGTTGGTGAAAATGTAGATGTAGTAAAATGGGAATCCTTGTGTAATGTTGGTGGGGATATAATTTGGTGCAACCCCTGTGGAAAACAGCATGAAATTTCTTCAAAAAATTAGAAATAGAAACACCATATGATCCAGTAATTCTACTACTGGGTATTTATTCAAAGTAAATGAAAACACTAATGCAAAAAGATACATGCACCCCTTTGTTGATTGAAGCATTATTTATGATGGGGGAGCAAATTCAACAGTGTAGTCACTTAATTTATGACATATTTGACATTATAGTAAGATCAGGAAAAATTATCTCTTCCAGCAAATGGTTTTGTGTTAAGTGTATATTCACATGAAACAAAACAAAAAAGTTATGAGTAAGACTTCTGTACAAAGAAACTTATATCTAGTTGGATAGATGGAGTGATAGATGAGAGATGGATCTTAGATAAATAGATGAGAGATAGATAAATCGCTAGCTAGCTAGCTAGCTAGCTAGCTAGATAATAGGTACAGATGTGCTTAAAAAGCAACTCAATGCGTGACAGCGTATAGTAAGTGCCAAGTAGGTAGTAGTATGAATAATACCACAACTCTGGAACAAAGATAATCACAAGAGGAGGATGGGATCAAAACAGTCCTTAAAGGAAGAGTAGGCCTTAGACAAATGGAAAGCCTATATATTTGGAGCATGGACATAAGGTGGTGGAGAAGATGGAAAGTGGGGAGAGCAAGAAAGCCACTAGCCTATAAGGCATCTCAGTGTTAATCAAACAAAATCAACATCCTCCAAAATGGACTCTGCCTCCAATGGGACCCAATGGATGGCAAGGAGATGGTATGGATATGTGAAATAATGCTGAAAGATTGAATACAGAGAGGGAAGAAAACTGACCATTGGAGTTATTAATTAAGGTTATTGGTTACTAACTATTGAAAACCTTCAATAGCAGTTTTATAGATCTGTGGGCATAGAAGTCCCTTTGGAAGGGATGAGAAAAGGATATGTGAAGATGGGGAAAATACATATTTTGGTTAGTTTTGCTACAAAAAACATGGAGAAATGAGCCAGTAGCTGTCAGCAGATGGAATTAATGTAAAGTATGTGGAATAAAAAGAGATTTTAAAGACCGATAATAGACCATGCTTTTTTATTGGTGTCTTTTTTATATTCCATAGAGAAGGGATAAAGATAAAGCAAGAGAAAAGAAATGGTAGGATCCAATCCTGCAAGAAGATACAAATGAGAAATAATCCATGGGAAGTAGAGAATTTTGACGAAGGAAGGAATTTTAGTAGTCTGAGCACTCTTTTAGTAAAAACCAAATTTGTCTTTGAAGAAAAGAAGTGAATTTTCTTTACATATTTCAGCTACTTCATATCCACCCCCCCACCTTGAACTTACTAGCAACTTTTGTTTTATTAGGATCTAGATCTCCTGGCTACTTGGTCATTTCTTAATGGAAAGATGTCTAAAGCCACTGTAGGAATTTTTCTTTAGGATCTTTATGGAAGAAAACAATTGAATAGATAGAAATTATTCTTGGGGTTATTCTTGCAATGTCTTTTCACTAATAACATTCTATTACCTAGTCCAAAGGAAGGCAAATCAGTCAGCCTAGATTCCTAGATTAATCCTGTGTAGATATCATAATGTTTATTCTTGACTTTGAGGAAACCAAAGCTTTGGAGTATTTAAGTAACATAAACATGTATTGATAAAATTTAGTTTCAAATTCAGCTAAGTCTGAATCCAAAGTTTTTCCATCATACTATTATTCTAAACTCCTTGTTTAGTTTCCACATCATTTACCTAAAATCTGTACAGCTTAGTGCTCACAGATGAGGATCATAATTGCATCTACATCCTAAGATTTTGGGGAGGATTTAATGAGAGAATGCTTGGAAAACTCTTAGCGCAGTACCTTGTACTGATAGCTACCATATGTATTTCTAATATGCTATTCTCCTTTGTCCTGTTTTGTCAAGCATTTCTCATTGGCTCTGACTAATCTAATAAGCATACTTCTGCTTACAGTTTAAAATAAAATCAAGAGTATAACTAAGTGAATGCCCCTGATGCTGTAATCTAGGATCCATAAGATATATTTTAGATTAGTGTGAGTTCATCCATTAATTGCTTTGATTTTGTTTGCCTCTCTTTTCACTTACTCTTAAAACTTTAGTTCTCAATTAAATTAGTATAAACCCCAGATCACTGCACTAACCCAATGACTGCATTTATGATTACTATATAAGTGTGGGTATGCTCCTGTACAGTCCTGAGTATAGACAAATCACTGTTTTTTGAAATCACTTGAAAAAATTTTCTATGTGTGGATTTGCCTCCAATTAGAAATACAATTATGTTCATTTGTTCCAGTGTCTTTTTAATTCCTGAAGATCAATTTTATGTTTTATTAAATATATTTAAAAATATATGTAAAATATTTATGTAGTTCCAAATTGAAAACTATAATCAAGATTCTTTCAAAGAACTCCAGCTTTCATTATATTAGCCTTTTGTTTACTTCCAGCGTTTTATTTTGAAAACATAAAAATGATATATCTAAACATATGAGTACCTACTTTCTAACAAAAATAATAGCATACTACACATTCTCTTGCACCTTACTTTTTTGATTTAATAATAGGTCCAAACAGTGTGCTGTAGTAGTACATAGTGATCTTTCTCTTATCTTTTTACTTCGTTGTGTGGATAAGACAGATTATTTAACCGGTCTAGGACTTCTCTTAAAAGAGTCCTTGAATCTCACACTGAATGTGAAGACCTCCTTTGTAGATGGAGGTTTCTCCTTGCAGTCCACGTTTCCACTCTGAAGGCCTAAAGTCTCTCAAGGAACCAGGATAATTATATTAGATTATATTTTATTAGAGCTCAGTATGGATGAAGACAGAATTCTAAAGCATTCCAGGCTTAGAAGATCTTTAGGCTGTGGAATCTTAGAAGGTTGGTCTTGGAGGGTCCTTGAAGATCAAATTCCACAGTGTTTGTTGTTGTTGGTTGTTGTTTTTGTTTTTGTTTTTGTTTTTCCACAGACGACTACACAGAAGGCCCAGGAGGGAAGAAAATTATTCCTGGAGACATATTTCATTGTAAGTAGAACCAGTAATAAAACCAAGGACTTCTTTGCTATTTCTAGGTTTTATTTTTTGTTGTTTTAGTTTGACTTTCTCCTCCCACCTACTACAATGCCCCCAGCTCAGTTACCCAAGTAATCAGAAGATTTTGCTCATCTTCAGTTTATGGAAAACAAGAGTGGTGCATTTTTAAGTCAGGACTTCCAATTCTCATCTACTATTCCTCAAGCTCTGCTTGTCCAAGGTCCAGTTTAACCAGGCACGTCCACAACTTTCTTCAGTTTCCTTGCAGAATGTTCTAGCAAAACAGAAGATTTGAAGGGATAATGGCTTTTTCTCATGGGGGTTTCTGTATCTCATGTTTTTAAGAAAGAAAATCTTTCACTGAAAATAAGCTTTAGGAAGCCTGAATTTTACAGTTCTAATTTTTGGTTCCTAATTTGAATGACTTTATGAACACATGCATGACACATTCACATGCAAAAGTTTTGAGTTTTGAGGACTGCACATTTTCCAGTCTTATCCATCATCTTTTCCCAGGATCTTTTCCAGATGAGGTCTTTGAAAAACACATGCTGGGTAGTTCTTCCATTGCTTTTTCTTCAGTGGGATGTTGATTACATCAAGTAAGGACGAATACACTTGTTTGGGATCATGAAGACAAACTTCGTATACTCCAGAGACATACTTAGGGTGGGTCTTGGACTCTGCCTGAGGGTGGAATAGAAATAATAGATTCATACTTCATGGCTTTATTTATTTTTTCCTGTGCTGAACATTTATAAATAAGGATTGTCTGTCATTTGAGACTCCAGTAAATATTTACAACTTAGTTCCAGCTGTTTAGGTATACTGTGATCTCTTATGAATAATTTTATCCAACAAGTGAAGTTTTATTTTGTTTTTCACACATTTTAACACATCACTTCTTCTTCATTAATCCACATATCCCATGTGATGATATTTCACTAGAGAAGCCAGAGGATTTATTATAGTACATTCTCAATTAGTAAAGTATTCCTGCAGAAGATAAATCAAAACACATCTGAATTTAATTCAATAGTATTTTATGAGCACTTATTCTGCATTAGGCAATATAGAGACACAAATTCTTTTTCTAAGGGACCCGTGGGGTTCCTCTTTTCCCATGTAATGCTTACCTATATAAACCCATTTTAACAATAATACCTTTGTAGGCATACAAGCTGGTCTTTCAAGTAATGTTTTTATATGCCTGGGGAAGCTTACTACTTCTGGCATTTGGGGATATTAATTATTTAAATTGGAGAGATGGGATGTAAAAGTAAAAGAGGGAAAGGTGGCTGGTCAGTGTGGAGGTAGAATCAGTAAGACTTTGAAATTAATTGGATATGGAGACAATAGAGAGGGAAGAAGCAAAGATGATCTCAAAGCTATAAGCTGGAGTGACAGCCAGGCAGGGTGACAATCCCTGTGGTAGAAAAGCCTTGGAAAAGATTACTGTAGGCCCAGTGATAAAATAAGAATAAATTACAAGTTTTATTTTAGAAAGTATACCTTTTCTAGCCCCCAGAAGGAAGAGATACAGACTTTGGTCCTGGGCTTCCCTGACCTGAGGAATTTATCCAGGATGCTCAGAAGACCAGAATTTTTTTAAAGATTTTATTTATTTATTTGAAAAATGGAGAGTGAGTGAGTGAGAAAGCATGATCAAGGAGAGCTGAGCAGGGAGCCTGATGTGGAGCTCGATCCTAGGACCCTGGGATCATGACCTGAGCCAAAGGCAGTTGCTTAACCAACAGAGCCACTCTGGCATTCCAGAAGACCAGAATTTAATCATGGTTCTTTATAGAAGAGGGAGAGGCCCTGGAGACTGTGCCAATTTACTTGTGTGATTGACTTTTTTGTTCAAGTTTTTGATTTTGTCTCTGCCTTTGATTGCTAAATGGTTGACTTGGTGGTAAACTTAAGTGAAGGAAATTTTTTACCGAGTCTGAGTCAAAATCCCTACCTGCCTTTGAATCTGGAGATGCTTTAATGAATTGGTCAATGCAAGACTTTTGAAATAATTAATAGGTTAGAATAGGGAGTTTACTGAGAGGAGATAATGAGTTTGTTTCTGGACATGGTGAACTTAAAGGGGAAGTAAGGAATCAGGAAGAGTTTCAGGAGAATTTATCCAACCAACCACCGTTGATGCTTCTTTGGAACTTTGGAAAGATATTTGGGCTAAAAGTAATTTACTAATTTACGATTCACTTTTGCATTTAGACAATGTTATGAAAAAGTTATATTGATAGTAAAAGTTATGCTGCTGAAAAAGAGAGATGGGTTTCAAGGATAAAAGCTTGAGAACATCCTCTTCGAGTAGTAAGAGGGGAGTGGCGAAAGGAAAGGAGAAGGAGTCATCAACTGGGGTATTACAATTCAGGTTCATGGGCATAACTAAGTAGATAAGAAAGGAAGAATATGCCAGTAGAGAGTGTGGTGCTTGAACTGACTTTATGAACTTGATTTTATCTGTGTCATCTCCATCAATCCATGGCTACACTCAGTTCTTTTCTACAGTGGAATTGTTCTGTAATGTCCATGTTTATCTGGCTGAGACTTGACTATGATTTCCTCTTAATATCACTTACCAAATACTTAGTGGAAATAATATTTCCCTTCTGAATAGATGATGACTGTTTCCAACACTTAGCTGAAAACATTATTAAAAAGCTAAAAATAAAAATTCCCATTTGTAGATACAACAACTTAAAATGCCATTATATATTTTGATGATTTTATAGCTCTGGGCAATATGATTATCACTTACAATGTATAAGATTTAATAAGGCAATTATAAATATAACATATGTTGCAAAACACTACAACAACAGCAAATAAATGGAGCCTTTTTAATCTTAGCCTCAGAAAGGAGTTAATGTACCATTTCCCTAATTTATAATCAAAATACTAAATAAAATTCAGTTTAACAGTTTTAGCATATCTAAGGTGTTTCATATCATAAATTTCATAAAGCTGAAGGCAACCCTGCCTTTTTAATTGAAAGAGATTAGAGATGAAATGAATTTTAATATGTATATACACTGCTACAAGATTATAGCAAATCAGGACTTTAAATAGTGCTGAAGCTTGGTTGATATTACTTCCCTCTCTTCTAGGTCTTTGCACAAAATTACAAATAAAACTACTAAGAAATTTAAGAGGAAAAGAGAGGAAGAACAAGATGAAAAATCTATGCAATTTTTAAAGAAATCAAAGAGAAGGCATTTTTTTGTGTGTGTTTTTGAAAAGGACAAGATCACTCACCATCTCATCTTTTATAACTAAAACTAGCATGGCATGATTCACAGATAGGGTGATCAAGTTAAAAAAAATAATAAATGAGTACCTAAAAACCACTGAGTTAAACTCACTGATAACTTGTCTTGATCCCCCTATTTCCCAATTTTCATTGCATTGTCTCTTGAGGTTCGGGCTAGGAAATAACATAGTCTCAATTATAATCATAGAACCAGGAGCTCCTTTATTTTATTTATTTTCAAAAATTTTACTTATTCTTAAATAATCTCTACACCTAATGGGCAACTTGAATTTACAACCCTGAGATCAAGAGTCACATACTCTACCAACTGAGGTGGCCAGCAACTCCTTTAAATAGTAATTGAGGGAGGGGACACTAGAGACATCCAATGTTCATTTCCATTCAAGGCCTCCCCAGTTACATGATTTTGCACACTTTTGGTAATTGCTACATAAAAGTAGATCCCAATGGGTTCAAGAAAAAAATGTGTGGGGGAGGGCACACTTCTACTGTTCCCTGTAGCAAGCCTTAATTCCCCAAAGGAATAAAACAATAGTAACTGTCAGAAATGCCAAAAGCATACTGCAGACTCTGCACATTGAAAAACACAAGTTGTGATTCCATTTGCTCAGTCCAAAATAAAATTTGCTATTTTTTTCATGATCTTAGATATCTTTCATGATCTTAGATATTTAAAGCCCATACAACAAATAAGTACTAGCTTGTAAGGAGTTCTACATCTACATCTACAACTCCATAGCCAAGTAATGGGCTTTATCTGCCTTTTATCTAGGTAGAAGACAATGCACTTCAATAAAGATCTTTTATTCCAGTTGTCTTTCTGTAGGAGCAATCAGTGTTGTTGCAAGGAGAATAGTCAGCCCACATTTGAGAAAACCCATGACCACTAGGATCTGATTCAGATTTTCCAAAGGTGCAGCAACACATCTTTTCTAGAAATAGTGAAGTCAGTAACTCTGCAATCCCACAGAAAAAGTCTAATTTACCCTCATGCAATATACATGAAAGCTGGGTATTTCCTTAGGCGAAAAAAATCGGTCACTTCAATATAACTAATTTGACCTTCTTAGTGAGAAACAGCTATTTGCTCTTTTCAGTTTTCTAGTTAAGAATGAATATCACTGTCTCTTTACCTGAGAGGAAAAAAATAAACTCATATTATGTAAAATTGACTTCCTATTGGGTCTACAACCAAAGTAGGGAAACAATGTGAAAACAAAATGTCAGAGTGTCCATCTTTTTAGGGGCATTCGTGGAACTGAAATGAAAATGTTCTTTTCCTATTGGGAGCTCTGTCAGCTGGTTTTTAAACTCTTCACAGTTGAATCATAGACAAATGGAGGGGACGTTCTTAGAGTCTCAGTGGATAGTGGGTAGAAGTAGGGAAGAACCACATCTGATGAGCCAACTCTGCTTCTATCCATTCTATTGACCAGGCTTCCATGTGAGATTTAAATTTTTTTTTTTTAATGGAAAATCATATTTGCACACAACTGTTTAAACCTTTTGTTGGTGTCTTTACTTTGGACTTTTCATGTAGTTCTACCTCTCTTCCTTTTCCTTCTTTCCCTTAATATCAAATCTAATGTAAAATTAACACTATTTGACTGTTGATGATTAAGTATCACCACAAACACTGGAATTAATAAGAAATTAATAAGAAATTATATATAGACAAATGGTAATTGAATAATTCCTGCTGCATATCTCCCCAAATGCAGAGTGCAGAGTGCACTTTCCCCTGGATCCCCACAGACATTCAGTCAATGAACCTTCACTGAGCTCTTGAAACACTGAAATGGCCAGGATGGATAAGTCCTACTCCCTGGCATGAGGAATTTAGTGTGAATGCAAAAAGAAACAAACAAAATAACTATAAGGTAGAATATGACAAAAATAATGCAAGTAGGTATGAATAGTCTTTTATATTTCAGTATTTCAAGTACAATTAAGATATATAGCTTAATGATGTGGGATGAAAAAAATGAATTGGCAGATCCTTAAAAAGACCTGGCATTTATATAGCTGAGTTCATTTCAAGCAAACAAAAGATGTCAAAAATACTTTTAAAGAAAGATAAACTAGATGCAACTTCAGAAAAGTAGTACAATATACTAAAATAAAGAAATAAGGAAGTTGTGAAATGTGAAGTTGGTTAGTATTTTATCATTTCATTGTTTAAAACCTTATATATGATTCTCCATAATTTTATAGACTGACATCTAAATTTCTTAATATAGAGTGTTTTTGCCATAATTTTTATTTATTTTTAAAAAAGATTTATTTATTCATTTAAAAGAGAGGAGGGGAGGGGCAGAGGGAGAGAATCTTCAAGCAGACTTCCTGCTGAGTGTGAGGCCCCATGCGGGGCTTCATCTTACAACCCATGAGATCATGACCTGAGCCAAAAACCAAGAGTCACAATTTTTATTTTTAATCTCACCTTCCACCAATTTAGTCCTCCATCCTGGCTACCTGGTAAACTTTTCTCCCCTTCATACCTGAGGCTGTATCTGCATTTTGGTCGTGTTGGCATTATGCCCTGCTCTTTATTTGTCAATGTTAAATTTTCATTAAAACCTCACCAGGGCGGGCTTCTCCTGGCTGCTGATTCCTCCTTCAAAACTCCCTCCTGGTCAACATTGTCTTGTATTTTTTTCTGTCACTAAACCAGTGCTCTGTCTATATATTCCTTGTATAATCATCTGCTTATTTTGTTTCTATGTTTACACCTAGAATGTTATAGCTCTTTGAGAGGGGACAAAAAAAGGATTTTTATCACTTGGTGTTACCTAACTATAGTACACAAAGTTTCTCAACATAGGAATCATGGACGTTTCGAACTGGATAATTCTTTGTTTTAGTGTGCTGTCTTATGCATTGTAGGATGTTTATTTAGTAGTATTCTTGGCTTCTACCTAATAGAATTTAGCAACATCTCTCTTTGTTGCGAAATTTCCAGCCATTGCCAATATCTCTGTGGTTTAGAACTACCATTACGGAGCAGGGCTTTGCACACATGAGTTTACACTATGTAAGTGATGGTGATGGTTTGATGTGTTTTGTGAATTAATATATACACACGAAGAGTTCAGCCTAAACTCAATATATCTCTAGCATTTAGTATTATGTTAATAAATGTCACCTTGTGATTTTTAATTATAACTTTTTTGTGAATAAGTTTATATTCTCATTTTCACCATACCTGGGAGACAATGTTCTCTTAGAACTGCTTTTCTTTCCCTCTCTCTCTTCACCATTATCTGTCATGGAAGACATATAAATGTAATACATTCGCAGTTGGAAGACTCTTGGCATAGCAACCATGATCAGTGACAGGGACATGATTAAAAATAAAATGGTAATAAAATTGTCCTGCCTTAAAACTATTCCAGCAATGTCCACTCCTATGCGGGTTTAAGCTGTTAATGCTAATGATAATATTGTTTAACTTTATTAACTTATTCAAGTCTTAAAGTTATGTAGTAAGAGCAAGATGCAACTACAGCTATTTTAAATCTCATATGAACCTCTATGTGGACTAATCTCTTCTCCTTCTCTTGAAATAATTTAAAATATATTCACTATAAAATTGAACGGACAATTTTCAGGGGCCCCAATTATTCCTGGACCCCACACTCTCTCTGAATGTCAGGGGCTGAAGAAAGACCTTAACTCTTTCAGTTAAGAACATTTTAATGCGTTACTATTAGGAGGAGTTTTTCTCTCAAAGCCTAAGGCAGAATTTTTATGGGCATTCCTTAGTACCTTAGTGGCCAACAGATGACGATGTCTTCATGAACAATCAACTCTTGACGAAGGAATGACAGGCACTCAGAGGATTCTAACTTGTTAACTTACAGCCTCATTCCACAAAGAAATATGTTGGAGTTGATGTGCCTAAATGTAATCATGTTCTTTCCTTTTTAATCCTTTTTTCTCATCACATGGGTTTATTGTGCTTTTATCCTGGCTCAGCGAAAGTCTGCCCATCATGCCATTCTTTCCATCTCCGTGCACCCCAATTCCACATCTGAAATGATCCTGAGAATTTTGGGGGCAATATCTAGTTACTCCATAATAGAATAGGCTCTCAGGATAATAATAAAATAAAATTCCTCAAAATTAGGACACAAAATAGACAATTCCACCAGTCTACATTACTTCCTATCTATAAATTAGTCAAAGTGTTTGTGAAAAAAGTCATGAAATTCTCAAGTCTCAGTTCAGCAATGAGTTTTAAATATAATGCACAGACTTAAAAAAAATCAAGTATTTCCTGATAGGTTTGCCTTTATTTAAACACTTGATGCTTTTTCTTTGACAAGCAGTTAGGAGATAAAAGAAAGGAGTAAGAAAGTAAATAAATAGAACAAACAGGGAGACATAATCACTGCTGCCTTGTAACTACAGAGTTTTTCCATAATATAGTGGTAAATTGGTACAGATTTTAATTTGTGCGGAATAGGCTGACTGCCCCCCCCACTTATTCTTTTTCAGATAAAAGTTGACTCACAGGCAGCTTTTAATTTTTTCCCCTCAATAGTTAATGGTTTTAACTAAGGGTCCCAAACTATACTTGGAAATATTGTATTAGGTACTCTAGAGGGTAGTCTTAACTCTAAGGATAGAAACTATATTTGTTGAAGTCTCTGTCAAATCCAATAAAGTTCGCATCCCAAACGATGATGAAGGAACACAAAGAGGGACTAGAAATAGGGGGGAGGGTGAGACAGTTCCTTGATATTGTATTTCCCTAACAATAGACCCTTGGGATTATAAGACTTGGGGTTTTAACATCCTCAAGAGACTTCATCTTAGGACCTTTAAAGCAAAAATTGTTTAGGCTCTGAATCAACCTGACCCTGAACTGGGTGCTAACTCATCACTGCAAAGAAAACCGAAATCATAAAGGAAATAGTCCCACTAAAAACATGGTTAAGCGTAGTGTTTTTTACAGTTGTTTCTCATGGTTCTTTTCTGGAAGAGGGAAATCCAGAAAAACTTTCCGTTTCCCAAAGAAAAGAGAAATATTGGAAACGATGATACAGTAAGAATCATAGGCAGTTTTTGACTCTTCCAAATGGACAACTCTTTCCTTACAAATAAAACAACTCATGTTCACATTTACTCAATAATTTTTCTGTGTATTTTAATGATCTGAATGCATGCACACCAACAAATAGACATACACATACCCACACATGTCTGTAAGCTCCTGGGGACCAGGATTTGAATTTTGATCATTTTAGCCCCCAAGCAAGTATAATCCTGACATTTAGAATTATAAATTCTTGTCAAAATGAAAGAAAGAAAGAATGCATAAAATGCCCATAGCTATCATTGTCATAGCCATCATTATGACAGTCAGTATTATTTCCTGTCCTTTTTTATCCCTGAACAACATATATCACTTGCTGCCCAAAGTCCAAGTCCAAGTCCATCCAGACTGAACTCACAGAGAGTATGGTCCCTTCCTACCTTTTCTGGGCTCCTAGGAAGCAGTGTGCTTTGGGGCGACCTAAAGGAAAACCAATCTATAAGTGGAGAAATTAATGTCCCATTAGGTGAATTTCAATGAATCAGGAGATAGAAAAGATCAGCAGGATAAATCTCTCTCCTTTCATTTTTCTGATGGATTATTCCAAAATGCAGTATTTCCACAAAGCCTGTCTGGAAGATATCTCATATGACCAAGCAACTGCTTGTTATATTGTTTTGTTTTGTTTGTTTTTTTGCTTTTTGCTTTTTGTTTTTTGTTCTTCCCTGAAGAGGTGGGCAGATTGATAATGTACCATCTTGTACTTGCTTTTGTTCTTTCCTCACTCATACGTGTGTTCTGCTCACTCCTGCTTTCCTTAGATTGCATCATCTAAAGCGTCAGCAAGTCAGCTTCACCCTTATCTCTGCTATCTGGACAACCCAGGTTATGGCTGTTGAAAACTAAGAGTCAGAGAGTTTAAATAAGTGAACAGGGTCTTAAAGCTTTTAATTCGGGAAACTGAGTTTCTACCAAGTCTATCTGATTCCAAAACATATATCCTTTCTTTACAGTTAGTTTCTGTCTTTTGTGAAGGGGAAAAGTGTCATATAACTGAAACTTGTTTAATTTTATTTTAATAATAGAAAATACACTGTAACACCTTTTATAATCTAATGACCTTTTTTTATGACAGTATTCATCATCATGTTGTACAAATGACACATGCCAAATAAGAAAAAAAAAATATTGCCTAAATGTCAGATAACTGAGAGTTTAGTTTAAATCTGAGATGCCCAAAAGAGTTAACTGTTATTGTTGTCATAATAATATTTAGCATTTTTATGATCAGGAAGTCATGAAAAAATATGCCAGGAATCACAAAGCTACCTAATCTTTAAATTGTGTTCTGGATATAGCCAAATTTAGCACTGACATAATTATTGAATTTTCCACAGTGTTACATTGATGAGAAAGAAGAAAAATAATAGTAAGCTCTCAGTACAGCTGCAGTGATGGTCATCATGCTTGGGAATTTTTGCAGATTCTACTTGGGATTACGGTATCTCTGAATATCCAAGAATAATCATATTTATCTTTTTTCCTTTATCTGAGACATAATATTATGTCAATTTATCACCTAGGTATTCCCAATCACTTTCAACCTGAAAAATATGGAGACTTGAAATGTGATCACATCTGCATCTGTATGTATGCCTTAATGTCTAGAAGAATTTCATTTTCATATCACATTTAAGCGGAGACATTTTTCACCAAATTCAGAAGCTAAAACACTAATAGTGAAAAATTTCATAAGAAGGGTGTTTTAGTTTGTATGAAAAGCCCCATCATAGATATAATGTGACATTTTTCCTAGTTTAGATTTGGAACTATTTTTTCAGACTTTCTTTTATTTGGACTAGAACATTGAGTAACAATAATCTGTCCCCATTCTCTGCTACTCATTTGAACCCATACTTTTTTTTTTATTTTTTAAAGATTTTTTTTAATTTATTTATTTGACAGACAGATCACAAGTAGGCAGAGAGGCAGGCAGAGAGAGAAGGGAGGAAGCAGGCTCCCTGTTGAGCAGAGAGCCCGATGCGGGGCTCGATCCCAGGACCCTGGGATCATGACCTGAGCCGAAGGCAGCGGCTTTAACCCACTGAGCCAGCCAGGTGCCCCTGAACCCATAATTTTAATACTGATCTTCATTATCAACAGTTTATTACTCCTTTTATTCTGTATTACAATGTAGATTAAATGTGATTACTTTATTCCTGTGTTCAAGGCTATTTACCATAAACTGAGCTGGATGCAGAAATAGTTCAGTGTTTGCTACTGATGGAAGAGTCCGACAAGCAAAGAGGAAATCACAATGCAGAGCCGAACATGCTTCGTGAAGAATGTTAGAATTTGGTTCTAGGTTCTATGAGAAGGACCTATTAGGAGTATCCAGCCTTGGGACTTCAGAAAGACTTCTTAGAGGACATGACATATTAGCCAAAACCTAAAAAAGACAGTTTTAAATAAATAGAGGAGGACATTACAGGTAGCCCGAATAGGACCAGCAAAGCTTAAAGACCAGAGAAAATAATTTCAGTTGGTAATGACTTGCTATTCAGAAGTAGCTATGCCAAATAAAAAGTAACCCCTTGAAAAATCAGACTGCAAGAGGGATTGTTAAGTCATAAAATGTTTTGTGGTCAAATATAACACATTTAGCTTATATCTTGAGAGTACTGCGGAGCCATTGAGGTTTGCAAACCAAATAATTATATGATATAATTTGTATTAAAAAATGACAAAAACAAAACTTTGGCTGTAGTTAGGATAAACTATAATGAAAAGAAATGTGTATGCTTTTTACATACACATGTGAAATGTGTAAAGAAATGTTAATGTTTAGGGAGTGAGCAACACTAGAGGCTGGAGAATAGAGATGAAGCTATGGCATTAGTCTATTTGAGAGATGATGTTCTGATCTAAAGTAACTCCAGTGAGGGTTGTATGGCAGCCCTGAGATATGATTAGCAGATAGCCAACTGCTGGGATTATAACTGACCAAGAGCCCTAGCTGGGCTTCATGTTCAAGTCCATTGCTGCATTTCACTGATGCCACATGTCCCATGGGTGACCAGCACCAAAATATGTGCATCAGGGCTAGTAAGTCAGCTAATCCTGGAAGATGTGGGGCTCCTTTGATGGGTTCAAAGACTTCCTGCTTGCCTTGCCAAAGATTACTTAGAACTATATTGCAGTCTAAGAAGCTTCCACCCAAACTAATTTTCCCTCCCTCCCTCTGTCCGCCCTTCTCTCCCATCCCTCCCACCTTTCTTCTTCTTCTCCTTCATTTGCATTCATAGCTGCATGTCGGTCTCACAAGTCTTCCATCCTCTCAACCTCTTTCACATTTTCTCATGGGCATTTCCCTTCATATCCTTGCATACTTAATCCTGTTCGTATCTGTTTCTTGAAGAAACTGGACTAACACAAATAGAAGGAAGGGGACAGATGGAGAAATCAAGAGTTTGACCCACATTGCTGACCCATATTTCTAACTAGGTGGTTAGAGCTACTACAGAGATGGAAAATATAGAACAAAGAAATATGGGCCATTGATGAGGATTTCCAGTTCATATAGGTCAGTTTTGGACATATGCCTGTGAGACTCCAGGCTTTGTGTGTTTGCGTGTGCATGTGCACGTGGACACACATATTAACTGTATGCTTTTGTGAGTATCTAGAGAACTATTTACTTAAAAATTGATTGTGAATATTCTAGTTATTTTCTTCTGCTGACCTTTGGCCTTTTTCATATGTCGCTTTTGAATTTTCAGTACGTAGCCTGTAATACCTATATTTAACAGATTACACATGAATATTCTAATTGTAGGGGTAAAGTTAGAACAGGTTCTTTCCTTCTAGATGAGTATAGCTTTCAAGGGGCACAAACTAAAATGATGGCTAAAACTCAAACAAGTTTATTTTAGCCTTCTAACCTCCCTAACCTAGTAGAAAGAGAAAGACAAGATCCTAATCTAGAGGTGACTTAAGGGTTGGAAATCAGGAAATGGGTGTCTCCCCCCAATTTTGAAGAAGCACAATATATAAACATGTTCCTGAAAGCCATACTCTCTCAGGCCAGAGGAAGAAGGGCTTTCTGTCAGTAGATCTTAAAGTTGTTACAGCAGTATCAACACTTCGTCTGGTTGTTTCAGATTATTTTAGAGAAAGAGTCATTTATGCTTTCGACTTTTACTAGGGGTGACCAAGAAAGCCGAGAACAATCAAGGGATTGCTTATTCAGAGTTGGGGCATCCAAGAACATTCAGGGTGTTCATGCAAAAAATACTCACTCTTTTAAAAACATGTGCCTAAAACTCAGTCACGCACTTCCCTTACAAACAACTTTGACATCTAAACTCAAATCATACATCATTAGTGGGATGTATCCGTTTTCTTTCTATCAGAGATCCATAAGCTTTAACTCATTATTTAATAACCAAAGAATGACTTGTATTAAACTGTTTAGTTGATAAATTTTAACTCTAGAATGGTCATTAACTCAGAAAACCCTTACCTGGACAATAATACAGGGCTGAATACACGTTTGACACAACCAATATTTGTTGAAACGTACTTTGTGAACCCAGAAGATGCAATAAGTGGTGTTATCAGGATATAATATACAATATATAATATACAGCCATATTAAAAACACAGGCATTCAAATAAATAAATAAAATCTTAAAAAAAAGGGGGGGGGGCGCGTGGGTGGCTCAGTGGGTTAAAGCTGCTGCCTTTGGCTCAGGTCATGATCCTGGGATCGAGCCCCGCATCGGGCTCTCTGCTCGGCGGGGAGCCTGCTTCCTCCCTTCTCTCTCTGCCTGCCTCTCTGCCTACTTGTAATCTGTCTGTCAAATAAATAAATAAAATCTTAAAAACACAGGCATTATTCCTCTCTTCACTGATATTAGAATCTACTGATAAGATAGATTTAAAATATATAAAGATGCAGATAAAGGTTTCACTGTAATTATGAAAGATGCTGTGAAAGAGAAGAACAGGACATCATATAAGACAATAATAGGGAGAATTAATTTAGTTCATGGATGTATGGACATAGCCAAGGACTTGGCGTTCAGACTCAGATCTTAAAGATGAAAAGGAGTTCACCAAGTAAAGAGTGGACCAAATATTTCTAGGCAAGGAAACAATACACACAACATTGGGAAGGCTTGCCTCACTCAGGATCTCTTATATGAGTTTAATTGTTCCATCGTTTGGGGACAGACACTAGGTAGATGAAATAATAATGAAGCTTGAATGATACACAACCAGTACAATACAGTATCATGGCAAACATTATAGGTGATTTGGTTTTTATTCTAAGGTGAGTGGAAAACTTTTGAAGGTTGCCATTCATGCTTTCATTCTTTTTCTGCAGGGGAGTGGTATGATCTGATTAATGATGAAATTTTTAATTCTGGCTGCTACATAAAGAATGGATTGGAAGGGAGCCAGGAAAGGCTTTTTACTGAAGTACAGGCAGGAGATGAGTATGCTTTGGTCTGGGGCATTGGCAGCAGAAATGGAAGAGAGTGGTCACACTTTAGATCTGTAAGGCAGAATTGATAGAGATTGGTTATGGGTTGAAGAAGGGCAATTCAAGGACAGAGTATAGAAAACATGTAAAATTTCTTAGACTCAAAATTTGTGTTCATAAATTTTATCATCTAAAGACTGATACCTCTACCCCTGGGGCTAATAATACATTGTATGTTAATAAAAAAAATTAAAAAATAAAAAGTGACACCTTTGAAAGTGACAGAGATGGCATTGGTACCTGCATTGGGACCACAGGTATGAATTGGGACCATCCTGTGCAAACTGAGAGAGTGTTCACTGTTCCTAGGCTGGACTTTCAGGTCCTGCAGAGCAAGCAGTGTTCACACAACAGTGGGCTCCATGTTGCACAATTCAGTGGCTGGTTGGTTGTTAGCCTTCTTTGCACCTGCCATCTCTCTGAAACCTCTGAGTACTTTGTCTTTTTTTTTTTTTTAATTGATTTCTTGACATGACTTATTCTCGAAGCTTCCTTTCTTTCTTTGGCTATTTTTGTTTCCTTTGAGGTTCAATTTCTTTTACCCACCCAATAAATGCTGGTATTCTTAGTTTTCCCTCTATTCCTTTTAATCGATGTTACCAGTTCTCTTTGGTAGCAACTACCACCAATGTACAGATAAGCCACACATACCTCCAGGCTAGACCCCTGCTCCTCTGAGCACTAGACTATATCAATAGCTAATCAACGCCTTCATACTTGGTACTTTGCAATTTAACTTTCCACCTGCACCTCATGTGGCATGTCCAGAACCAAACTCACGGACTGCTTCCTCTAAAGCGGACCTTTTCCAATGTTCCTCTGTCTTAGTAAATGGGGCCACCATTCATTCATTTTTCAATTCAGGAACCCATTTTTTTTTTTTAAGGATTTTATTTATTTATTTATTTGAGAGAGAAAGAGAGAGAGGGAGAGAAGAGAGAGAGCACAAGTGGGGGCAGAGGCAGAGAGAGAGGGAGAAGGAGACTCCCCACTGAGCAAGGAGCCCAATGTGGGGCTTGATCCCAGGACCCCAAGACCATGACCTGAGCTAAAGGCGGATATTTAACCAACAGCCACCCAGAACTGCAAGCCAGAAATCTAGAAATTATTCTTGACATCTCCAGCTCTCTCCCTTACATTAGTAGAAACTTCTGGTCTACCTACCACCTATCCCTCAGCATTGTCCTCCTCTCTCCAACTTTCCTGTCAACTTCTACCTGCCATTGTTCCTCCCTGGATCTTTGCAAAACTCCCTCAGATATCTTTGTGCTGCCTTTCTCATACCTTTTCAGTTTTTCCTCCATGCTGAAAGAGGGGCCCTCTTACTAATGAGAATTGGGTTATACTACAACCCCTGCCTCCCACCAGGCACCCTAAAAATCACCACAGTTTAAAACCCTTCAGTGGAACAAGGCTTTTCAATGCTTTCAGTATAAAGACTTCCTGGGCTCCTTGAGCTCTGAACCTGACCTCTCTAGGAGCACTTTGAATTACCTGCCTACTTAATATTTGTACTTATGTCACAATGTCACATATTATTTCCTTAAAAGCATCCTCTCATTCCTGCCAGAGGGCTTCTGTACATGTATATCCCCCAACCCCCTACCCACCCCACCAGAGCCCTGCCACACACACACACGGCTTCACCGAATTAACTCCTGTTAATCCTTCAGATATCAGACTCACCACCATGTCCTCAGAGAAGTCTAATCTGATTTTCCAGACTGCCTCGAAAGGTTCTCATTAAATTGTGTCTCTTCCTTCCAGCAGGTTGGAGTTTTGGTTGCTTCACCAATGCCGGTCTTCCCCACTAAGCTGGAAGTTCCATGAGAGGAGACATAGTGGCAAGTTTTGCTTCCCATTTTTCACTTTAAGTCAAACACATGGGATTGTGTGTGGAAGATGTAAAATCAAGACTCAGTAAATACTTGTTGACTGAGTGAATCACTTCTAAGCCAAAGAATTCCTGTTATACCAGGTTGTCAGAGAAGTCATTCAAAAGAAATGGAATACAATGGTTTTCTCAGCATCTGATACTGAACTAAGTTTTATCTTGAGTCAATTGCCTCTTCTTATTAAGCCACTAGGTTTTCCATCCATACAGTGGGCTCATGGTAGGTTTTCCCCGTTATCCCTCATTATAAATCACTCTTAAACTACCCTGAGCACTTAATAGATCTGTTCCATAGAAACATAAATTTTTTACTACTAATTAGATGTCACCATTGATACCACAGCCTGACCATTACTACTACTGAGCTGTATTTAATTTATTCCTGCTGTAAACATAGCAGGTAATTAATGGGCTGTTTGGTTGTAAGCACTATCCTCATCTTGTAAACATAACTCAAACACACACTTCCCCTACAAGCACACATATACATAGAAATGCACAAACCCACTATCTTTATCACCACCACCACTACCAATGTTAATTTCCATTTGATAATCAAGTCTTCCTCTCTAGAAGGTAGAAAATATGTATATGTACATATATATATATATATATTCATTCAGCACATCCATTAATGAGTAAGTATTCATGCTGATTTTTCTCTTGTAATAAACACGTAGTTGAATGAATGGCATAATTTCCAAACTGCTTTGCAATGTGTATACAATGCACATTATATATTGTAGATAATTACACATGGCTTTGCATACAGACTTTCTCAAACGAAGGTTTCATGTAAATGAGTCATGTAAATGCACTTCCAAAATGGGTGTGTTGATAAGGAATATAGTTCTTCCTAATAGAATGGAAGTGTGCCCCAGTGACATTGATTTAGTCTTCCTTTTTTTTGCCTCCCCACTCCCTTTAAACCCCCCGTTAAGTAGCACAGTGGCTTTTCACCCCTCTGCCTGGTTCATCTGGCCCAGTAGGGCTTCTTCTCCCAATTTGCCCACACTGAGCCATGAGCACTAAATGAAGCGAATAATTTGGTGCATTGTTGGGGGGGTGTCAGTGGGGGTGGAAAGGGGAGGGGACAGCTGACAGTGAATGGTGTCAGCTGCAGAGGCAGCAGAAAAAGCCGACATCTTAATAAAACAGCCTCAGGCAAAATCCCATTAAAGCCTTCAGAAGCTTGTTTCCCTGCAGTTGAGCAGGTAGGCGTTGAGCAGTACGAGGCAGCCCTGAGTGCTCTCAGGGAGCCCAGTTCAAAAAAAAAAAAAATTGAGTGCTTTTTTTTTTTTTTTCTTAATATAAATCATCCACCAGCCTAGCTCCTCAGAGTCATTTGCAAGGCAGAGAAAGGGAGCAAGCACAGGAGAGGGGAAAGGAGGGAGGAAGGGAAAGAGCAAGGGAGAGAGAGATGTAAAGGGACCGAGTTTCTCTGCCACAGCAGGAGCGATGAGCAGACTGCGCGCACCCATTAGCGGTGGAGTGCAGACCTCAGACTGACCTTTGGAGAGGCGAGGGAACTGGCAGAGCTCAGGCAGAATTACAATGAGGATGGGGCATCCAAGAGGTGTGTTGCCTGGCTGGCTTCTAGGCCGGAGGGGTGATGGCACATCCCTTGCAAGCAATACTGTTTTATGAGTAGAGCCATGGGCAGAACATTGGTGAATAGCATCAAGATTACACTTTAAAAAAAGGTGGCAAAGTGTGCCACGGACTTTGCAGGAAAAGGGAAGAACGTGCATGTGCACCTCTGTGTTCCTCCAACTCACACATACAGTGTGTGCAAAACAGGTGTCAGAAAAATCACCCAGAAAATATTTAGGGAGTCTATGTGGTAAACCCTCCGAGAACTGCATTTGTAGCTGATTTGTTGAGGGGAGTGAATTCAATTTTTTCAAGCTTTTGAGAAAAAGACTGAAGCATCCTCGTAACCATTCCAGGGGTTAAAGTCCTTTTCTGTTGGGAAGTTCATTGTCCCACTTAGCAAATATTCTCACGTTATAACTCTAGACCATTTCCAATAAGAATAAGCATATTTTGTTGACAAGCACTGAAAATTAACCTGAACAGAAAATTTTTGAATCATGTAATTGGACCTATTTAGTGGATAAAAGCAATGTTCTTCCTAAAAATTGACCATGAAAGAAAGCATTAAGTTCACAACATTTCTAGTTCTATGAGTTATTTCACAAGTGTAGTCTATGTGATGCCGAAAAGTTGTGTGAATTTAAAGTTATAAATTGAATCACATTTGAAGCATGTGGAGTCTTGACATTTAAATAACAGATACTGTGAGATGAATCCTTAGTAAGGTCAATAATGCACAGAGATTTTTTTTGTTACTTTGGTGAAGGTTTTGCTTGCCAGGTTTCTAGGACATCTTCTGCCAAGTTCAACATACTTGTACTTTAGTTTCCCAAACTAGCTTTCCACCTTGCGGCACCGTGCTCATCAAATCTCAGTTCACTGGGTAGGAAAGGTGGGAATAGTGGTAGAAGCTTTAAGAAGGAAAGATAAGCTTAAGTTAAATTTAAGTCCGTCTGATTACTCGAGCTCCATATTCCATCATTGCACAAATCGTAAGCGGGCATAAAATACAGTTGCAAATACTTAGCTGAGTCAGCCTACCCAAGATTGTTGGTTTCCATGTGAAATTCCAGGCTGCTCTCCAGCCTAACCCTTCTCGAGACGACTTCTACTACCCTTCCCAGCCTGTCTCCAGCTCTAGGAAGGAGGAATACCTAATGGGATGGATCAACTCTAAGGGAATTTAAAAGCAAGGAGTTAATGTTAGTTCTGCATGTTATTTTGGCTTATGGAACTCAGGAATTCTCCCTCTCCCCACACACCCTGACGTTTCTTTTGGTTTATACACTTCCCTCTTTAGAGGACCAAATGAATACCACCGTGAAATTGGCCTGAGATAGAGAGATCAGGCCAAATGTTCTAGTCTAGGCCATAGGTAAAATCTTTCCTTATTTTTACTTCCTTGGGTTTGACTTCCACTCTGTCAGACTGTGATACCTCTAAGGTGGTGATTTGGGCGAGCCCAAGTTTGAGCGTACCACTGTATGGGTTGTTCTCAGCACACCTCAAGGGGGAGCTGCTAACATTTAAGTCTAAGGCATAATGCACTGAGGTGGTCACTCAGCAGTGCTACTGTTACTCTGGATATGTTCATTGCAGCTGACAACGGCCTTTGTGGCCTCACTGGGTCCAGCCAGTGTCACTGGCTCTTTTTCAGTAGGGGGTAAGGGAGAGCAGCACTATATTGATAGAAACTTTTTTTTTTTTTTTTTTTTTTTAAGAAATGCACTTTTTGCATGCCTTTCATGAGCTGTGACATGGCTCTAGGAAGCAGATGAAGGATCGGGAGATTCAAAACTCTGTATTTCTAGTCTTAGCACAATTAACAATTGGTATAGGATCTGCAGACTAGGGTGAACCCAAGCCCAGCAAGGCAGGAGTGTGAGGCAAAGCCCTGTGTGCAGGGAGAAAGGCTCATGAGTAGGGAGAGACCTCTAGTGTTTATACCTCAAACTACAAGTGCAACTGCAAACAGGATCTAGGAGCAGGATCCCTCACAGGGAGGCAAAGGGCAAGGAGATATTAAGGGACTTTAAGGATTTGTATCTTAGATCTGGGAAGGCTTATGCTCCAGGTAACTTGTCAATTGTGGTTTCTGGTTCTATGAGCAATATGCTTTGCAGAAGATTCTGACCTTAGTCTTCACAAAGAATGAACCAAGGCAGGTTCCCTTCAAATCACCCAGAGCTTCCCAGTCTTCTAAATGGTGGTGCCTGGAGTTATTGCATGGCAAGGTCTTCAGCATCCTGGATTATATGTTCTCTTTAACCAGTTTCTCAGCCAAATGAGTGAGTATGGTTATATCTTCCAAGGACCCAGAATATGAGTTTAACTACAGTGATTATGGAGTCCATAAACTGTAAGCTTTTTGATTACTAGAGAGAAATGAATCTTTTCTTTCCATATTGAATATTCTGACACTAGGATTCGAATGACTACATTTGTATAATATCCCCACTCCAGACCAGACTAGGCTTGGTGTTTAGAAGCAATTTCATTATTGGCCCCAGTAAATTGCATGCCCACTGTGCCCTGGGGTTAGAGGAAGGAATGGGGTGTTGTGGTTCACAGCCTCTCTGGAACTACATGGTTCGAATGGGAGAGTGTTAATTTCCCCAAATAAGCATAATGTTATTCAAGGATGTCATGGTATTAAGTGTTCACTAAAACCTCTATAACCCCCAGTTTTTCTCTAGGCTCATCTTTTTCTTCCACATGAACAATATATTTTGCATTAGTTTGCCTATTCGATAATAATGATAGCCAAAACTTTACATAGTCTTGACTATAAGCCAAAATTCTCTCTCTCTCTCTCTCCCTTTTTCCTCTCTCTATGTCACTCTCTCATCTAAACCACAGCAATCCTATGAGGTAGTGTGGTGGATGCTATAAAATGTGGCCCAGATCTCCTTTCAAGAAGTACTTGCTACCCAGGCTTAGAGGGGAGCAGGAGACAGAGTCTTCAGCAGTCAGCTCCTACATCAATTGCCTCAGCTGTAGACAACTACCTCGTACAAAGCCATGCTCTTTCCAAGCCAGCTCACATATAATGACTGATTCATACCTGCATGAAAAGTCCTGGTCATGTCCGTCCAACTCTGGACACTACTGAAAGACTATTCTAGCTCCAGAACCCTCCCGGCGTTTGTCAAAATCTGTTCTTAAATCAGCATTACGCAAATTCTCTCTCTGCCTGTTTCTGCTGTCTCGGCACCCTTTCACAGGTGTGGATTCCAGATGCCTTCCTTTCATACATCTCCTGCATGGTAAATGCTTCTCTAAGTCTGTTTCCCAGGGAAGCAACCTGTGCTGTATCAGCGCTTTTATTATTCCTAGTTCGGAAATGAGGAAATAGGGATGCAGAGAAAGAAAGCTCTTTGCCTCTAATCACAAACCTAGGAAGTGGCAGGGCTGGTAGTGTGACTTCAAGACCTTGTGCCCATAACTACCATGCTCTACTGTGGGAAGATGCTTGCACCGCTAGACTCTGGTTCACCACAGGAATCCATGCCTGGCTGCCCGGGGTGTAACCAAGATCCAAGCACAGATACCTGGTCATTTAGGATAAAGTTTTTACTGCTAGTCTTTTTATGCCGATAAGGAGCCACAGAGAATATATAAGCCACAGGAGCTCTTTTTACTTCATAAGTGTATAGCAAGTTCGCTACTAAACATAGACATAAATATGAAAGTTTGGGAATTACCCTCCCACTTGAGTTGAAGAGAATTTAAGGTAATCCTTCTAATGACATCATTTTCATTATCTTGTATTTAAATACATCTTTGTGAAATTATAATCAATAAACAAGTAATTACATATGGCCTGGAGCCAATTTTTTTTCTACATGGCAACATTATGTCCCTTACAAATGAGAGTCATCCAAATGAACATCATTTTCCCATATGACTGTAGCATCACTAAAGTGCCAGGGATTTCCAGGCACCTCTGTGTCATTATCTTGGTCTTCCCTCTAAGTTTTATATATATGTTATCTTTGGCAGCCAATCTATATTCTCTGTCTCAGTTTCCTGAACAGTAAAATGTAGTGTTATTATAATTATGACTTTGGCTGTGTGCCAGGATTATATACAGATATTTATATTTGTATGTTACTTAGCATGGTGCCTGAGCGATGCTTAGTATAATAGCAGCTATGTTTTCTTTTCCTCTACCTCCTTCTTTTCTTTCTCCCCCTTCTCTTCTTTTTCTGTTTGAGTCAGTTTTGAAAACAGACAAACAAGCAAACAAACAACTTCTGGAATCTTAAAGGACAATCGTCTCTTGCCATTTAATGTTTATGTTGGAGATGCTTTACAAAATGGCCCTGGTGGCCCTAAAAACTTGTGTGGTCTTTTAAGGGCACATATTGTATCATGAAGTTTTGGCCAAAAAGTGTTTCCTAGAACATTCTATTCCCTGGAGTCTTTGCAAAATGAATACTTTTAATAGCAAAACAGGTAAGATTAATAATATATGATTTTATTTAAAAAAGAACTACACAAAGATGCCTGGGTGGCTCAGTTGGTTAAGCATCTGCCTTCAGCTCAAGTCATGATCCCAGTGTTCTGGGATCAAGCCCCACACTGGGATCCCTGCTCAGCAGGGAATCTGTTTCTCCTTCTCTCTCCATCCCTCTCCCTACTTATTCTTTCTCTCTCTGTGTCTTTCAAATAAATAAATAAATAAATAAATAAATAAATAATTTTTTTCTTTTAAGGAACTACACAATCAGAAAACAATAAAAATACGGGACCATGGACCATATTTTACAAAATGTTACCAAAATATTCTCCTTTTCCAATCATGTCATTTAGATTACTTCTGAAATCTGAGAAATAAATGTCTAGTTATTGTAGCTGTGAATCAAAACGATTAGAGTGAGAATCCATTTAAGATTTCTGTATAGGAGATTCTGTTTTGGTATATTCTAGAAGGATTTTTCTCTTTTTCATAATTTAAGAGGATAATGGAACTTCTACAGAACCTGCCTGAAATGTCTTTGACTTTTCTCCCCCTTGACCCTAGTACAACCTGTCATTACAGATAGTTATTTTGAATAACAGCGTAGGTCAGAAAATTGAAAGACTTTTCTTCAACATGACCTATCAATGCTAAGAAGAATAAGAAATTGCTCCAGCCCACCCAATACCCAGGTTGTCATATGGAATATGTACTTTAGTATATAGTGTATGTACACTCCAAACAAAACAGTGCCCCATACACTTCCAAAGAAAGACATTTTCAGTTTTTAAAATTAAAATTAAAATTTTAGTTTTTAGATTAATGATGTTGGTGGGAGAGAAGTTAAAGCAGATGCAGTGAGCCCAGGACATTTCAGTTTTGAAGAATTTGTCTCTGGGAGAAGACATATCTTGTGAAACATAGATGTCGCTTGTGCGGGAAGTATCTGACCTGGAGATAAAAACGTGTTACACTTTCCCCAAGTTTTAATCACTCTTGCTGGTCAGTTCTTTAGGAAAGATAAAATGCATTTTTTAAAAAAGATTTTATTTATTTATTTGACAGAGTGAGACATAGCGAGAGAGGGAACACAAGCAGCGGGAGTGGGAGAGGGAGAAACAGGCTTCCCGCGAGCGGGGAGCTCAATCCCATGACCCTGGGATCATGACCTGAGCCGAAAGCAGACACTTAACAGCTGAGCCACACAGGTGCCCCAAAATGCAATTTTATTTGGCATTCTAAAACAACCTGTATATGTGTATATATGTATTTACATATATACATACTCCTTTGTGAGCACATATAGAGATATATACAGACATATGTACGTTGTATATAATACATAAGCTGAAGGCAACCAAAGTACTATTTTCCTTTTTCATTGAAGTTTCTGTTTTTTTTTTAATTGTGAATTATTGTTTTTACCCTTTGCCCAATTTTCCGTGTGTTTATTGATTTGCTGGAATTGTTTATACACTCTGTATACTGATTCTTTGGCCAATATCTCTTTCTTTCTGTGACTTGTTTTTCTTTTATTTTGCTTTGGTTAGAGTGTCTCCTAGTATATGAATGTTTCTGATTATAACATGATCAAATTTAACACTTTTTTCTTCATGGTTTGTGCTTCGGCGCCTTGGTTAAGAAATACTTTCCTATCATAGGGTCATAACATTCTCCTCCATTTTGTCCTGATTATTATGCAGTTTTGCTTGTTTGTACTTAAGCATTTAATCCACTTGATCTTTATCTCTGGGGAATCCAATTTTATTTGGACTTACTACTATTCCATATAGACAATAGATTTTCCCAGTACCATTTATTGAAAAGTGCACAGAGCCTACTGATTTGCAATATGACTTGCATCATACAACAATTTTTCACATATCTTCAAGTCTGTAGGTTGCTACCATTTAAATTCTGTTCCATAATGAAAACTTAGACTCTGGTGCTTTATCTATGGGTTAATTTTATAACTGAACAATAATAACCAGAATTTACTTTACAATAAGTATGTGAAGTGTTTACCACAGAGCAAAGTGTTATGCATTGAGCACGTATTTCTTACCTATATTTCTGACTACACCATTTTTTTAATGCAAAATAGATTTTTTTCTTTCTTAAAATACTTTCATAATTGCTTCAAATTGCTTTACTGGTTTTTGTATTGGAATTGCGCCTTTACTGGAAGGTATAGTTGTCTTTCTAATCCCACAGTGAAGAATATTTAAAAATTTACTAGACTTTTAGGGTTCGTACAATGACTTTGCCACTTACTACTACTTGCATGACTTTGAACAACTTACTCAGGTATCTGTTTCCTCACTGTCAGATTGAATTGGAATAAAACATATTTTATAGCTTTAATGTGGTAAGAAAAGGAGTAAGTTTAATTGTAAATAGTTTACAACAGGGCATGGAAAATTTTGATTACTACATTTCAGCTTTTGTGAAATTTATATTTTTATCTTATTATCAGTATCTTCCAACTTCCTGCACATTCTACCTATTGATAGATCTTGTGAATTCTTGTCTCTGAAATTGCCTGACTTCTCTAAATTTTGTAGCATTTGAATCATCTTTGAATTCTGACTTGCTTTGTTTTTTTGGAGGGGAGGTGGAGGTGGATAGTGTTTCTATAACCCTCCCATCATTTTTTAGCACATTTTTGGTCATATTTTTAAGTTCTTCATATATATATATAATATATATAATATATACTATATATGTAATATATATGTATATTATATATGTAATATATGTATATATATGTATATGCTATATACATATAATATATAAAATATATATGTATATATATAAAATATATAATATATATACCACTATTATAGTATCCTCTTTTCCCAGAGTCTTCATTTATTTTAACTTCTGTTCTCCTGCCCGTCCTGAGACTCTCCTTCTTTATTTTGTGGGGATGGAATCACATGTTCCTAGAATCGATGTCATCCTTTTTCTTCCTTTACTCTCTCATTTTCCTGGAATATATTTTTGAGTAATGACTTAAGAACAGATGCGTAGAAAGCAAAAGAGCTGAGACTGTGTGGATCCACAAATGTCTTATTTCCTTTCCTCTCCCTTGAGAAATAGTTGTAACAAACAGGACACATTATCTCATTCTGTCATAACAAGCAATGTCATTCAGTGTCCTAGAACAACGTAGGTTTATTTTCACTGATGCTACGTGTCTATCATGGCTGTATTTGCTGGTGTCACTCAGGACAAGATTTTTGGAGCTGTCACCAAAAACATAACTAACTTGGCCAGTCGTTATGTTTATGGGGAAAAAGGAAGTCACTGGATGTCCTCACTGGAAATTAAATGTGTGGTAGTAACTGCTTTTTCTTCTGTTAACAACACACTGGCCTGAACTGGTTACATCTTCCATCCCACTAAAGGGAAGTCAGAGTGTGAAATTCCAACATGTTCTTAGAAAACAGAAAGTCTGAAATATCTCTTGGTTGGCATTAATGGCCTTCAGAATAATTTGGCTCATTTTCTTTTGCTCTTTCTATGAGTTAAATAGGCTTTTTGGGTTGAGTCTCTATCTCTGTGTCTTTTATCTCTCTGTTTATGTATTTGTTTAGGTTCTACACTTATATATAAACTCCTTACTTGGCCCCCGAATGTCTAATAGTTGTTTTACCTATCCAAAACAAAATTCACGATTTCCATCAGCAAAATTTCTCTTAAAATTTTTCCCACTACCAACAGTGGCATAATTTTACTTCATTGCTTAATTTGTAAAATAATATTTATTCATTCTTAATGTCTCTATTTTCCTCACTTCTCACACCTGATCCAAGTTATCCCTACAGTTAAAATGTCTCTATCACTTATCCAATTACATCATACTAATCTCCTTGCTAACAACCTAGTAGTAGTCACTATAATTTTCATCAAGATCACTGCAATAGGCTCCTAATTGGTTTCAACACTTCAGCTCTTGCTCACACACTGTCAACTCTACATACACAGGCATCATGAGATATAAACCAGGCCATGGGTCTTCCATGTTCAGGACATTCCAGTGGTTTCTCATCACATGAGTAAGAAGTCACAAAGCCCTTCCAGAAGCTTAAAGAGCCCTTGCTTTTCTGTCTGTCATTCTCTCCTTAGTTCACTCTGTTTTAGTTACACTGATGTTCTTGTTGCTTTAGCCATATCACACTTCTTCTTTTCTTGGGGATTTTGAATATGGTTATGGCTTGAAAAACATTTTCCCCAGACTTCACATGCCTTATTACTTTCCTGCACTCCGCTTTCTTTATATATGTTAGTTCATCAAAAGGCCTTCTTTGGCTATGCTTTATCATTTTCCATTTGCTTTATGTCCTTTCCCTATGTTGGTTTCCTTCATAATATGTATTACTTCTTGACATTATATTGTACATAAATAACCTATTTTTCTGTTTGCAAATTGAATTTTAAGGTTCATGTGGACATTGTTATGGTTTGTGTAGTTCACTGTATTATTCCCACCACACAGAGTAAGTGCCCAGTAAATATTGAATAAATAGATGAATGTGTAAGTGAAATCTGGGAGATTCCTTTAACTATATTCTAACCTTCAATTAGAAATTTTTGACTTTGGGGCGCCTGGGTGGCTCAGTGGGTTAAAGCCTCTGCCTTCGGCTCAGGTCATGATCCCAGGGTCCTGGGATCAAGCCCCGCATCAGGCTCTCTGCTCAGCAGGGAGCCTGCTTTCCTCTCTCCCTCTCTGCCTGCCTCTCTGCCTACTTGTGATCTACTTGTGACAGACACCTACTTGTGTCTGTCAAATAAATAAATTAAAAAAAAAAGAGAGAGAGAGAGTCATGTAAAAAAAAAAAAAGAAATTTTTGAGTTTGTTTTTAAAAATTTCCCTTGGTTTCTTTTTGTGTTCTGATGATATATTTTACATGGTACACTGTTGTACATTTATTTATTAAGGGAATATGTTCCTAATCATCTTTTAGGATGATAATTGAAAATTTTTTAACATTACCATTGGAATTATTTTTGTTTGTTCAGTTTTTCTTTTTTAATTACTTGTTTTTCATCAAAATGTGACCATTTTTCTTGAATCTCTGATAAGTCTTGGTTGTTTATTTAATTGCTCACTCATTATTTCTTCTATTCAGGACCCCTATTAAGTTAGGTAGGATTTTCTTAGGATGGCCATAAAGACCAAAGCAAGAAATAAAGTCAGAATATTTCCATACAATAAGGGACTCAGAGTAATTCTAAAAGCCAACACGAGAATAAGTTTCATCTTCTCTTTGTCCTCTAATTTCCAGTAATGACTATCAGGTAGAAGAGGTGAGGAGACATATTTTCACTTAATATATTTTGGTGACCATACTGAGAGCTCTAACTGTATACAAAGGAGTTACCAGGCTTGAAGGTGCATTGTGAAAGGTACCCATTTAAAACATGTACTTCTTAGTTTTGACCAATGCAGATACTCTCTAAGTACCGCTGCAATCAATACTGTGTTATATAATAAATAAAGTATTTCCATCACTTTCAAAAGTTCCCTCATACCTCTTTGCAAGCAGTTCCCGACCTCTGGTCCCTGGGTAATCAGAGTTTGTCTTTCTGTCATTAGGGGTTCATTTTTATTCTTTTTTTAATCTATGAACATGTCAGATGTTTTTGTATATTTAGGCCTTAATTATTCTCTCACTGTCTTCTCTAATTGTTAGTTTAGAAGTATTGCAGAATTGGGGCACCTGGGTGGTTCAGTGGGTTAAGCCTCTGCCTTCAGCTCGGGTCATGATCTCAGGGTCCTGGGATCGAGCCCCGCATCGGGCTCTCTGCTCAGCAGGGAACCTGCTTCCCCCTCTCTCTCTGCTTGCCTCTCTGCCTACTTGTGAGGTCTCTCTGTCAAATAAATAAATAAAATCTTAAAAAAAAAAAGAAGTATTGCAGAATTTGTTTTTGTAAATCCATTCCTAAGTATTTTAAGCTTTTTGATGTCATTGGAAATATTTTTGTTTCATTTTACAATTACATATTCCTAGTACAATACAATATAATTGATTTTTAAACATTGACCTTGCATTGTGTGCCTATTGCTAAATTCGCTCATTAAATCAAGTAGATATTTGGAGAGTCCTTAGAATTTATACATATGTGATCTGTAAAAAAAAAAAAAAAAAAAAGACATTTTTATCACTTACTTTCCAATATATGTGCCTCTTACTTATTTTTATTTCTTTATTGCACTGCCTCGGAACTCCAATAGAATATTTAGTATGAGTGGTAAGAAGGAATAGACTTGCCTTTATTTTCCAATCTTGGTGGGGGTTATCATATTGATTTTCACCATTTGGTCAATCTGTAGGCTTTTTGTAAACACTGTTTAACAGATTAAGGAAGTCCCCTCAAAATGCTAGCATCCTGATAGTTTTCCTCAACAATTGATGTTAAATCTTATCAAATTCTTATTCTGTAGGGCGCCTGGGTGGCTCAGTGGTTTAAAGCCTCTGTCTTCGGCTCAGGTCATGATCCCAGGGTCCTGGGATCGAGCCCCGCATCGGGCTCTCTGCTCATCGGGGAGCCTGCTTCTTCCTCTCTCTCTGCCTGCCTCTCTGCCTACTTGTGATCTCTGTCTGTCAAATAAATAAATAAAATCTTTAAAAAAAATTCTTATTCTATATCCATTGAGATAATCATACGATTTTGCTCTTTAAGTTTGTTAATATGTTTAATTAATTTTTTTATTTTTGAATTTTAATATGACCTTGCAGTCCTATGGTAAAGAGTTCATGTTTATGTATATAATTCTTGGTGCATAATACTGGATTAGATTTCCTAATATTGAGGCTGTTTGTGTATATTGCATATATTCTTTTTTTTAATGGCTTTGTGTTTTCTCCTTTTCTCCAACAATGGCTGTGTTGTTTTTCATTATTTGTGTCTTTCAAGAAATAGTCCCATTTTATTGAAGTTGATGAATACAATTTTATATTTATTTATTAAATTTTAATAATTTTATTTATTTAATTGAAAGAGTGCAAGAGAGAGCATGAGTGAGGAAGTGGGAGAGGCAGAGAGGGAGAAGCAGACTCCCCAATGAGCAGAGAGCCCAATTCAGAGCTCCATCCCACGACCCTTGGTAGAACCTGAGCTGAAGGCAGACAGCCAACTGAGGCACCCAGGTGCCCTTCTTTATAATATTTTTCATCACAAAATAAAAAACACAGGCTCAGAAAAATACATCAAGTAAAAATATGATCATTTTTTAATGTTTCAAATTTTTATTTAAATAAATTCTAGTTAACATATAGTGTAATAGTAGTTTTAAGAGTAGAAAAAATAAAAATACAATCTGATGAATTATTCTAAGGTAAACACCTTATCATTATCACCAGATAAATAATAATAAAACTTTGTAATCCACCCAGAAGACCAGGTCCCATGTCCCATCCTAGTCTTCTCCTGTAGGTAGCCATTATTCTAATTTACATGGTGTTTATTGAGAATTTTTTTAAAAAGCTTATCATTCAGATGTGTCTCCCCATGTACTTATAATCTTGCTCATTTCTTTTTAAATCTGATGTCTCTTAATTCTCTTTTAATTCTAGGCTTCTTATCTAGCTCTTTCTTTCACTTGTTGAAAAACCCATGCCATTTGTGCTGAGTGTTTCCCACAACCTGGACTTTGCTGATTATACACCCATAGTACAGTTCAACATGTTTCTATGTCTCTGCATTTTTAATAAGTTGTCTCTGAGATTTAGAAACTGGATCACACTCAGCTTCATTGTTTTGGCACAACTGTCGATGGTATTTGCCAAAAATATAGGAGTGACATGGGATCTGGTTTTCTATCTTTTTATGATGTTAGCAACCACTGATGCCTAATGCCTGTATCTATTCATTAGAGATTAAAAATGATGATATTCTAATTGTATCATTTGTTTTTCCTTCATTAGTGGGAATATTTTACCAAGACTTCTCCTCAGCTACTATGTAATTATCCTGTGTTCTAGGAAATGGAAAATTGACACTTGGTTATGTCTCTTTATTTTCTAGATTTTAAGAGAACAAACCAGTTCTTTATTGTCTTTCAAGGGTGGCTGATATTTAAAATATTCTTATGAGCATGGACTTAAACATTTTATTGGTTCCTAATCCATTGTAATTTTTGTGATTATCACAATAAACTCAAAATTCCCATATGCGGTTGGTGGGAGCATTTTCAGGATGGTCCTTGAGTTCTCTAAGAGTCACCAATAGTGTCCTTATTATCTGATAGAATAAAATGTTCCAGGCTTAATATATACATTTCTTTCTCACCCCAGAAATCAACTTTTTCTCTAAGAAGCCCTTTTAATTAATTTTGGTACTTCCAATCCAAGTTCAGGAGTATGGATCTTTTTTTCCAACCTCTTCTGTACTACATCTCCCCTCTCCCCTTTCTTCCCTACTCCATCTTTATCTTCTTTCTTTCACACTAAAAATCTTGGTTCTCAAAGATAAGGTGTTGTTGGGTTAGAAGGAATATTCTAATTACTAATAATTACTTTTATATTTTACCTCATATGAACAGCTATCTCAGAATAACAAATATCATACTATGATCAATATGGTTACTGAAAACATTACTTTTTTAGTATATGTCTTCCCTAATATTTTTTTGGCTGTGCTATATCTGAACTATCAAAGCCTACAGTCATTGCAGTGTACTCTCTTATCCTTTTAGGTCTTATGTTGCTCTCTTCTACAGGTAACAACTATAAATTTAGTTCTCATGACCAGTCTTCCTTTGATGTCTGTCTAGTCATTGTTGATGTCTGAAATTCTTTCTCTAATGAATTCATCTGGAATCATGTGAATAATATTCCCTGAGTTCTTGCAATACTGATAGTAGTTTTTGCCACCATTTTACTTAAAAAATCTGCTTTACTAAGTACAAAATCCTTCCTTCATGTTTTATTTTCTCAAATATTTAAAGTTATATATTTTCTGCTGAGGTAGAACATTGTTGTTGAAAGTTTAATGATACTTTAGTTTTCTTTTGTATCAGTTACGTGCTCTTTTTATCTAAATAAACAAAGAACTTTTTTTTGTCTGTTTGTTTAAGAATACTTCTAGGAGATGTCTACTGTTGTTTGTTCTGAGTCAGTATTACCAGGTCTACAATGTGGTCTTCCAATATGTAGTTTAAAATATTTTGTTAATTCAGAGAAATAGTCTTGTAGTGTTTGTTTTATTTTATTGCTTTGGTTTTCTTCTTCAAACATATATTTTATCTCTCTCTTTTTTTTTTTTTAACCTATACTCAGTACTGTCACTTTCTCTTAAATTCTGTTTACCATGCATCTTTTTTATTTGTTTTTGAATTTATTTTCATTCACCTCCTATTTCCCTTATGTGTTATCTGTTATATTTACTAGCTTATGTGTTCTTTACAGTTTATTCTTAATTTCTGAGGTGACTCTTTTTTTTTTTTTTTTTTTAAGGATTTTATGTAATTGAAAGAAAGGGAGAGAGAGAACATGAGCGGGGGAAGGGACAGAGGGAGAAGCAAATTCCTTACTGAGCAGGGAGCCCAATGTGGGGTTGAATCTCAGGGTCCTGAGATCATGACCTGAGTCCAAGACAGATGCTTAACTGACTGAGCCACACAGGTGCCCCTGAAATGACTCTTTTTAACTCTTATCCTAGTTCTACATTATTTTTAAATTTTCCTGATTCCAATCCATGTCATTCTTTAATAATTATTATCATTTTTTCCCTCTCTTTTAACTTGTGTTGAAATAGCATTTGTCCTCTTGTAAGCAAGTCTTTCTGGTATAATGTTGTCTACAGGACTGTTCTCCTGCTTTCTCTTCTTTTATTTAAGAATAAATATGCATGGAATTTGATTTCAATCAGTTTCTGTTGCTCATTTTTAGATGGCATTGGTTTTTCTGGGATTTTAACAAGAGGCACGGGGTAGGAAAACTTTTCCAACATCCCAGAACTCCATCTTCCATTGATTATTTCCTGGCTCTTCCCCTCTGCCACTTTGATCGTGACCTTGCCCTTCCCTCTCTCTTTCATTTTCAGTTCCACTTCCAGAAGTTCCTCCTCACTGTGGGGCTCAGTTCTAGAAGAGCCCTGGTTAGTGAGTTTGGAGAGTTCATAGGGACTAGATCTTTCCAGTCCCATTTGTTCTTCTCACAAAAGACACTTTACACTCCCCCTTGTAGAAGAGATCAAATCCTACCTAGTTCTGGCTGCTATTCTCTAGATGGCTGGCATATCTTCCAATCAATACCTGCCGACTCTTTTGTGGTTCTCTTATTTTCAAGTTCAAGAGTTGTTGCCCCATTACTTCCTTCTTCATATACAAAGATGTCATATTATGTGGCTGATGGTGATTTTTCCCTCACCATTCTAACTTTGCTTTAAGTATTATCCTGTATTTTAGCCTTTTCTATCTATTTTGTCAGTTTTCTGTATGGATTTGGAGGGACTGAAAAACGGTGCTGCCACACTACCATCTTCCCAGAATCTCTTTTAAAAAATTAAACAGGGGTGCCTGGGTGGCTCAGTGAGTTAAGCCTCTGCCTTCGGCTCGGGTCACGATCTCAGGGTCCTGGGATTGAGCCCCACATCAGGCTCTCTGCACAGCAGGGAGCCTGCTTCCCACCCCCCTCTCCTGCCTGCCTCTGCCTACTTGTGATCTCTCTTTCTGTTAAATAAAGAAATTAAAAAATAAATAAATAAACAAATTCTATCCCCTCTGATTTTAACCCTCTTCCACTTCCAACCCCCCTAAAAATCTTCCTCTGGTACACTGTAGGATGGAATTACACTTTGTGTCATTCATGCCTAATTATCATTATGCTTTTCCACATTCCTTACTTCATTATAAAGCATCAACATGAGGAATATCTGCATAATGGATGACCAAGAAGATACTGGCACAATTGAGATTCAGGTAGATTTCCTATATCTCCAAGAATTGCAACTAAAGTAAGATATCTCCTTTTCTGGTCCCAAAGTAAACACTCTCTGATCTTGTTGATTTCACCCACCAGGTCTTCTAAATTCACTGACCTAACACATGTTAGACCAACCAAATAAACATAATTATCTGTTTCTTTCAATTCAGTGTTCTTTTCCTCCCCATCAGTTTTATGGGGTGTTCGAAAGGTACACAGAGAGAATAAGTGTGATTGTACAAATCACCATCCCGCCATCTTACATTGAAAGCAACTAGTTTGTTTCTTGTATTTTGAAAAAATATTTTCGGTCATACATGAATAAATGAGTAAGAATATGCTGATATTTTACTGAACTAATAATTCAGAAGTTTTTTTTTTTTCAAGTGTAGTGAATAATTTTAACATGACGTGTTACGTATTTTTACAGAACTTGTTATTTAACTGATGACCAATTTGGCAGATCCAGAACTTGCTTATACAACCGAAGATGCCCTCCATGTTCGTATCATTTCCTCTTTCTGCTCTTGGACTTAGTTTACGTCATGTTCTTTGTCTTCATTATTGTTTATGGTAGATTGTGAGATAAACTCGTGTGATCCAAATATAATTATAAATTTTTAGAAAATCACAGTTGGACAGAGCATGAGAACTTATCTAAACTGTGATTTTCTTTAAAAAAAAAAAAAACATGGAAACTGATGAATGGAAAAAGAAAGTAACTTGCTCAGGTCCACTTCCTGTTGCTAGTCAAGCAGAGAGAAAAAACAGACTCTCGTTCTTTCTTTTAGCCCACAGCACACTACAGTCTCCATTTCCTCATATGAACATGTACAATATGGTCTGTGGAGTTTTGTATCTTCTCCAGAACGAAAATTCCATGCACCAACATTTCTTAACATTGTTCTCACATATTTGATTTTATGTGATTACATACATAGACCATTAGTTTCTTTTAGTTGCATCATTTGTATTTTTTATGCTCTGTTAACAGGGCTAATATTATTTCATTGGATTTACCTTTAATTTTTCTCAAACATTAAATACTCCCTATGTTACATGTTGGTCTCAGGGTGTAAAAGGAAGTGCAGCTTATAAATAGTGTGCTTTTTATAGAAAATATTGTGTTAATGATACATCTTCTGAAATTAAAAAATAAGTAAATATTTTTGTTAGAAAATGTGGCAGATTAGAGAACTGGGGGATTCTCCTGTAGGCCACATATAAACAAGTAGGAATGTGTTGTAAAATCTTTCTCCGACCTCACTTCCTCCCTGTTGTCTTTGGCTCAAATTCCTTTTCAATTTTCTGCGTGTCCATGACTCTGACTCAACAATTCCCATTCCCGTTTGCATCCTAAACTGCACAAACTGACAACCCTGGTGTCCCTGTTGTTGTGACTGACATCACCTTGAATCTCTGTCGACACACCTGGCAGTTTGGCGGCGTGAGGGTCCTTGGTGGGAGGTTTTTGTCTAAAGGGAACAACCCCATTTTAAGTTGTATGGTGTGTGAGCTCCAATTAAGTGTACTTATCGGATGGTTGTGCGTTAGGGCGCAAAAGCGAGTGCCGTGTTGTGTAAGCGTCTGTTTCTCTTATTGTCTCCATGCTACAAGATATATTTGTTTCTCCAAAGTGGATTAGCCAGTCTAGACTTCCTATAAAATGTCAGTGCAAGTATGGATCTTTCGCACGCTGGTCTCAGGAGATGAGAGCTTGTCTGCAATGCTGCTCTTTCACAGCCAAATCAATGCAGTCACACACATTTTTTTTTGTTTTTGTTTTTGTTTTTGTTTTTTTTTTTCACTTTGTCAACAGAAAATATCAGAACACAGAATTTCTTTTTGTTTCCTAAGCAGGAAGTAACATATGACCAGAGCTTGAGAGGAAAAAAGTTAGCTGATAAATAAATACCCAAGAACTTGGGAAGAAAGTTATTATTTTTTTTTTTTATTACCCACTAAGCCACGATAAGGGTTATTATCATGAGATAATCATTCCTCTGGAGCAATACAAGACAGGGGACACAGCTGACTGCTATCATGCCCATGGGATGTGATTAGCTCATGGTAACAGCATCCCCTGGACTCATTGCTATTATGAAATGTCTATTTCCCCCCCATTTTCTATATATAAATAAATGATTTTGGCGGACAGATTCAATTCCCACAAACTGCAAGTTTGCATTAAAATGCTTCAGCTGTGAGATTCACAGATATTAATCTACCCTTTTGGAATGTTGAACAGTCAATCAGAATCCTTCTTCGTCTCAAGCTGTTTTATGATATTATTACAATGTATTTTGCGACGGAATGGCGGGTAAAGCAAGTTTCAGAGAAATAGGCTTGTTTGGGCTCGATTTAGTTGCTTGAGGGAAACCTCTACATAAAATGACTCTGCCTGCTCACTAAGGCATCCTAACTTTCTCATTATTTTTTTTTCCTGCCTGACTCAATTTCTTTGCTGCATTTTAGAAGTCTGAAGTTCATTCCTCTAACTAGATTAATAAAAGCAGATTTCTCATTTCATATTTCAGAATTGACAAGGGAAAATACTGCCCTGGTAGTCAGAGTGAAGCCAGAAAATGTTAGTTCAGAATTTGGAATTTTAAAATTAATAAGAAATAGGATTGATTTCAGATTTAGGAATAAATAGCAATGCTTTGATATAGTAATAGATGGGTGTGTTTTATCATGAATTTAAGTGAAATTTGTAAAAATTATATAGTGATCTTATAAATATGAAAAAGACAATGTCATTCCATTAAGCTAAAGAATTTTGGATAATAATATTACTGGGGTGGAGCCATCTACGTGGTTCATATGTATGAAAAGTAGAAATCTAGGGTGCCTGGGCGGCTCAGTCAGTTAAGTGTCTACCTTTGGCTCAAGTTATCATCCCAGGGTTGTGGGATTGGGCCCTGCTTCAGGCTTTCTGCTCAGTGGAGAGTCTGCTTCTCCCTCTCCCTCCTTGTGCTCTCTCTATGAAATAAATAAATAAAATCTTAAAAAAAAAAAGAAAGAAAAGTAGTAACATTAATAAAATTATCATAGAATCTTAAAAGAAAATTTTCTTTCTATGTTTTAAAAACAGGTCTGCAACACATATATCAATAATGTTAGACTGAATTATTTTGTATAAATGACATTAGTATATAAACTAAAAAAGGAGAGAGAAAAAGTAACACTTTCCTCTTCTCTGAATATTTTATTGTTTGGGGAAGGTAGTCTCTTTCACGCTCAATGTCTTCACTATTCTGAATTGTTGAGGCCTTGCAGGGAGTCGTCATTTAATTAGTAGTATCTTTAATTAAGAAATGCAGAATTTGCTGCTTATCCTCCTTTTCCTCCCTACCAATGTTGATTTTGTGGTGTTAATGGCCAAAGAAGTTTGCTTCACACTTTGGTAGGCCAGAAGGTGGAAGTCATGCATTAACTTACACAGAGTATCTGAGAGTAAATAAAATCAGTGAAGATATTTATTTTTTAAGACTTTATTTATTTATTTGACAGAGAGAGACTCAGTGAGAGAGGGAAAACAAGCAGGGGGAGTGGGAGAGGGAGAAGCACAGGGTCCCTGCTGAGCAGGAACCCCGATGTGGGGCTTGATCCTAGGACCCCGGGATCATGACCTGAGCTGAAGGCAGATATTCAATGACTGACTGAGCCACCCAGGCACTCCAGTGAAGATATTTCTTTCTTTCTTTCTTTCTTTCTTTTTTCCTTCTTTCTTTCTTCCTTTCTTTTTAAGATACTTTTTAATTTATTTGACACAGAGAGAGAGAGAGAGAGAGGTCACAAGTAGGCAGAGAGGCAGACAGAGAGAAAGGGGGAAGCAGGCTCCCTGCTGAGCAGAGAGCCCGATGTGGAGCTCAATCCCAGGACCCTGGGATCATGACCTAAGCCGAAGGTAGAAGAGTAACCCACTGAGCCACCCAGGTGTCCCTACATTTATAAGAACACTTAAAAAAAGGAACATCTGATGCAAAGGCAAATTTGGTTATCAACTCTGGAATTATAAGGTAGAGTTATTAGTGTTATTCTGTGATTTTAAAATGTGTTATTGATCTTTAATGAATTAATATACTTTGTTTTCTCCTTTTGTTAAGAAGTCCTGGAATGAAATTCTGGTCTACGTCATTCTGAAAAAGGGATCTCTGATTGCCATGGTCAGTTGGACGTGTGAGCTTCCACCGGCTCTAGCATCCAGTTATTCAGTCAAACAGTTGTTTAGTCAGTCAGAGGTTCCAAAGACCCCCTCCTTGGGTTTGATTAAGTTGCTAGAGTGACCAACAGAACTCAGGAAATCTGTTTACTTGCTGAATTACTGGTTTATTATAAAATAATATAACTAAGGAACAATCAGAAGAGATGCCCAGGGCAAGGTCTGGGATGGGAGTGGAGCTTCCATGCCCTCTCCAGCTCTCCCAGCACTTCCACATGTTCCTCACCCCAGAAACTCTTTAACCCCTATCCTTTTGGGGTTTTTATGAGGACTTCATTACATAGGCATGATTGATTAAATCACTGGCCAGTGGCAACTGAATTCAATCTTCATTCTCAACCTCCTTCCCAGGGATCCAGTGGGATTGAAAGCCCCAAACCTCCAATAACACAGTAGCTCCACCGGCAACCCGCTCCCATCATTATTGCTTTACAAATGTCACCTCACTGACCTAACAAAAGATAACTTATCGCTCTCACGATTCAGGAAATTTTAAGGGTTTTAGGACCTTTGTGCCAGAAATGGGGACAAAGACCAAATATATATTTCTAATTATAAATTACCATATCACAAGGAACTTGACTTAATGTGGTTGTGTAGTATTGAGTGGGATGTTACAAAGGATGTCAGAACAATTTGGTTTCATTTTTCAATGATGTATTTGTTAAATTGATAGATCTACTCAAGGATAAATTTGGTTATTCAATTTTCTTTTCCACCTTTCATTCTCATCTTTGAAGCTATTTTGGGAGTTGTGCAAAATAATTTTTGTGCCTTATGATCAAAGATCATAGAGACCACATCCGAACAGTGGGGTGGAAAAGGCTGATTAAAATAGTTGGGCAATAGAAGAAATGTTAAATGCCATGTCTTTACCCTATAAAAAAAGGAACTGACTGCTTTTTTTTTTTTTTTAATTTTTCTTTTGAAGACTTGGATTTGAGGAGCTTTCAGAGCATGTGAGGGTTTGTGAAAGCATAGGAATATATGGAAAGCTAAGTTAAATAATGTAAAGTATTTGATTATATACAACAGGTGCCAAACACAGCCTATAATTATAGTTCCAGAATAAATTCTAGAGATCCTCTAGTCCCATTGCCTGACTTATGGAATGTGAAATACTAATAATTGAGGAGTTAATGGGCACAGTCTGTTTTTAAAAATCTATAAGGGGAATTATTGAACAATGTTTTCATGTTGGTTGGCACGTGCTTTATCTGTAAGTTTTTACAATTTGCCTAAAATGTTCCAGTGGTATGTGTGTCAAGGGTAGAAACAAAGGTGAACATCAATATTTATGTCTAGATGGACAAATGTAACATGTGGTAATTAGAGCAGAATAGTCCGAGAGTAGGTGTAGGATTTGAAAGTCAATAATGTGTAAACAAAGCTGATAAATAGAAAACATTCACCCACGATATGGCCACATAGCCGACAGCTGAGAACCAGAAAAGATAACACTTCATCAGCTACCTTCTCTTATTGGTAATTAAATTTTCTGTGTTGTTAAATTAGTCCTTCCCCTCCCAGAGCTGCTGGTGGAAAACTGAACTAGATACATACAAATTGAACTAGTTACATCTAATGATATGTGAAAACTGACTTATAATGAAAAGAACAAGTACTTATTTTCATAATTCAACATGAAAATATTTGTTTCCCATCCCTAATCTGCTCTCAAATTTTGATCATCAATATTAGAAAGTTGAGGTTAAAAAATGATCCTGAAAAATCTGAAGGAGTCTGAATTCCTGTGTAGATAAAGCTGTCACCTTGAAGACCTGTTAGCCTAATTATCCTGAAAAAAGAATAGGATAAATGTAATAAGAATTTATTACTAAGCTAAAAATAAATTTATTATACCCTCCCTTTACTTTTGATGTCTTTCCCTACTTATTTCAAAAATGTGCCTCAGCAAATTTTCATTGAACACTATCTCTCTAAAACAAAACGTCCACATCAATAAGATTGAGAAACAATGCATTGTGTTGCATAGTCTTCTCACTTTGGGAGATCAAAATGCATATTAGCATGTTTAAAAACTAAGACATGCTATAATAACACAAATGGGTTAATTTCATTGAATTTGGGGCTTCCTAAACTTGGTTGAGTACAGAATGCCATAGCATCTTTGTTTTCTTCCAACACCAACCTCATCATCACGATTAATACCAGCAAATTGATATTTATAAGAATCTCTTCAGAAAAATCTGGTATTAGCCTAGACTGCTGGTGGAATTAGAGTTGGGGTAAGCTTTCTTTTTCTGTAAAGGATCAGAGAGTAAATATTTTAGGATTTGTTGACCACATATGGTCAGTGTTCCATATTCTTCTTTATTTTTTTGTAACACTTTAAAAATGTAAAAAAATATTTTTGGCTTGAAGACCATACAAAAGCAGTTTGGCCTGTGAGCCATTGATTGTTCATACTTGAATTAGAGGATACATTTTTTTTTTTAAAGGTGATTAAGAAGAGGAAAGTAGCATCAATTAGGAAAGAACCAAAACACATGTGGGCAGGTGAAAAATGGAATCTTAACCTAATGGTCATAAATATTGATACATGGAATAATAGTTAAAAGCAACAACACTTTTAGTTCATCATTACGGCATTGGGAACTAAATGTAGATACACATTGAACTAAAAATTATGAAAAGTGTGTCGCTTAGAGATTTCCGAATTTCAAACATAAATTTTTAAGAAGATTTTATTAGAATGTCCTATGATTCTTAAATTTTTTTTTATAAACTTTCTCACCTCTTGGAGTGAAGGCAAAGGTATATACCAGTTCTTCTCACTCTTATGGTTCATGTATAAGAAAACTATGAGTTAGTATGCAATTTGGTCTAACTCCTTAGAGCAAGTTAGGAATAAGGAAAGTTTTTCTTTCTAAGTCCCAAGTCAGTTCCTAATTTTGAGTGGCTCATCATTTAGGAAAAAAAATATTAAGTATATCTGAAAGGTAAATTGAGCACTTAGAAAAATGAGTGTGCACTAATGGATGCCCATTTTATGCATTTGCTAATTCAGAAAGCAAATATTTATTTGCTATTGTATTTCAAATTTCTTGCAATATATTTATAATAATAAAGTTTCTAGAAAAATCTAAACTTTTAATTATTGAGAATCTTTTATCACTAAAATGAGGTGGTAAATTGGTTTTCTTCAAGGAATGTGTTTACAATAAAAGATAAGCAGAAAAAGGAAATTATAAAATAGGATATATACCCTGAATTGTAGATATGTATTTATACCTGCATATGTAAGTATGAATATTCATATGCATACATAAACACTTGTAAAAAATAGATATCTACATATATATGTTGATATATCCCTATGCTAATTATATGAAAATATTTGGAAGGAAATGCAAAACTGGTTAACTGTAGTTTGGTATTATTGTTTGTATTTTTCACATGTTCTATACACATATATACTGATTCCTTTTATAAAAGCAATACCTCTGGTGCTTGTAGATTGTTTGTTTTGAAGATCTAGTTCCTCAAGAAGCTTACATTCATCATATTTTGGGGCTTGCATCTAGAGTTTCCCCAAATAGACTGGATGTACAGTAGAAATCGCAATCCATTACTTGAAAAACGTATTGCAAAATATCAGGTGAAAACGAAGCATTTCCAGCAATACTGAAGAGTGAGTTGCTCTTCTGTTCTTCAGATGATGGTGTGGCCCTGTGCATTTCATGTGTGTTGAGATCATGAAGTTGGCAGAGTGAGGTGTTACACATGCCCTCATTTAATGACTACAGTAATTCACACCTCCCTGGGCTAGGCCAGATGTGGATGCCTTTGTTAATTTAACCAAATATCTCTATTACATTAATTTTTCCTCTTTTTGTGCCTTGAGCAGATAGCTTCATTGAGCTACCCATGATGCTGCCTGGATCCCCATTCTTTAGCCCACTGAGAGATGTCAGCCAGTCAGGCACGAATCAGCCAGTAGAAGATGCTCTACCATTCTTTCTGATGTCCTTGCTTTAGGACTGGCGGTGCCTTGCCTGAATTTCATCTGCCATCTGACTGTCTGATTACCTTCAGCTTCTTCCTGCTAGGGACAGCTTACTTCTCAATGAAGGTGTGTCCACACTGTCACTGAAGAGAAAAGAGTTTAAAGAAAACACACACATACACACACAGTTTCTTTTCCTTCTAAGGGTTTAAAACTCAGCATTCCCATAGAGCAGAATGTGGCCCTCTGTGGATAGCTCGGGTTTTTGTGCCTGAAGGACTCCCCCACTGTACACCTGTCTTGACAGATTGGGGCCCTGGAACAATATCGCTTAGTCACACACTAACCAGCAGGGGGAAAGTCTGTGCCTTTTATTAAAGCCTACCTACTGGCTTAGTGTTTGGAATTCAGTTCTACCTATAAATCAACATCAGAGCATACAACCCAGCGTGTTCAAGAGCTTTGTTTAAACATCAAAGGAAGAACACAGACAAGCACTATGATAGAAATATAACTAATCACTTGCAAATACATCTTTCCTGTCAGTAGGAGCTTAACCTTTCTGTTTAATGTGACTGGGAAAAAAAGTGCACTTATCTTCATTCTATCTGTTTTCTTTAAAGAGATATAGAATTTTGCCATATAAAAAGATTATATTTGTTCTTAATGTAGCGGAGTGTAAGCATCTTAGAAGTGTTCGGTTGAAGAGAGCAAGAAACTGAATTCTGTGGGAATATAAAATCTGTCTTTCACCTAATGAAGGACAAACGTCTCCCATGAATCTGTATCTTCTAGGAAACACCAGCTTGTGGTTCAAGTAGCACTAAGGAAAAAACCAAAAACCAAAAAACAAACAAAAAAAACAAAACACAAAGGCTGATAAAAATAAGATTCATTTTAAAAATGGGGAGAAACAGATCTTTGTTTGTTTGTAGACTGGTAGTGCATGCAATTTGATGCTTTGTGGTACATTGATTGGGATCAATTTAACTTCATCCTCTGCTCCTGGCTTTATCTGTTCATAAGGGGCCTAGGAAGGATTTATGTGAGGTGCTCAGAAAATCCTAGAATCTATAAACCATTCCTTTAATTTGAATGCTACAGATTACAGATGAAAGTTTGGTCACCTGCGTGGATCAGCAGGATTATTGACATCAAAGCAAATAAAAATAAAAAAAAAAGACAAGCAAAGAAACAACAAACAAAAGAACTCCATCACTGAAACTGAAGACGGTGTCAAGGGGGTTGGAAGGTTTGGCTGGCGATAAAGCATTCCAGAATGGATGAGCTTTGCTCCGGTGCCGTCATTGTTTCTAAATCTGGGATAAATTAGGGAGGCACGAGGTCTCAGTCAGCGTCTCTGAAAAGGGAATCTTGTATTCTTTGGCATTTGATATATCTGTACAGTAGTGAGAATCTTGATTTTCAAATGTTTCTGGGTAATACAAATATTCTTAGGGAGGTTGAAGCAGTGAGAGCCTTTTTGTTTGTAAAGTTCTTATATATGTCTGCATATATGGGCGGCTCTCTTTGTGTAAATGAGAGACTATTTATTCCAGTAATATTTGGACTGATGTTAACCTTCCAGTAAAGTGAAAGGAGTGGGAATGCTGAGTCTGGCACAAAACTAAGAATCCTGGACCCACAGCTACACATTGTACAATCTTGGGCAACTTTAATGCTTTTGGAGTTGCTAGGAAAATGAAACGGACTCTCATATAGGGAGTTCCATCTCATATATAACAGCCTTATAAATCATAGCCTTTATTAGCAGCACTAGCATTACTTTTTTAAAGATTTTACTTATTTATTTATTTGTGAGAGTGAGAGATAGTGAGAGAGCACAAGGGAGGAGAGGGAGAAGCCAGGGAACTTGACTAAGGGGCTGGATCGCAGGACCCTGGGATCATGGTCTGAGGCAAAGGCAGATGCTGAACCCACAGAGCCACCCAGGTGCCCCCAGCACTAACATTATTATCCTTATCAAAAAACAACACGAGGTCAGTACCTCCATTGCCGAAAATCTGAATGACGAGAAAGAAAATTTCCAGATAGTAAAGAACAGGATCATTTTCTTTTTTTTTCTAATATTTCTAATATAATCTAAATTTCTAATATTTTTCTAATATTCTAATATTAGAATTTTCTAATATTCTAATTTTTTTTCTAATATTTTCTAAACTCAGGCAGAGTTTAAAGAAGAGTAGTCACTGGTCAGATAAGTTTGGGCCCCCACCTCTGCCTGAGATCTGGACCCACCTTTGCACTGTCCTGTCCTTTCAAACAGACCAACTCCAGTAAATAGAGCACAGAGATGGCCTCTCTTCACGCACTCCCTCCACCCCCATGTTTTTATACCTTAGAAAATGTACTCTGTGTGAAGACTTGGCCACTCTGTGTGGCTGTATTCACATACATCAAGGTTAATAGTCACTTTGCACTGTCAAATGCTAATCCATAGTGCCAATGAATCTTCATTAGAATAAAATGTAGCTGTTGTGCCCATTTAAGTAAAGCATTTCCCACAGCATCACAGAATTATCGCACTATTAAAATGCTAATGCACAGTGTTTTGAGAGAGATTGTAAGATCCTTGAGGGCAAGAATTTGTTCTGTCCTTAGGTTATGTACTGCACAGAGGAGAGTGGAACACTTAATGATTTTGTTCTTAACAGCAAGCTAATTCTTTTTGTTCCAAGAAAAATTTAGGAGTTGAAAATAACTTCCTGAGGCATCCTTCTCAGAAGGAGAAAATGGATTGGCAATTTCCAGAAATCAGGTCTGCAGGATCTTAAGACCATTACAAAGTTTGGTGACATTTAGTTCAGAGTTTCTTAAAAAAATGGAAAATGGACAAGTGTCAGAGAATGCCCTTTTGTATGTGTGCTCTGAAGAGGAGGGGAGGCAAGCCCCTTGCTATGTTCTCCTGTCCTGAGCAAACTTCCTCTTGCTTTATCTCCTGAGAACTCCTTCTCTTTCCATGTCTCCTTCCTTTAGATTTGGGTCCACAACTTTAGAATCCAGGCTTCCTTCACACGTAGATTTAGGTATAAGATAGATAGATTCAAGGCTCTGCTCTGCACCTCGCAAACTGGTGAAAAGAGTAACAGTAGAGTCGTATTTGAAGTGGGCAGTGGTGGGTAGACTGTAATCAAACGTCTGTTGATAATCGCTATTCTACAGTACTAGGTATTGGGGTACAACAGGTAAGGGCCAGGGTAGGGAAGGTGGATGGAGGTTCAGAACAGAGTTTGAGAAGAACAACAGTGTACTAAAACAATAATAACAAAGATTCCTTTATTTCCACTCAACGTTTAACAAGATGCCAAAATCACCAATTGAGATAATTGATTCAGATTCTAAGAAGAAGCTGTCCATTTCCTTAGGTATTTTTCTTTCTTCTGCTAGAATTCTGGTAGTTGAACATTTGTATATTTTAACATGTGTGTTAAAACATTTTGTAAAAAGGATGTCCTAGTAGATCTATTAATAGCCTTTGAAAATGCACCAAAAATGCCCTTTTTTTTTAAACATCTATTTCCTCTTTTGCATTTATTTCACCCCTGGTTTTGTGTGCAATTATACTAAGCTCCTATAGTTATTAAATAGCTTCATATTGAGTAGAGACCACATGTTTACTACCACAACCGCTCCTGTTGCATATCTCTGTGTCCCAGGAAGAAGGTGAAGCAATGTGGGAGTGAACCAAAAATTAACTTAACAAGTAGAATCTAATCCTCTCCTTCTTGAATGTGTTGTCACTTTTGTGTAATCAAGGTCAGAAAACCTTTTCCTGCTTCCTCTTTCTTAGGTTCCATACAGGTGCTCATTCAGACATGTGCCAAGTTGCTGTTCTAGGCCTATATTATATTGGCAAAAGCCAAATTACATAAAGGAAACAGATGAAAGTCTGCCCTCATGTTTGCTTTGCCCAGGCAGAAGAATCTACAAATAAATTCACTCACTCGTGGTAATGGATCCTATGGCATATTCTTAAGCCAGTGCTATTACTGTCTTGGGAGGGAGAAAAGTTGTGGAAAATTATCTTTAAGAATCTTATGCTGGAGGGGTTTGCCTGTCTGTGGTCCTCTTCACTGAGTGGTTCCCCGTGGGGTTATCAACCTCTCCTCAGCCTGGCCAGCAGGAAAGGGGGACCTCTGTGAGGTATTTCTCAAACTCTCAAAAACACACACTGAACTCAGTTAGAGGTTATAGCAGTTCTTCTGAGGGTGGATGCTACCTGATTTCCACTTTTCTACTTTTGTTCATTTTCCACATTCTACCTGCTTTAGCCTCTCTTAAAGTTTCCAATATCTGGTGCCTCCAGTCCTCTCCCTTATGGAATTCCAGACATCCCAATATGAGAAAGCAGTCCTGGCCCTTGGCCTGTCCTTCAGTGTTGTAAAACTTCATGCCTTGGAAAGCTCATGGTAAAAGCTCCTTTTCTCATAGGTTTACCGGCATTGAAATGTGGGCAGGAGATTTCTTGTCCAAAGAGTGGCAGGAAGAATTAAGCTTTATTCTAGCTCAACTCACCAAATGGTTATGGCCAGTTTCCTCATGAGTTAGTCATAAGCCAGCACCACTCAAGAGAGTGAATATTATTTTCTACTAGGATGATATGGTCCAATATTATTTGAAGAATGTGATTTTGTTTCTATATTTTGCAAATTATTAATTCTGAATTTATTGTACAAAGGAGATATGACTTGTTCTACAGCCTATTTTTGTGATGATAGGTATCATGTAACTAGAGACTAGCTCTGCCTGAGTCATTTGAGACAGATGATCCCAGGCCTAAGTATATTCTTTGTGTTTTCCAAATCTGTCTTGTAGTAAGCAGAGACATGATGCATTTCCTGTACATACACATTTTTGTTCAAGTTGGCTTATGACAAACTGCAGAAGAAGCCATTTGAGAGAGGCACCTGGGTGGCTCAGTCAGTTAAGTGACTGCCTTTGGCTCAGGTCATGATCCCACGGTCCTGGGATCAAGTCCCATGTCAGGCTCCGTGCTCAGTGGAGAGTCTGCTTCTCCTTCTGCCTGCCACTTCTCTCTCTCTCTGTCAAATAAATAAATACAATCTTTAAAAAAAAAAAAAAGAGGGAGCCATTTGAGAGGCATTAGAAAAACTCTCAGTAATCATGTCTCTGACTCCTGCCATATACCCTCTTTCCCGTGCTAGGCAGCTGGACTAAGGGGAGATATGTGACTTAAGTCACCATCAGCTAAAAACCCTCAGGAACTATTTTCCAGTAGGCTAGACTCAGAGAGAGAAAAAAAAAAAAAAAAAAGTTTGATAGTCACATATGGGGTCTTGAAATACCAGGGCAAATTTTTCCTTCCAAGTTAATGATCAGGACAGAACTGTTCAAAATTGCTGAGACTTCCCTTTAACATCTGTTCTTGCTCTGCTTCTTGAGTTGAATATTTAGGACTCTCTTTTTTTTTCTCCTAAGACATTGCTGCCTTGCCAGACACCCCTTCTTAGGACCAGCTACTATAAGGTTCTTGGTCTCTTACTCTGGAAAGTCTAAGTATCATTCATGGGAATTCCAAGGAACTAGGGTACAAGCCAATTATTTCTATTGGATAGTAATAGATACTTGAGGTTATGTAATCAATGAACTATTCACTAATTACTTTAAAGTTTCATTGTTTCTGGAGCACATGGGTGGCTCATTTAAGTGTTGGACTCTTGATTTTGGCTCAGGTCATGATCTTAGGGAGGTTGTGAGATTGAGCCCCATGTTTCTCTCTCCCTCTGTCCCTCCACCCTCCCTCTCTAAAAAATAGAAATAAAAAAATATAAACTTTCATCATTTCTTACCTACTTCCTGTAGTAATTGTCTTTTGTGGTCCCCACAAAATGTTGACATCCATGAAGAATTACTTGAACTTAATCATCTGTTTACAGCCCACAGAGCTTCAGTCTACTAATGGTTTAACGTGGTCAGCTACTCTGGACCACACTGATTCACAGCTCACGGAAATCAGCAAGAAATCTCTAATGTTGTCTCTTTAATGATTGAGGAAGTTTATCCCATTTTATCAGGAGGGAAAATTAATAAAATTAAAGAATAAGAATTAGAAAAAAAGGGGTCATAGTTCTTAAATATAGGGAGCCTCCCTTCTTCACCTACTAGGGACATGAGCTAATGGAAAATAAAGTCGGAATGTAAATGTATGTTAGTTGTAACTCAATCATTTAATTAGCTTGTTCCTCAGCTATATTTCATGATGCTTGTTTTTCTCCTTTGGGGTGAAGATAGCAAAAATCTACATTTTAGAGGCAAGCTGACGATTGTGAAGTTTTTGTTTTTTTTTTTAAAGTGGCATATGCTTTTATACTAGATCTCTGTTTCCTGAAGTTTGAGATTCTCACCAAGATGAAAAAATAAATCCAACATTTTGGAAAAGGATATTATCTGTTTTACAGAATATTAAACCTCAAAGGTGAAGTACATGAGATATGTTAGCTGCTAGTGATGCATGTCTATTTTTGTAGGTCTGAAAATGACTCATTAGGCAGAGAACTTGGTAGAGGTGAGCAGATTTAGGAGCCAAAGTTGAACACATGTGGATAACAACCTCCTCTAATCCTTCTTCATTTAGGTAACTTACATAAGTTTTCTTAGGTTATTACTTACATAATTAGTTCATCCACGGTTCCCCAAAAGATATTTTGACTTAGCTATATCAAGCTAATTTGATAATATATTAATCTTTCATATATAAGAGCACATTACTAAAAAATATGTATTTGACACCAATATTTGATAATATAATCCTCACAGTCTGAATATTCAAATTGTTTCATGAGACTCTGTTGTAAGACCAAGTGGAAACCCTTTTTTTTCACCACAGATGAGAATTTTCATATTCTGGCATTTGGACAGACACAGGATGGACAGATCCATCCTGAAAAGCAAATTTCTCAAGATGTTGTTTCATGTAGAAGATATAAAAGGATCTGTGAGTTTCTCAGTGGCTAATGAAAGTATAAAGGACGTAGGAAAATAGCTTTGGCTCCAAAATGTAAACTAGAAATTTCAAAATTATGATTAATTTATGTTTAGTTAAATGTTTTCCAAATGTACTATTAGACCAACTAGTCAACTTAACACATACCATTATACATATATATACATTTCTTTATCGAATGTGGAATGTAAGTACATTTTAATATCTGATATGGGAGAGGGTTTAGGGCAAAGGAAGATCTTAAAGCGGTCCTAACTATAATATTCCATTTATTGAGGGGGGTTGTTTTTACTTAAGGAGAGGAGGTCACATCAGTTTAACTTTCTTACCTTCTAAAGCTGTTTGATAAAGAGCTATTTTAAATTCTTAAGTTTTCTTTATTAATTCGACCTTACCTTTCCACCACCAGAGCAAGCCCAGGCTGGCACATCCCATCCCGTTAGCATTAGGTACCACTGCTGCCTAATTACACTACGGACATTCAAGTTTGCAGACTGTCACATCTCTAAGCACGTTCCTTTTCTTCTTCCACTTCTTTTTAAAAAAGTATTAAACAAAATGCATCTCCTCCTAGTGGCAGCACAAGGGAAATCACACATTCATAGTATTATACTACCGTGACAGAATGTCATTTCAATTGCCTTATTAACCATATGAAAAAATATATCACAACAGTGAGAAAACTTCTCAGTTATCTATATCTTCCCCCTTAGGCTATTGTCATGAGCCACTGGCATACTAAGGGGAGTGTACTAATTCAGTTGTCAGCTGCCTCACCTATTAAAAAGGGGGAAAATATCAGCAACAAAATTGAAACCCATAAGAGTGTTGAAGAGGTCTGCATAGCTCTGTCCACTTGCAGTCCTGAATTAAACACTCCCTCAGAAACGTGCCATTTGAACTGTCAAAGAGCACGCTGCTGTCACCCACATCTGGCTCGGTAATGAAGCATTAACCGTGTTGTGAAAGCAGTTTCCCCTGGCTGCATTTGGAGAACATGAGACTGGACGCTCATGCTTGAAGTTTTCAAGCAGAGTGTAAATATCATTTACCTCATGTTCTTTTTATAAGAATGGGGAACTCATGAGAAAAGTATGAAAGTGTGCAGGTCTGGAATTCAGATCAGGGGTCTTAGGAAAACAAAACAAACAAACCAACCAGAGAGATTTTATGACACCTGCATCAGATGACAAGTAGAAAATTCAAATTTGTTAGCTTTTGGCCAGATTTCTGGAGATGTACTTAATTTGTAAGAACTGATTTCTGAAATCCCTTGTTTTATCACCCTAGGAAAATTCTCAGAGTTTTATTAAGTGACGTCTGCTCTAAGTAAACATTGGGTTAATAAATCACCAAGTATGGGAGGAAGAAGTGTGACAACCGATGTCCTAAATACACGTCAGATCTATTTTTTTCACAAACTATTAAAGCCACACTCTGTATAGAATGCATACGACTTTTAAGCCTTAGTGATATATCTTGGAGCAATATTTTATATGACAAACATGCAGCTACTAAAAGAAGGACATTGTACTATTCATAGTACTGCTTTAATTCACACAATGACAATGAAGTTGAGTATGAATTAATATACCTTATCTTTTACGGAAGAGTAAAATAGTGCCCAGAGTGAATGTGCAGTCATATACCTAATAAGTGTCAGCAGGTCATTTGAATCCAGGACTGACTCTGGAATCCTTGTGTTTTCCTCTGTACCACATTGGAGAGAAAATCAGTGCAAGGAGTTTGGCCCTTTAATCCATGTGAGGAATCAGAGACTGGCAAATCAAGTGCATTTGCAACTTAAAAACTCTTAATAATGTTAAATTACTCATATTTATTATGGGATGTTGGGAACAAAAAGTCTTCCCTTTTTTTACTTTTAGGAATTTTCCGTCACTTAACTGTAAATATTAACTCTATATATTTGTTACCATTTATTTTTTTTAATTTCACAGAGATTTTGAAATGATGCTAGTAGAGAAAACATGACAAAGCTTTTTTTTTTTTCATTTTTTAAAAGATTGTATTTATTTATTTATTTGACACAGAGAGAGAGAACGAGAGAGGGAACACAAGCAGAGGGAGTGGGAGAGAGAGAAACAGGCTTCCTGCTGAGCAGGTTAATCCCAGGACCCTGGGATCAGGATGGGAGCTGAAGGCAGAGGCTTAACGACTAAGCCACCCAGGTGCCCCAAATCTGTTTAACAAGTTCCATACAGTCTTTAAAACTTATTTTCTTAATAAATATGGAGAAAATATCATTGGGTGCTTTGAAAGTATGCAGTGGAGAACGTAAAATGTGTAGTATTTCATACCTGCAATGTTTTCCCCCGTATTCCTTGTGGGAAGGGTTACCCTAGAACGTGTCTTGAGGGTCTTTCCATTCGCCACATGCCATCCCACTGCTTCATAAGGCATTCTCTGTCTCATGCTATTTTACATCTTCCCTCTGTTACTAAGTTTAAGAAAGAAAAAAAAAAGGGGGGGGAAGTGAATAGCCCAGCTTGTCCTGACACACAGTCCTCATGGAGTAAATGATTTTTGCTGGATGCTAATCTCTAGGCATATCAATAAATTTAAATAAAGTAAAAAGTGGAAGAGTGGGAATAGATAAAGCCTTGGTCTCTGGAGTCCTATAAATCTAGATTTGAATGCTTTGCTGGCCACTTAGATGGATGACTTTCCTAAGTGTTTAATGTCTCAGTTTCTTCATCCTTCAAATTACAAAATTACAAAACACAGTCCTTCATGAGGTTTCTGAGCATATATAAAAATATTAAAGTAATGGTTGTGAAGTACTTACTGCTATTGAGAAGGGCATTAGAAAATAGAGCTTCTGGGACATTCTGATTCTTCAACCTTCAGAAAAATACGAATTGCAGTAACTATAAATTTTAATTACATAATTGATTTCAACTTTAAATATTCATGATAGTTCTTTAAGAAAACAAGATTAGATACTGTTTAAGTCCAGTTTTGCTGTTACTTGCTGATCTAGGACAAATCTGCCCTGACTCTTAGTTTCCTTGTCTACAAAATAGTGATGAAAGAGATTATCATTAAAGAAAATCGTGGGGCATCTGGATGGCTCAGTGGGTTAAGCCTCTGCCTTCGGCTCAGGTCATGATCCCAGGGTCCTGGGAACAAGGCCCACATCAGGCTTTCTGCTCAGCAGGGAGCCTGCTTTTCCCTGTCTCTCTGTCTCTCCACCTGCCTCTCTGCCTACTTCTGCCTACTTGTGATTTCTCTGTCAAATTAATAAATTAAAAATCTTTAAAAAAAAGAAAAGAATAATGTGAAAGTAAAGTATGGAAAACATCTAATATTCTAAGATCAAAGCACTTAAAAAGTTCCTCCCAGCACATAGGCTAACTAATCTGGGATCCCCCTGGAAAAGTTTCTTAATTCCGTCTCCCAGATCCATTACCAGTCATTTATTCTGCATTCTCTTCTTGCTTTCCCAGAAAGTTAATAATGGCTCTATGTGTGTGTGTCTGTGAGTATGTAAGAGGTGGTCAGTCCTCACAGATCTTTCACTCTCCTGAGTGGATATCCTCAGTATCACTACATGCCACCTTGGAGATCATAACAAAGAATCATTGCTTGGCTTCCCATTCAAGCAGAGTGGGGGACATGCCCTCATCAAGAGCTTGAACTCTCTTGTGCCTGCTCTAGAGTTTAATGGGCTGAGGTTTGAAGAAGTTAGAAATTAAGGTATTGAGGCGGTGATTAAAAGAAAAAGTAGTAGAGTTCATATGGAAAGTACAAACTTGGAGCTTGATGTTGACGTAGGGGTTATTAGGTCAAGAAAGCAAGAAAGGAGATATGGGACTTTAGAAGGAGTGGCTTCTGTTGCAATAGGATTTTATGTCCCCACCCTGGGGGCGTGTTGCCCCTTCACATTCTGTGGTTTAATAGCTCAGGTTATAGCATCATGTTCCATTGGTATTTCTGTTTGCTCAGTGTTGTATGCTTTGCCCAGTGCTGGAGCAACTGTTTTGTTCCACTCCTTATATACATCTTCATTTCTGATCTGCTGTTCTCTGACACGATGCTTTGCTCCTCCATTCCATTCAATTTGGGAAATTTTAGAGTTTCCATGGCCACCAGCCACCTTCCTACTAACTTTCTCATATTGTGTCTGTGATACAGAGTTGCCTAAGAGAGCAATGTTACTATTATCTAACCCATCATGTTATCATTTGTATTGGCGACCAGTCTGGGTTAAAGTTTCTCAAAGTGTAACCCGCTGGCTGACCAGAAGCCTTGGCATCACCTGAGAATGTTGAATCAGAAAACTGTGGTGGGACACAGTGATCTGTATTTTAATAAGATATCTAGGTGATTCTGATACACATTACAGTTGGACTTGAACTGGTTTAGGTTATGGATTAGGTGGCAGCCACTCTGTAGCATGAGTTGAAAGATCCATCCACTGGCTTTGATGCCTTCCTTTCCAGAACTCACTCATTATAGTTCTCTTCTTTTTGACAAAGGCTCACTTTCGCCTGGAAAAATTTGGTTATATTTGGAAAGAATAATAGATTAAGCTGACAATAATTTATAATTCTGTATGAATTTGTTTATATTATCTTTTTCTCACAACAGCTTTGGTAGTAGCTCATTTGAAAAACATCACTTGAAGGAGTAGATAATTTAAAAGAGCCATGTTTTTCTTTCCCTCAACAATTCTATACATTTCTCCGTGCTCATCAAGGTAAGTGAACCCTTCAGTCCCATGTCTTTTGTGTCCATGAAATTTGTCATATCATTGACTTTTTAAGTTCAGTATCTTAAAATTTAGGAAAACAGAAACTACTGGTATTATTTCTAAGGGATTCTATCAGATAGAAATAACCAATGAGCACAACTAAATTTCACCGAAGTCTTAGTATATTTGAGATCCTCCGCTTAGGTTGACTGATAGTCCATATCCTGGAAACGGGTTGGAGGAAATCATATAGGAAAATCAAGTATTAGGTAGGTTTTAACACAAATGTTTCAAAATTGAACCAACAGTTCTACTTGCTAAGGTTTCAGAAGGTAGAGTACCAGAGTTGAAAGCTCAGTGTAGGTGATAAGCTCTGCTGATCATGCTGTGATGACCCTGGTGACATCAGTTTGGTCTCTGGACCTTAGATCTGTCACCTAAAATAAAGAATTCGACTAGATGACCTCAAAATGCTCTTCTATGTCAATAGTTCTATTAGTGACTACCATGTAATTGTAGAAGTTGAAAACCACTTATATAGAGGAAAGCTAAGTCTTGTGAAGTTAAACAACTTTTGCCAAGAGTATACATTTAGGAAACAGCAGAACTGAGATTCTGACTAGGTGTTTGTCATGAAGACCATCCATTTAGCCCATTTCTGACTTAGGCTTGTATTTTTCTTCTCATATTTGAATGAAAGTATTGTTGACTGCACAAAAATTATGTGACACATATATGTCTCAATACAGTCACATTTCATGCACATTTCAAGAAGCTGAGGGGGGCGCCCGGGTGGCTAAGTCATTAAGCAGCTGCCTTCAGCTCAGGTCAATCTCAGAGTCCTGGGCTCAAGCCCCACATGGGGAGCCTGTTTCTCTCTCTGCTTGCTTACCATATTTGTGCTCTCTCTCTCTCACTGTCAAATAAATACATAAAATCTAAAAGAAGAAGAAGCAGCAGAAGCAGCTGAGGGGATTCTATAACCTATCGACTTATTTTAATATTTGATTATCAAAAACACTTGAATAAACATTTAGGATGCATATCAACTTAACAGAAACAATTTTCAGTCAATGTCCCTTGTATTTTACATTGCTTTTTAAAAAATGTTGAAAGTGTGTGTGTGTGTGTGTGTATGTATTTAACTAATCTCTGTACCCAGTGTGGGGCTTGAACTCATTACCCTGGAATCAAGAGTCACGTGTTCTTCCATCTGAGCCAGTGAGACACTCCTTATATTTTACATTGAGTTTTACATGTATATATAGTCAAGGATTTATTGTTTCTGTGTTTTATTGTTAAATATTTGAAATATATGTATTTCTATTGCTATCTTTAAAAATGGTTTGTTGAATAACTCTTCAGATAATTTGAACTCACAAATATTGGAGAATGATTCATTTAGCTAACTCTCTGCAAAGTCAAACTGGACTTTCCTTCCAAAGCTTAAAAAGATTATATATGGGGCATTTAATTTGTTTCAGAAATCTGGACTTTTACTAAAGCAATGAGCCTTTTAACCTAAGTCTACAGGTGGCTGTTTGGGTGTGGGGGGAAGTATTAGAAAATGTTTTTTTTCTTATCTAATTATTTTGATATTTTTATTTCCTTGTTTTTCTGTATAACTTTCTGACATGGGCTGTTTGAAAAACGACATCCCCTTCTTAGACTGTAAACTGGCCTCATTGACCCAAAAGTTTTGCATGACTGGTAAATTTTTGCATAAGTTACCTGTGTCAATTTCTTGGTCCCTACTGATGATCTAGAGGGAGAAGGAAGCTGCTTTGGGAAACACACATTTGTACACACACGTTTGTGCACACACACACAATGTCTCCATTTGCCTCCTTTTATGTAGTGAAGTAGATTATGGCTTCTTACAGAACATTACAAAGCACTAAAACTTAAAGGCAACATTTCCTTTTGATTGAATGACTGCTTTAAGCCTAGCCTGAATGGAATGCGAGAACTTATTTCTCAGATATGCATAAACAAGGTTTAAGACTTCTTGTCACATTAATGAAATGGGATTGAACTCAGGAAATGGACAATAACCTTCTAATTAGAGAATTTGGCCTAAGAATAAAAGTCACTTATATTTCCTTCTTCTAATGTCCCTGTGTATAAGTCCATTTTTAGGGGGGAAGAACTTTCACATTCTGTTTTGCTCCCAACACACAACTTAAAATAATGAAGTGAATCCATGAAAAACAAAAACGTCACTGTTACTCTTTAGAAATGAGAGTAAGCTTAGGACAGGGTGATAGAAAGAAATTTCCTTGGTTTTCAACACTATGCTAAGATTTGCAAATTTATAAATATTATATTCTTATCATTATATTAAAAGAAAAGTATGCTGATATGTCTTTGAATTGCCAAGGTGTATCATTGTTGGTTTTGTCCCTGAGCTGGACTGATTGAAATCAGGACAGAGCTGACATGGGTAGGTAAGGATAATGTTGAGAAGAATAATATGACATGTACCAATTCATCAATATCATTAGTCCTTTTTTTCTTTCTGAGAGTGAGGAAATTTTAGGAGAAAAATCAGTTGCCTATTGTCTCTTGCAATACAACTCTAGGGACATCTTCTATAACTCTTTATTCAGTGTGTCATGGCATGGAGGCCCAGGTGAACAAGTGCTTCCTTATTAGTACCAGTTCCCTTTGCTCTACACTGTGTTACTGACTGTGCACCTGACTGTGCTTGGGGACCTCTGCTCACTCAGTCAGTAAGTGCTACAAATAAGTTTTAAATCTGGAATCAGAGCTCCCATGATTTATCACTGGTTAATTCCTATCAGGGTTAAATGATTCACCCAGATTAGACAGCTAAAGGCATAGAAATAGAAAGATTATCAATAGGGTGACCATATCTTACTATTTAGGGAAAAAAACTCAATTTAAATTATTATCCTTGAATAATTATTAATACTATCACTTTCCACTCTTAAAGTTGAACCAGTTTCCACAAAATTGTATTGCCAATTTAACATTACAATTTCAATTACAAGTCGACTTTGCCCCACTTTTTTTTTTAAAACCCAAGTTTGTTTGATCCAAACAAGTTTATTTAGTTAGCTGGTTATGGGTTTTTTTGGTGCTCAGCCCGTGTCCAGAAGAATTTGATCTACAGATTAGTTAACCTCCTTCTATGGCACCGCACTCAAGTCAAATAAAAAGCTATTTACCATAAGAAAAATAAAGAACAGGCCTTAGCATAGAAGATAGTAATGCACTCTTTGAAAGTGCATGGTCAAATTATAAAGAAAAATAGTTTGGGGCTAGATAAAACAGGGGAGAGGCAGACACATTTTTAGGCATGTCACAACATTTACAGTGATTTTAGGTGAAAAGAGCAGTAAATTCCAATAGACTGAGAAAATTTGCAGCACAGCCTGCCTAGGGAAAAAAAAAAAAAAAATCTGTCTTCCACCGAGATCTTGAAAACTTGTGTTGTAAAAGGCATCTCAAAATGTGAAGATGCTGTCTATTTTCTTCAGAGTCCTGTATTTGGCCTATTCTTACTTTAGGATTTTCAAAGAAGAATTTAATCCTCTGGTGGATCCCTAATAGTAGTGTGGATTTTAAAAAGTGTCTTTAAAAACCCTTGTGCTCTCACCGTTGAGTACTAAAACTGATTTCTGCCCTCAGTAAGTATCATGTTTGCTTGATGAAGGTCCAGGCCATGGTGGAGGGCACCCAAGGAAGGAGCTCCTCCCAACTTCTGTCAGTACTGTCCTCATGCCCCTCTTTATTAAGTGTCTACACCTAGAAACTTGGGATGTCTTCCGTTTTGTTTAAGTTTTCATGAAATGGTCTATGCTCTACTCCTCTGCTTCTACACTCTGCTTAGACTGAGCTTCAGGCATGACTCTCTTGTCTTCATATGATGCTGGAGAACCTTCAGTGTAGCTGTTCTAGGGCAAGTATGGAAAACAGGATTGGACAAAGACACAGAGAACCAAAGGTTTCATTTACTGGGATTCTGCTCCCTCATTTCACAGTTCCAGCACGCACACATACACACACCTGAAATCGACACAGATGTTTACTCCCATACACACCGAACACACATTCACAGACAAAGACTTTCTAAGCCATCATATCCACTAGAGATGTCTGTACCAGCACCATCTAAAGTGATTTTCATCTCTCACCGAAAGTTTTGTGTTTTCCAGCTCACTCTTCTTTAATCTTAGGGCCTAAGGTGGCACTAGAACTCTGGTGGTAGAAAGACAGATTTTGTTTTCTATCTTCTCTGTTTCTTTTATTGGTTGACACTAATGTGTTCCTAGTGGGTTGCAAGTTGAGAGAATACTTGTCTGAAACTTTGGAGGAGACTGGAGCGGCCCGAGTTCCCGGAGCAGTTGTCACCACCTTGAGCTGCCTTGTTCATAAAGCCCTGTTCACAGAACAGTGTTTATCACAGAACAGTGTTATTTTCTGTATGTGTTATCACTTAAGGGAAGTTGGCAAGCTTTTCTTGGAATAACCCCTTAGTCACCCTTACGATGACGATTCCAAAGGCCCAGGGTTTGGTGAGGAAATCTGGGACTCTTGGAATCTTAAACTCCTTCAAAACTGGCTCTGTACAGCACCAGTGTTCTTTAGGTACCATAGAATATTTTTTCCACTTCCTGGTACTAGTGCACACAGTTGATCCTCTACACTTAGAATAATACCCACAACTGGCAAACATTTTATAGTTTCAGATTTTTACCTATTAACAAAATAAAAGTGATTATTATTTCATATTTTATTTGCTTATATATTTTATCACAGTTTATAATAAAAAAATCATGTCCATTTACTCCAAAGAGATTTTCCTGAAGTCCTCTCAGAAAATTGATCATGCACTGTATTTTCTAATAAAATAGGGACCTGCATTTTAAGCACAGCCAGGGAAGACAGCTTCTATGGCTTGGAGAAATGTGCTGTTTTCTGGGACTGTGGATCCTGACGACACCCATCACATTTGGACCTTTTCCCAATGTAAAACGATATGACCAGTCAACCTATGCAGTCACAGAGTTGGTCCTCAAAAAAGAAATATTAATTGAGTAAGTTCACTTTGGGCGCTTTCATAAGATAAAGAAGCAAAATCGTGACTTTTCTTCTCAGCAACTTTCTCGTTCATGGAATAAAGAGGATTTGCTTAGCGGACTTTGTGCAAGATGTTCTCTGCTGCCTGGTGCAAAGTGGAGCAGAGGGAGAATTCAGGAGGAAAATAATAGGGTCTTGACTTGGATTTAAATTTTTTTTTCACCTCCTCCCAGAGAGAACCTCATCCCAGGAGAAAAAAGGAATAATCAGACGGAGCGCTTTGAACACACCAACAGCTTAATGAATGTGAAACTAATAGATTCTCAGCTATGGGAGAGAGCACCAGAGGTCATCTGTTTTTATCCCTGCTTTCCTGCAGGACTGGACTAAAACCTACTCCTAAAAGCTGGGGTGTATGCTGAATTCTAAGCCAAAAATGTGGAATGAGCAGTACAGAATTGCTGAACCCATATTCCCCTTAAATTCATTTTTGTTCTTTTGCTAAAACCCCAAATTAATAACAACAGAAAAAGATAAGACCACTTGACTACATCTAAACATATGAACATGAACAAAATAGGAATCTGCTTTCTAAAACAGGGCTAACTTAATCCAGTATTTGTTTGTTTCAAGAACAATTATCATCTTTGAGATAAAAGAATTTCATAGCCTCCAACAGTAATATTGACTAGGGTTTCATAAGCAAGATAATGATTCTGTGTGTTTAAATTAAATTCCCCTGATTCATTTTGAACACATTTTCTTACCTTCATGTGGAGTGATCATTTTCTACATCATTTATTCTTTTCCATGAGAATATCTACCCAATATCCTCTTTTATGTTATAAAATTATAATTTCTTACAATTTACTTTTTAATCTGTCAAGTCACAGAATTATTGTCAATTGCATTTGTAGTTTGTAACAGTCGAAGTTTAAAATTAAAACTTTTCTTTTTGTATATGGAAGACGAGTATCAGGTGGGTCTGTAATTTAAAATAAAGCTTCCTTTGGTCCTGGAGCCTCGGCCACAAGTCCTCCGATTAATCCTCGTCCTGTTGGAAATGAAGAAGCTGAGGTTTATGGAGGTAAAGGTCATGCATGACATTAACCACAGAGACAGAAACAGAAGATTTATTTCTGGAATTCCATCACTGTTTATCTCATGAAGTAGGCTGCCTGTAAATTCCCCATGCATTTTTGTGCCTTTTGAATTTTAACAATGTATATTTATTATCTCATCAAAATTAAATTAAACAAAAGCTCAATATTTAGCGGTAAGATGCCAAAATCACAATAAGTTTCAAAAGTCTAGAAAAAGCACACAGCAATAAAATAACAATACACTTGGCTCTTTTCACGTTATAAGCGATTGTCATTCTGAATATTTCTTTCCTCTCAGTCACATAGGACACTTATATAATTTCTGCAGCATTACAATAGAATTACTCCTCTGAGAAATCCCATACTGTGAGAATGTATTGGAGTAATTGAGCTGGCAGATGGCCTTAATATACGAAATATATTGATACAACAACTACTTACTTTCCTGACCGATGAAGCTGATAAAAGAAGGAGCAGAACAGAGAATATATGAGGGGAAAACATTCAGCCTGCTTGGACACATGCTGTGAGAGTTGGTGTCAAAATAATATAACCTACTTCATTCACTTTGATTAATTTTTTCCTCCGGTGGCATTATTTTATTCTCATCGCATTGTTCAAGACTTTATTCCACTAGGTTTCGTTATTTCTCATTCTTGTTGGTGTGAACGTACCAAGACCCACATGTTCATTTTCACCGTGAGTGAAGCACCTGCAAGCCTGCTTTTCACAAGTTTACAGGTGTATGGTTTCTCACCCATCTGCAAGCTCCATTCCGCCAGAATCAGTCTCCCTTGGCTTGCTTCCTGCAGATCCCTCACGCAGTGCCTGACACATGGAGATGTTTAATGAATAAATACTAAGCGAACCAATGCCGCTCACTAGGCTGACCCCTCATGTATGACCTTTGTCATATGGGTTGCTGTCTCACTTAAGAAAGTCAGCTGGTGGGGCACCTGGGTGGCTCAGTGGGTTAAAGCCTCTGCCTTCAGCTCAGGTCATGGTCCCAGGGTCCTGGGATCGAGCCCCGCATCAGCCTCTCTGCTCTGCAGGGAGCCTGCTACCTCCTCTTTCTCTCTGCCTGCCTGTCTGCCTACTTGTGATCTCTGTCTGTCAAATAAATAAATAAAATCTTAAAAAAAAAAAAAAAAGAAAGTCAGCTGGTATCTTATTCCTGCAATTATCCTTTATTTACTAAGTTTGCTAGGTCTTCCAAGTTAGGATGATATATATATATATATATATATATATATACACACACACACACACACACACACAAACACACACACGTATATATATATAAAATACATATATCTTAGTTTACCTCAATAAATTTCTCTCTTACAGAGAAATGGTTACTTTCAGCAGATAACTTCTAGTAAGAAGTGAAAGGAGTGCAAAGTGTAGGTTTCCAAAGTCATAAATATTTGAATTTAAATTCTGGCTCCCAGATTATTCAGCTGTGTGACCACAGAGAAGTTATTTAACCTCTCTAAAACTCAGTTCCCTCATTTATCCTAAGAGCTGGTTTTCAGGATGTGTTAAGCATTGCTTAAGTATCAGAAGGTCAGTATAGTGCCTGAAGCGTGGGAGGCCTCCCTCAAAGGCAACTGGTTTTGTTCCTAAAATTCACATTGCGTGCAGGAACTGCAAACCTGCCTATCTGGGGGAAAGTATTAGAACTTTTATAATAACTACCATTTATTTACATGGAAAATGTATGAAAATAAATCCTGGCTAAGCTAAAATACAGGATGAAACCTTCAGTTTAAGTACCTAAATCAGAACAGTGGAAGTTAACAGTTGGTGTTACAATATAAAATACAAAATGGAAGTCTCCTTAATGCATCCCCTAATTCTTTTGGAGGCAATGTAGTATTATTCAGCAAGTCCTGAAGGTGGATAGGTTAAGAAGTTTTGGGACTTTGGGGAGATGGGGTGAGGAGCCCACATAGATAAGAATCTGTCTGGCTTTTCCTTAGCCCCTTCACACAGTCTGAAGGGACCAGTAGTTGAAGGTCAAAGGTAGAGCGGGGCCAGACAAGACTGGAAGAGAAGGGATTTCTGTTGCAAATGCTGGAAAGAAATTTTGAAAGGTGTTCCATTATGATTTGATTGACAGATAGTTGGTTTTTGTTGGGTTTGTTCTTGTTTTGTTTTTACCTCAATTATTTTCTTATCCTTAACAACGATTACTTGGTGCATAACACATGATGATGTTGAAATCAATCTGGGAATAAAAAAACAGTTTTACCATCATGCAGTTTACAGTATAATGAGGGGAGGGGAGATTTACCATCAGAAATGTTTAATAAGATAGAATGGGTGCATTAGGTTAACAGATACAGGTTACATTCTCTTTAACTTGGCACACTTGTTTTAAAAAGAAGAGGATTTTTTTTTTTTTAAGATTTCATTTAGTTCTTTATATGCTAGAAAGAGAGAGAGAGAGAGAGCATAAGCAGGGGGAGCAGTAGGTAGGGAGAGAAGCAGACTCCCAGCTGAGCAGGAAGCCTGATGTGGGGCTCTATCCAAGGACCCCAGCATCATGACCTGAGTTGAAGGCAGTTGCTTAACCAGCTGAGCCACCCAGGCATCTCAAAAAGAGAGGATTTCTATGTGGTCAAAATGTAGCCTTTGCTGTTTGCATGATGGGGTCAGCCAAGTAGAGGGACACATTGTGACTTGGGTTTGCAATTCACAATATACCTACATTTAAAAGCTCTGCTCTTGTACGGTATTGTTGAAGTTATGATTTTTCTAAATTTTGTTGATATAGATAAATTGTTTTCTCCCAGGATCAGAGGAGAGGTCCACATGGAAGTACGTTTTTGGGAGACTAAATGATTTTCCGAATAGAAGAAAATGAAAGGTGTTAAAGCTTTCACACACTGGAAAGTCACCAGTGGATCATCTTTTGGTGGTGGTGGTAGTTGTAATAACTGATATTTCATAAGCCCTTTCTATTACCCTGATCACAGCAATATGTGCATATGAATGTCCTCTTAATACCCCTGTAAGGTCAGGCTTGCTAATTTCATGTCTACTTAGCTAGGGGAGTGCTTGAGCTTTGGAGAGATGAGGTAATTTTTTCATAGCCCTGCAGCTGGCAGAGGTGGCTATCAGATTCCAGACGGAAAGCTCTGAACCCCTGGATCAGCCTCATAGTGAGGAGCCCCAGGGCTTCTCTCCTTACCTCCCCAGTGGGGATCAGACCATTGATGTCAACAGGGAAGTAAGACCACCTCTGTGGCACCAGCACTGGGTTAATAACAACAAAATCCTAAGACCCCCACTGGTGCTGCTCCTCCAAGTCCGATTTAAGAATGTGGCAGGCTTTATGCATTACATGAATTTTCTAATTTGATTTTCAAATCAGCTCAAAAGAATAGCATTACCCTCAGTTTACAGAAAAAAAAAAAAAAATCTAGGTTTGGAAGTTCAGTAACATGCCCTTGTGCCAGTGTTCAGATACAGGTGCATTTGCTCAGGATCTGTGTTCTTACCCACTGAACTCCACAGCAGCCTTCAACAAATGGTTAAAAACTATTGTCTTCAATAGCACTCCCCAAATAGAAACTCATTAAACAGAGAGGAGCTCATCTTCACTTTGATATTTGGTAAGAACTCAGTTATATCTCTGGTTCTCTTTCTTGTAACTTTTACCTGAAAATTTCAAATCCTATTTTAGAATTAAGTACTTTTTCCTTCTGCCTCTAGTTTTTCTCCTTTCCCATCTATCTCCGTGTTCCTAGGTACACCCAAACAACATAAACATAGGAACTGATGTTTCTGGTATCCAGTTGCTTAGTCCTTTTTAGTTCCACTGCATATTAAAAAATATTTTCTAGAACTTTCTCTTCTATCATTAAAAACAAAACAAAACAAATTGATCTGTCATATTTAGGCATCCAGTAAAACTTTAGGCAGTGTTTTCCAGAAAAGAATTTTAAACACTATTTTGATATCCCTACGTTAAAGCAATAAGGATTTTTGAACAAAGAAATTATAATATTTATTCATAATCGCTATTTCTTCTTTATGCAAAGATCTTTTAAATTCTAGAATTCAGAGGACACTTCCTTAAAAAGTTATCATGGTTCACACCTCTTAGTGACTAGCAGATGTTGACAATGAATTTTAATCTTTTTAATGTTTATTATGGATATATTTTAATCACAGTGGAAAAGTGAAAATAATTCACGGTGGGGTCTTAAATGAGAATTTTAAAAGAAGATTCTTCTCAATAGCAGAGTGAATGCAGTTTTTCATTGTGACAATAGTGCCACCTAATGTTTGATCTAGGGTTCTAAAATAAACTAAATACCAAATTTAGTAATAAATGCTAAAATAAACTAAAAACCAAATTTAAATTATGACCCTGAGACCTAAACCTCAAGATAAAAATTTGACAATTCAAATGTGAGTAAAGCTGAATAAATTAAATTTTTGTTTAAATATCAAAAGTATGTAATTTCAATTCTAATCATTGCAGTATAGAAAAATATTAATTTTCTACTTAGCATAACAAAGAACAACAGGTTTATTTACTCCAAATAGAGGCTCAAAACTGCATCTGTTATCATTATTTATTAAAGGTAAAATTCAGGTCAAATTATCTATTGTAGTAGAATCATATCGTTAGTAATTGCAAATTAAGGGAATGATATCTCTGTGAAGTGGTGAAACATACGAGTGTAATTCTGCGTTTTCTTTTTAAAACACTTTTGTGTTGTTATCAAGACACATTTTTCAGAGAGGAGACCTTAATAAATACTCAATAATGATAAACAATTCTTTACAGTAACTTTTCTGGATTCCAGCCCAGGCACTTAAGGTGACTAAGAATTATTTTTCCCTTATGTGGGTACAACTTACCAAAGTTTTTATTCTTACTAATATGTCAAGGTGGTACAAAATATAAACATCAGCCCAGGCTTTATTCAAATTTTCAAAAGTCTAAAGTAACAGGATTGAAATAGATTCTGTTATTTGATCTAGATAATCCATGAATCTATCTTATGCTTTTTTATTGATTTCTTGTTTGATATTTCTAAAATGATTTTAAAATAGATTGTTTTAAAAACAGATTTAACTGGTACTCTTGCAAGCACTTAAGGTTTGTTAATACAGTTATTACATAGGTGTAGCTACTTCACTTTGGAAGGGATCTGAAACTCACATTCAAATGATTTAGGATTTTGGTTTCTGAACACTTCTAATGGTTCACTAATGTAACTAAGTTCTCCCTTCCCAATTTTTTAGGGGAAAATACATTCCATACATTCTCATGAGCAAGAGCAGGGTATTATTTGACTACTCTACTTCAGTAGTTCCCATTTTCCTTGAGCATGAATTTCCCTGAGATGGGAAGAAAAGAGGGGAGTGGCAAATTTTAGGCTCCTTTTCTTTTTCTTTGCAAATAGTCTTTGTTCAATAACGTTTGCTTGCATCTCATTCCTTGCCTAATTAAATGAAACCTTATATTTCCTTTATCAGAGATTTCATTCCCCCAGTTTTCTAGGCAATGAATAGGAAGGATGTCATTTTATCTTGACGCCAAACACTTCACAACCTCAGTCTTTTTTGACATAATTTGTTGTCAGTTTTATGCCTAGTTAATGACCAGAGAAACTGAGGTGCATAGACCATATTCAGCAGGGAGTTTGTGGCAGATTCTGTTAATTAATTAATCCAATATATTGGCAACCCCATTGTCTCTACCACGCCCTTCCAGGGACCAATGAGAAGTGTGCATATGTCAGGTGCCAGGTGTCAAGAGTATTTCTTGGAAAGCTTTGGCTTCTTTTTAAAAAGGACTGAATTACTGACTTCAACCTTCCCGTTTTGTCTTCCTTCTTTCCTTGACCATGAACTTGATGTCCATAGCTTTAGTAGCCGTTTTGTATCTGTTACAGAAAGACCATGTTTGTTTAATGCTGGCCTTGTTATCACTGAGTTAGTGAATCAAATCCAACATCTACCATATTCAGACTTCTCATATAGGAGAAAAAAAACTATTTAAATCATTATTCTCTGGATTTTCTAATATTTGTTACCAAAAGCCATCCTGAATGTCTAGAAGTAGAAGTGCAGATTATAGTAATTGAGCCTATAAGCACAATACCCTGCATAAGTGCTAGAAATGAAATCATCAACTGATACATGTTATTTTTCTTAAAGATTTTATTCATTTATTTGACAGAGAGAGAGAGAGAGACCATGAACAGGGGAGCATCAGGCAGAAGGAAAGAGAGTGGGAGAGGGAGAAGCAGACTCCCCACTGAGCAGGGAGCCCAGTGCGGGACTTGATCCCAGGACCCTGGAATCATGACCTGAGCCAAAGGCAGATGCTTAATGACTGAGCCACCCAGGTTTCCCAACTGGCACATGTTATAAACAACTGACATCAGGAAAGACACAAGATCACCAAGAATGGGTCAGTTAATCAATAAACACTTGAGTGACTATTTCATAGTAGGCCATGATCAATACTATAGGGCACAACTGATATAGGTTACAAACCTTGCATAAAAGAACCCCCCCAAAACCATGAAAAAATAGATGGCTAACATAAAATATCTTCAATATGTCAAATAGATGGACATACAATTACTTAAAGACTTGCTTTTGAATATGGACATCAGTAGTTGTGTAGAAACTAGATAGAAAGAAAAAGAGCATTCCGGTTAGAGAGGAAAGTGAGAAAGTGCAGAAGTTGGTCTACAACATGTGGTTTGTACTGGTTGTCAGGGAGTTATTAAGGAGCGAGGCTCGTGTAAAAGCCTCAGACTCTTTATCAGTCTTACACTCACTTGGTCCTATATGCATGTGATTTGATTCCTTTTATCGAGGAGTATGATGAGCAGTAGTAATGCTGACATTGGTAAATTGAGTAAAGGTCATCTAAACTCATGGGGCAAAACAGAAGAAATTTTCCAGGGCTGAAGACTTCAGAAAATAAAATCAAGCTCATAGATGTGGAGAACAGAATAATGGTCACCAGAGGGTGGAGGGTGAGGGAAAGGAGAAATGGGTAAAGGGAATCAAAAAGTACAAACTTCCAGTCATAAAATAAACAAGTCCTGGGGATATAACATACAGCATGGAGACTACAGCTAACAATACTGTATTATATATTTGAAAGCTGCCAAGAGAATTGACCTTAAAAGTTCTCAAAATGAGAAAAAAATTGTTCCTAGGCATGGTGACTAGACTTATCATGGGGATCATTTCACAATATATATACATATATCAAATCGTTACATTGTATATGTGAAACTAATACAACATTACATGTCATGTATACCTCCATAAAGGAGTTCAAAAAATATAGTCAATAGTATTTTGAAAACAGATATGAAATTATATAACTGATTCCATAAACAAATCAGCCATTGGGCAGCCATTGGGCACTGAGGACTGAGAAGCCTCAAGCACTGATTGTGGAGGGTGTGATTTTGTCCAGGTCCATCTGTGAATGATTTCTTTGTCCTTCACTGAACAGATAAACATGCTACTCAGAATCAGCTACATGTGGATTAACCCTGATATTTGGAGATTTTTGTCTGAACTGCCAAGTATTTGAATTTCTGTATTTATTCATTCTTTTATTATTTCAACCGATATTTATCAAGTGATTATTCTGTGCCATGTAGAGGCCATGGGGATACCAGAAGCTTTTGTTCCTCTTCACCTTTACTGTTTGACCACCAACATACAGAGAACTAATGGTGTGTAAATAAAATTTAGATACACTAATGTTTACAAGGCAATGCACAATCAGAAGCATATCATATGCCATTAGCTGAGGAGGTTATTTTAATTCTTGAAAAAGGCAGAGAGAAAAACTGCCTGGAATTTGTAGTCAATAACTTAAGTTCTGTCATCCTTCCCAGAAAGGGGTAAAAAAGAATCATTTCTCCTTATCTTTTCTTATGTACATAAATGTCCCGTTAATTATAATTCTTATCCACATGCAATTTTATTTTAAAATGTTTCACTCGTGTAACCTTCAGATAGCTCTCATTTGTCTTTTTTCACTTACTTTTCCCAGTTTCATTGCATGTGTACCTCAACATCTTTTTTTCTATTCAATATTAATCTGATTCTTATTTTAAATTATATTTTCCTCTACGTTTATTTAAACTTTTACTTGTTATAATTTCCTGCATCCTAAAATCTTATATATGCATGTATATGCACTAACATAGACCTGGTTATTTTCTATTCAGGAGGATGGAAGAAACAGAGTAGGGTATCAGGTACATGAAATATGAATAATGGTTATAAAAGGGGAGAAGCATTTGGGGGAAGGAAAAATTAGATTTAGGAGATCAGGGAAGATATTTGAGAAAACAAGACAATTTACAGCTGGCTCTCGAAGTCTAGAAGTGCCCTTGATTTAATAGTAGCTTACACATAAACCAAATGTCAATGAGCCTAACTTTTTCCGTATTTGATTCAGCCTGATTTTCTCTTCTTAGGCAACAGAATAATGTCCCTGAATGGAGATACAGAGGAAAGAAGCTCCCCTTGCTATATGTAGGCCAAATCATCTTCCCATTTCATGGGTTTTATGCTTGGTTTCTGCACAGAAACACTGGACTATAAACAGCAGCCACCTCTAAGCTTTCATTCAAATAATTTTCTGGCTAAAATAGATAGTGAAGACATTTCAAGGTGCATTCTCAGTCCTATAGGAGGCTTCCACACCAGCAATAGTGAGGAAGTCAAGATAAATGTGAGTGAAATAATGTGCTGACAACGCTGAGGCTGAGTTGGCTGTTGTTACTGGACTATCTTAAATCTTTTTCCCTTCCCTTTATATAAATCTGCTCTCATTTAGATAAATCTTTGAAAGCCTATATCAAAGAAAAGAGGTGAGGTAATGAAGTAGAAATATGGAAAAGAATTAGATTATGGAACATTTTTTCAATGGGTTTAATTTTCCTGCTTTCATTGTTGAGGGAATATTTTTACAGTATCAGTATGATACAGTGATGATTCCCATAACCATTATTTCATATCTTTTAAATGATTATAAAACAAGGGGAGATAACAACATGTGTCTTTAATTCATTGATGAATATTTTGGGGCACCTTCTGCGCACCAGACTTTGCTAGAACTACTGGGACTATAAAAGCAAACAAAACAGGCAAAACCCACTGCCCTAATGGAGTTCATCTCTTTGGAGTAAGAGAGATGATAAACAAAATAAATAACTAAAATAGGTGGCATTTTATATAGTGGTAAATGCTATGGAGATAAATAAGTCCTGGAAGTGGGTAGGGAGTGTATGAGGGTTCACAATATCCAGGAGTAGTCAGGGTAGGCCCCCCTAACAGGTGTATTTGAGGGAGCACCTGGAAAACACCTGGGAAACAGACACCCAAGAGGAGAGATCAGTTGATATCAAAATCATGTAAGACAAGGAAGGGTTTGGGGCAGAGGAGAAATCTGATAAAACTGTTGTTCTGGAGGCTGATTTGAAAATCAACTGAAGTGGGCCAAGAGTAGAGGCAGAGAGAACAGTAAGGAGCTTCTTGCACTATTCCTGCCAAGAGAGGACAGTGTCACGGAGAATGGTCCCAGGAGTGGAGGTGGTGATAAGTGGTAGACTCTTTGATAACACTGAGAACACAGAGCCGGTGGGATGGACTAGTGGATTCAATGGTGTAAGGTGTGAGAGAAATGATTCTAAGTATTTGGTCTAATGTCATTGCCGTTAACTGAGATGTGGAAGATTTTGCATAGAACAAGTTTAAGGAAGGGGATCTGGAGCTCATGGTGGGTATGTTAAGTTTAAGATGCCTGTTATCAATCTCAGTGGAGATGTCAAGTTCCAACTGTACATAGGAGCTAAAGTGCAGGGAGAGCTTAAGGGTGTTTATATAAATTTTAGAATATATAAATAGTATCCAAAGTCAATAGACAGTAAGGAATCACCAAGGCTAATAAGTGAGGTTACAGAAAAGGGCCAAGGACTGTGCCCTACCACACATCACAGTTAAGCGATAAGGGAGATAGGGAAGGACTCACAAAGCATATGTGTCTCCAAGAAAGGACAGCCACGTTGCTTATTTGACCAAAAAATAAAAATAAAAAAAAATCACAACCACATTTTATGACAAGTGAAATTGTGTCCCATAGTATTATCCAGCCTGATAATATTTCTGTTCTATTCAATGAAAGAGAGTAGAACATCTGTTGCAACTTGGCCAAAAAATTAATTTTAAATTGTGATGACCTGAACTTAAAAACTTCATTTGACAGGATATTGGTTTTCAGATAATGAGAATTAAATCCGATGTTCACTGAAAGTGTTCTCTTGAAACATTTGGATTATATTAAAAGAGGCAAATCAATCAGGGTTTGACTTTTACTAACTTTATTTTTTTTTCAAAAGTATTTTGCAATATAACAACCATGCATATAGCATCTTACTGATTAGGCATATGGGAAATGAACACAGCATACCGTTTTATGATGATTTCCCAAGAACACGAGCTATATACTATAGCCTGCCCCCTTGCCATATAAACACTTAGAAAAATAGCTATTTTCACTCATGGGTCTTGTTGCTTATGAACAAGTGAAATATTGTTTTGTGCTCTGGCTGTCATTAAATGGTTGACAGATTTGGGAATGGGATGTAACAAGATGTCCATAGTTATCCAACACAAGTTCTTCCTCTTGAACAAAATATAAATCAGTCATCCTGTTGATACTTATCAAACTGTGTGCCTGGTAAATGGCCTAAGCCCCCTACTTGTATAATTGGACCAGATTTGCTACACGCATTTTAAAAAGTTGGGTCACTTTATAAAACATGGCATCAATTTTTTCCACACCTAGGAAAAAAAGAAAAAAAGTATGCTCGAAAACTATATCTTCTAGGCTCTGGAAAGCTTATCCCAATGCAAGGAGGTAACCTACTAAAGTATTAAAAGCAACTTATTACTTCCTCTATCAGATGTCATTTTAAGCTGAAAATGACAAAATGAGATTCCATTGGAGCAAAAGCCAACTTGTACACTTGGCATGTAGACAGTTGAGAAGAAGAATAAAATGCAGAAAGCAATATTGTCAAAGAAGTTTGTAGCAGGACAGTGGACAGCTTATGAGATGACACTGCAGTCAGTTAGACACAGGATATTGAGTCTGAAAAGGCCAGTGTTACTTGGAGATGCAGATACAGAGCTATCAGGCTCTGGGGCAGGAAGAGGGTATCTTCTTCTTCTAATGATGGAGAAGGTCCACTTTCCGAATCCCGTTTGCACAGAGACATCTCATTTTGAAAGCAATGTAGACAAATTGGGAAGTAGTCAGAAGACAGGTGAAACCATGATTAAGAGACTGAGGAACAGGGATCCTGGAATAGTGAACCAATTAAGCCTGAAGGTAAAAATCTGACTAAGCCGCAGCACAGTATGTGTGTAACTACGATTGGAGCATGAGAGGCTGAAGAATGTTACCGAAAATGGGACAATATTAGAAGATCAGTTTCTTTTTCTTCTAAGTGACAATGTGATTATGCAATTGTCTTTCTAGAGAAACGGCACAACATGTAGCGTTTGAGTCAAAGGAGGATCAGCGCACCCAAGAAGCCCACTCTTGCTCTAATGTCACTAGAAAAGACCATTAATAGTTCTGAGATCTGTCAAAATTTTTGGGAGATGGATGGTAGTGTTCAGCAAATTCTGGCAACTAAGAGAGTGAAAATACATAACAATAACAATAACAATAATAGTTTATGTATGCCCCAAGTACAGTTTTAAGCACTTTACATGTATTAACATATCTAATCCCTACACAGTTTTATGTGCTACATATTAATATCATCCTTTTCTTACAGATGAGGAAACTGAGGCACTGACCTATGGGTGTTGCATTTGGGATTTAGACCCTGGTGGTGCTTCTGCAACCAGAATACTTCCCTTCCAAGCTATGAAGTTGCTCCATAAACCCACATTCTTCTCCTTTGAAGGATTTTATCCACTCTTCCTCTGTTCCACATGAATAGGTAAGCTCTTGCCCTGAAGTTCTTGGAGGAATGACTCCATTTCACAGGGAGTCTCCCCAGGGGGGCTGGAACTAATGTAAGTCAGCAAGGTATGTATTGGTTTGAAATCATTAAGAGTAAACCTTAGAGCTTCAGTTATATGTAAACTAATTATGCAGAAAATCAGGTAAGTGTGGTTAAAACTTTAATGACAGAACTAATTGTGAATCTTGACCATTCTATATTTTGGGCAAGTTACTCATTTTCTCATAGCCCAGGTTTTCTCATCTATAATTTGAGGGTGGTGGTGTTTATCTGGCCAGATGACTGCAAAGGTTTCAGTATACATTAAAATAACTTATTACTCTGCCCTACACATAGTAGGTTCCACAGTAATATAATCTATTAGTATTCAGTGGGGGTAAGCTTAACTTATGCAAGCATAAGGGAACCAGAGCTCAACCAAAGAATCCTCAACATAACAGATGGGGAGCTGTGATTTAGTAATCAGAGACCAGGCCTGTATAGAGTCTGGGGTAGGGAGAGTGCAGACCACATGGGAAAGATCAATGGAGATAGGAAAGTCTGAAGTTGGAATAGGGTCAAGAACATCACTAGGATTGTGCCCAGAATGGTGAATTAAAGCTATTTATTTATTTATTTATTTTTTTGGCTAGCAAACCCACCCTTTCAATATGGCAGCTCTTAGGTTGTCTAAGCACGCCACTCCTGAGCTATTGGACTCTTAGATTTTGGTTCATCAATAATTGTTTTCTTTTAATTAAGAAGGGCCTACAATCCATTATCTTCAACCTAGGGTTCTTGGTATTACATACCGTTAAAGCACAAGACATAGACTGAGGCAGACCGAGATTTTAATACTTATTAGTTTATACAGTTGAGGAGGTTATCGAACCACTATGTGCCAAAAAAACAAGACTTAAAGTAGCTGCCTCAAATAGGTGGTAGGAAAATTAAACAGGACAGTGTAGAGGGCTGAATATTACATATCACTGGTTAGAAGAGCAAACACATTTAGAGTCTGTTAATTCCATCCTGGGTTCATACTGCACTAACAGAGGGGGTGTGGGCTTAGGAGAAAAATGAGGGCACCAAGAAAGACTTTAAACTTGAAAATCATATAAACCTAAACAATGAAGTGCTTATTTTAGTTTATCTCAGGACCATCTGAGTATGTACTTTAATTCAAAACTTTTTCTCCCAACTCTCAGTGATCTCTCTTTATCTACTTCTCCTAACTGCAGGGTTGGGAGTGCTTTTGAGCCTTCCTAGTGGAAGGGGGAAAAGATCTAGATCCCCCAGCTATCTTTTAGGTTTTTTCAGGTCTCCAAAGAAGTATGGTTGTTCCGAACTGATTCTGAAATGTTTACAGATGTGGTTCAACCTAACTTGTTCTTGCCTACTCAACAATACAGATGAAATCCTTTTTTTCTCCCTTTCCTTCATCATGAATTTTCTCTTTACTTCATAATTTTCATCAGTAATTTTTCCTTTCTTTAAAAGACACATGACTCTTTCGATCTCATATTCTTTACCACCCATTTCTCTTCTTCCCTTTACAGAAGATGTCTGCAAAAATTGATCTTGGATTTCTCTCTTCGATTCCCTCCAGCCAGACTTTGTTCCCCCAAACTCCAATGACATGGCTCTTACCAAACTCACCAACAAGCTCTGTGTAGTGAAATCCAGTGACCAATCTTAAGGCTTATCTTCCTGGACTCAGCAACAGCATTTGACAAAAAATCCTCATCCCTGAAATACTCTTTTTGGTAGGCTTCCAGGGCATTTCATTCTCCCGATTTTTCTCCAAGTTCATGGAACACTGCTTCTCATCTTGGTTCTTCTTCACCATCCTATCTTTTAAGTATTGAATTGCATTTGGCTTACTTTTTGGTCTTCTTCTTTTCTCTGTCGCTGCCATTGGTGATTTCAGCCAGGTTCATGGCTTTAAATACTATCTATATCTTGACAACTCACAAATTTATATCTTTCCCCCAGATCTCATTCCTGAAGGACATTCTCATGGGGTAACTGACTCCTGATAGGTCTTCCTCAAAGCCTAATTAGTATCTCAAACTTAACAGGTTTGAAACGAATCACTGATCTCTCCCCCCACAACCACTTCTCTCCCAGTTTTCTCTTCAGCAAATGGAGATTCTCTTTTTCTAGTTGTTCAAAACAAACACTTTGGAATCTATTTTTACCTGTCTGTTTCCATTAAATTTCATATTTTAATCCATTGTTAAATTTTGCCAATTCTAACTTCAACATATCCACATTGGATCACTTACTAGGATCTAATCACTCACTATCCTGTTTACCTCATTCAAACCACTATTTCTTTTTTATTTTATTTTTTTTTAACATATAATGTATTATTAGCTCAGGTACAGGTCTGTGAATCGTTAGGCTTACACACTTCACAGCATTCACCATAGCACATACCTTCCCCAATATCCATAACCCAACCACCCTCTTTCTACCTCCCTCCCCCCAGCACCCCTGTTTGTTTGGTGAGATTAAGAGTCTCTTATCAAAACACTATTTCTTACCTGAGTTACTCTACTATCCTATTTGGTCTCTCTGCTGTTGTCTTTACTCTCTTTAGCCCATTTACACACTGTGGCTAGCATGATTCCTTAGATGTAATTGAATTCATGCCATTCTTCTATCAACATCCTCTACTGGTTCCCTGTTTCACTCCCTAAAGGCAAAACTTCACATTAGCCTTCAAAGCCCTACCTCTAGTACCATGTACTCTCCCTCTCTTATTCTGTTCTATCCCCAATGATCTCCTTGAAATGCCAACCATCCTTCCATCTCAGTAGCTTGGCTGATAATGTTCCCACTACCTGGAATGTTCTTCCTTCAGATATCTACACTGTACACCTTTTTAGGGCTCTCAAAAGTGTTATCCTTTTATCCAGGCTTTACTAGAATACTCTTCCTAAAATTGTTCCTAAAACTCTTCCCTTCCTTCTTTCCATCCTTCCTTCCTCCTTTTCTACCTTCCCTAATACAGAAGTTATTCAATCATATTTTATGTCAAAAGAAGGGTACTGTTGATGACTGTGAGTGACTCTTGAAAAGGTTCAAGGGTACAGGACCCAAAGCACAGGTAGTGAGCCAAGACCTAGAGAGGACAGTTTTCTACCACATAAGGAGAAAGAGATAGGAGGCATAGGAGACTAATAACTTCTGTCGGATTTCTCAGGTTACCCTCATCTGTACAAAAACTTTCCCCATATTCAGAGTTGCTGGTGCAATTTTTCAAGCACAAACACGGCAAAGAGAAATAGAGAAAGGGGTTGGAGAAGAAGTGGGGGTGGGTGTGGCTGTGGGGCTGGGGGAAGGTAGATAGAACTGTTTGGTTCTGTTCAGAAATTGGACCATGAAATTTAAACTGTTATGAAAATCAGATCACCTCCTTCCTTCCTTATCATCCAGCTCTTCTATACACTTCTGATCGTTTGACAAAGTTTCTATCATGCCTAGACAGGGTATAAATGTTTTAAGTCCAGTAAAGAGGAAAAAGTACTCCATTGCAGTAGATGTAAAACTCTTGAGACTGACGTGAGGTAGATAGGGATTTCTCTTAACGTAACTGCATGTATGTTTGGGTTTCCCTGGGTTTTTCTCACCATGTGAAGCTTTGAGGTAATGCCCCACAGCTTGCTTGGTGCTTTACAAATCAGTTTTCTCTCAGATCCATCTCACTGGTTCCCACAGGGATAATATTCCAGACCACATTCATCCCCCATAGAACAAAACTAACAATGCTTCATACATTGGCCAAACTGCATTTATGAGATAGTGAACAATAGATGATAATTACAACAGTTACTGTTTGCATCTGTGTGTGTTCCATACTATGCCAGGCCTTCACAGACTTTAACTGGTTTTTACCCTTTGAACAACCTTATGAGATGCCTGTTATGATTCTCACATTACGGAAAAATTAATTAAGGCTTAACAGATTGTTGAAGAATGAGGAAGAAGAGGAAGAAGAAGAAGATGATGAGCAGAGGAGGAAGAGGACAGGAAGAAGTAACTTCCTGGAGACCACTCATCTGGGATTCCAACTTGGGTTTTGGCAGCTTTAGCTCTGAAGCCTGTGCTCCTTGTAGGGACACATGCAGAATGACAGCAGAATCCTCCAGTCTGGGACTATTGGACAATGTTGTGACTTTCTCACACACAGTAGGGGGCTAAAGGGAAAAACAAACAAACAAAACCTCTGGAAAAGGCACTGAAGGAAGAGGAAGAGGCTCTTTTATAGCAACTCACACTGGATCCCTTGCTTTCTATAAAGAAGTCATTGACATCAACATGGTTTTCAAAACAAGCTATTGACTTAATGTCATGTTGTCCAAAACCATCACCTTGACTTCTGTCACCAGAGTCCACACAAAGGATACTTCTTAGTTCAAGCTTAGAATCAGAATTCCTTTAAGGTTGTTTAGATTTGAATCACTCAGTATCTGAAAGACTTGTCTCCCAAAGCCTTTCCTCAAACATAATACAGTCACAAACATCTAGTTTTGTTTTGTTGATACTCTCTCCCTTTGTAAAAACTAAAGAAAGCATTCATTAGATCCCCGGAGTAACTGTCCTCTTAGAGAAAAAAACAAAGAAATTTGACACTTTGTGGATTGGGTTGGAAACATCGTAAAATAGCTTAAAAGCAGGGCTCCTTTTCCTCTGAGAAACACCTGCATGCCAATAGAAAACTTCATTTGGTTTTTGTGTGTGGTAAAGTTCTGAGCTACACCCATTCAAAAATACTGAAAATGATTTTAACAAAATTTCAAAGATCACTCCCTAACTAGTGAATAAAAGATAACTCTAACCTCTGCCCAGACATATCTTCCTTCTGTTTATTATATTAATTAATTCAACAAATATTTACTTAAACCTGCTAAGAGCCATACATAGATGGCATACACACATAGACACATGGATATAGAAATGAGTGTACCTCATTTCTACCTCTGTACCTCTACACTACCTCAGTGTACAGTAGTTCACAGTCTACTGGAGAAGGCCAACAACAGTCACATCAGGCTGCCTGGGGCACAGAAGATTGGCAATTAATCTTGTGAAGAATGTTGAGGTGATGAGGGTAAGAGGATTAGGAACAACTTTCCTAGGTAATAAAGGTCAGAGCTATGTTTTGAATATGGAGGATTTAGCCAGGCATTAAAGGGTAAAAGGATCTGCCAAATAAAGAAAACATGAAATTTAAAAGCATAATTTAAGGTAAAGAGGATAGACTCTGGAACTAGATTCCCTCAGTTTGGATTTGTTACTTATTAAATGCGTTAAGTATCATACTGTGCCCCATTTTTCTCACCCATAAAACAGAGATAATAATACTCATACTGTGCCCCATTTTTCTCACCCATAAAACAGAGATAATAAGATACCTATGGCAAATAGTTATGGTAAGGACAAAATACTATGTGTAAAGCACTTACAGCAGTCGTTGCATGTCCTAAGCACAATAGAATTATTTGTGTTATGTGGGCGTAATGGATCCATTCTGGTTACTGCGAAAAGCTGCGCGTGTGGCCTGGAGAAGCGACTATGAGGAGATAGGCTGAAATTAATCCAGTCAAGAAAGAAATAGAAAGTCAGAGATTTGCATTTGTGAACTCTTTTAGAGTTTTATCTTTTTTCTTCTGATAAATTTTTCTAAAACTGTTCAAATGGAAAAAGATATTACAGGCTAAAATATGCAACAGTGCCCCTTGCTGAGCTCCATGACTTATTTCCTAGAGAGACGCCATATTTGGAGTGAACTCTGGTTCGCTGACACCTTGGGTTGTCACACTACATTTCAAGGGCTACACACATAATTTAGGAGATAAAGGGAAATCTCTCTAGTGGAAAATGGTTTCTACCCAGGAATGCAAAGCTCAGGCGGTGTGTTTGCTGTTTCCAGAAAGCATAATAATTCTGCCTCAAGTATTGTTTTCTGAAGTGAGCTGAGAAGCTGGGTAATCCATAAGAAACATGTGTTTGAGGAATTATTACTGTTTTTTGCTTATTCTTTTCTAGCCCAATCTAAAAATGACAGGCATTCTTTCCAACTCTCTCACATTAGACCAATTTTGTTAAAGTAAGTGTTCCCAAGTGGTGTGTTGATTGTCATTGCTGCGTTCACTGCTCTGTCAGTCCATTCCATTACTCCTTCCAGTCCAGTGCTTTTCTGAAGTTGAGGGACTATCTGGAGGGGAAGGTGAGGATTCTGGTATTCAGTAGAACTAGCAGCACTATGCTAACATTTTTAATATGATTTTTTCTCCTGTTATGACTGAGGACCCAAGTTTAGACGTCACCTTGGGAATGAAAACCAGACTTCAACTTGGAAATTAAATTAATGAAAAATATTTTATTGAACTTAAAATTGAACACATCCCAAAGTAGACTATTTAGTTCCTATAATACTAAGTAGACAAAATTTTCCCTTCTTACCATCGGAAAAATCAAAACAAAACCTTAAGAGTTTATAACATTTCTAAGTATTTTTTCTCAGGCTAGTTCATATCTATGTGTACTTTCTACATGTACATGAGAGCCTAATATATGGCTCATTTGTACTAGAATCCATATATGCATGATATAAAGATGATGTACCTAGAATCCAGCAGGTTTGAGTCTAAAATTTGGCTCCATACCTATTAGCTGTGTTACTGGATAAGTTATGTAATTTCTCTAAGAACTTCTTCTTTATCTGTAAAATTAAGCTAATGGCACATGCCTTCTAAGGTTGTTAGAATTATGTGTAAAGCCATGTGAAAGCAGTTAACATATTATCTGATACCTGTCACATATTCAAGTGCTATCAGTCTACAACTAAATGTTATATTGATGACAGTGAAGTACATAAGAAAAACTACTTTTAGTTCCCATCTTTCACTTAGGAATATCTCACTCTAATAAATGGATCGCTGGTATCTCAAAAAGTTAATTCGATATACTACTATTACTACTATTACTAATATAACAATATTATGATAGGTATTCACATAGTTCACCACTTACAGTTCTTTCTCCTTCTAGAGGTACAAAAAGTTTGCATTTCTTCCTACCCTTGTTGTTTAATGGGACCACATGTCTTGTTTCTGGCCAGTGAGTTGTGAACAAAGGTGATGTGCGTTTTTTGTTTGTTTGTTTGTTTGTTTTTTCTGGGATAGGGTATATAACTGTTGACTCAAAACCGTTGAAAGTTCTCTTCCTTCTGGGGCATCAACCATCAGTTTTCTAGATGGTTTCTCCTCCATTCAAGATGTTAGATAGGGTCCATGAACAATTCTGGTGAGTAGGGATTCTCTACCAATGAAACTATAGCATGCTGTAGAAATAAACTTTTTGTATTTTAATTAAACATAAAGTTTGGGGGATGGTTGTTACATAGTTTAATGTAACCTATCTCAACTGATATGATGATAACAATAATATTTATGGAATGTTTCTTAGGCATCAGACACTTCTATTGGTAATTCTAATCCCCTTAATAATCCTATGATGCCTGTAGGTAGAGGAGGGAACAGACAGAGACAGCAGCTAAGTAGCCTGATGAAAACTTATGAATGGCCGAGCTAGAATTAGAGCACTTCATCTCTGGAATCTGTGCTCTTAACCACTGAGCTTTATATTCTGTTGGGCAACTTCCAGAGATGATTTACTTCGAATTGTGGAGTGGTTTGACAAAGAGTTCAATAAATGTATATATTCCCATCTCTGGTAAGATTTGACTCCAGGGCTCCTGAACTTTGTACTTAAGAGGAAAAGAGCCAAGAGCTTCCAAGGAAATTAGTTACTTTTTCAGAGCCAAGAATTACAGATGTAAATTTTTAATTTCCATAGCTTTGTAAATTCCATAAGTAAAAAAAGGCATTTTTTACTTGCAGATTGTACTGGTTTGGTTATAAGTAGGATGCTCCAACCCTTTTGAAAGATGTAGTTACCCCATTTGACACTCTTTCTCACTGACTGTGTTAATTCCTGAGTTCCATTATATTCTCTGATAAACCAGTTTAGACTGAAGAGCTGCTCAGCTTTTTTACCTGGTCTCTGCATTTTGTGGTTGGTAGTGGGTTCCTTTTTGTTTTCTGTTGTTGAAGGAGGACAGGGGCCTCTCCCTGGTCCTGAGGTCCTTAGGAGGCCACCCTGAGTTTCCCTTCACCACAGCCTCAGGCTTGCTCTCACATAATAATAGTGCTGGTAGCCGCCACAGGACCTGGGGAAAAACATTCCAGTTCTCCTGTCAACCGTGTCTGAATTTCTTTTTTAAAACAGAAATCTCTGACAGATCTCACCATGGACCTCTGATTAGCCAGATGACATGTAGATAAGATTTCAGGACCTACTACAGGGAATGAAATCGTGGGGTCTGTCACCAGTCTTTCTTTCGCGCTGCAACTTCTTCATTTGGATGTGCCAAGAGGGCAAATCTCTAACAAAGGAACTGTGACAAGAGCAATTGCAGAGCCCACCACAAGGCAGAAGAGACGGTCAGAAATAGATGTGATAATGACAACAGCAGAGGTAAAGCTGCAGCGTGAAAGCCCGCCAAGGCCCACGGAGACATCACAGAATCAGAGCTCCCAGGCGGAGGAAACCCTTCCTACCAATCCCGCCCCCTTCCCCACCCGCACCTCCTGTCCCCCTCCCTGCCAGCTCCCTGCTCTTCTTTGGTCTAGATCCTTGTTTCCAGATGGGTAGGAACATTTTCTGATTTTTTTCACAGCTAGCCGGGGAAGGAAATCCACAGTCTCTTTCCACATACCTTTTAAATGTACCAGACACGAAGTCATTACTTAAATTTTATTTAAATCTCTCTAGATGTCATTAAGACATTCATGCTTCTTATTACACCTGAGGGGTGAGAAAAATAAAGCATTATTTTCTTCTATTGCTTGCTGAGGTCAAGACTCACATTTAGATATTTCAGACGAGATGAACCCTCAGCATGCCCACCTTTCTTACTGGACATTCCCTTCAAGAGTTTCCTTCAACCCTCCCTGCCTGCTTTTGCTTCTCTCATCATAAGAGAAAGTTATTATGTGAGACTGTAACAAACAGACTATTTTATACCTTTGCAAAGGACAGATGGAGAGGAGATGGATTTTAATTATTACCAAATTTAGATGAGGTGGAAGGAAATCGAGATGAATTTGCTACTTAAATGAAATGGGAATGAGCTAACGAGATTATAAAGTTTGCTTGACTTGGTTTCATTGAGTCAAAGATTTCGGGAATTGCAAGTTCTTCTAGTCAAATACCATATTTATCCAGATAAGGAAACTGAGGCCAGACAGTTTAAATGGTTGGGTAATTAGTTATTAAAGAATGGAATAACACATGAACTTTGGAGTCAGGATGGCTGCCTGGTTCAAATATGGACTTTGTAACTAATTCAAGCTAACACCCTGAGCTGCCTTTTTCATCTATAGGAATGTTCAGAATAGTACTTACCCCCAGGGCTTTTCTGAGAATTGAATAGCACTGGGCATGAAAAATCTCTAAAAACTGTGACTTCACTAGGTACTTAATCAAATTGGGTCCTTCTATCAAATTCTGATTATGTTTGTGTGATGCAACATTGTCTCTTTTTCTTATAGAACAGAAATTCCTGCCCTCTGGGCAGTGCCCTCTTTTGACTCAAAGATGGCATGCTTTTTAATCCAGGGATCAATTTTTCATTCCAAAAATTAGCCCAAATTATCCTGAGTATGGACATACTCTTAGTGTAGAATGCTGGTGAGACATAGGAAATCCATTATTACAGCTCATTCCAAAATTAAGGCTCCTTTTTAATCCTTTTAAGTTCAGCCTATTAACAATGGAGGAAGTAAGAACAAGAAATTAATATACCTCCCATTTCCCTCACTGTTCTCTAGTAAGAAGAGGAACAGATGCAGTCTTTGTAGGAGCTGAATCTTTAACAATTTTGAAGTCTGTTTTAAGAGAAAGAATATAAAATTAGGAATACAGCATTGAATGTAAAAACAATTATTTATTTAAAATGAGAAAAGAAGTTGCAACAAATTATATATATCAATCACTTCTCATAAGTCAAAGTGCACCTCTTTCTGCCCATGGGTCCTGTCTCTGTCCTTTAATAAAAACACCTTTTGCACCCCCCTAAAAAAGCTGACTGTTACAACAAATATAAATACAAAAATACTGACCAATTCAATTTGTATGATTTTCATCGAAAAAGGAAAAGTTTGTGTTTATAATTGCATATTTTGCATTACTGAGAATATTTCTTTTGTTTTGACCTGGCTCCAATGAGAACCAAAGTCTCTAGAATATGTATCTCCTTCTGTACCTTCCAGTACCCATTGCTGTAAGATATCTTAACATAGTGATCTGAACTTGGGCCTTGCCCCTTCGTATCCCCATGATGAATCAGGACAGTAAACTATTTCTGGAGTCATTCCTCCACCAAGACAGTGAGCAATTACTCATCTAGATATTGAAAAGAAAATAAGTACATATCCCTTCTAACTCATTCTAGCTGATTCCCCAAAATGGCTGTACACAGTGCCACCCGATATGAGAGGACATTCGATCAACAGGAAGGAGATGGATATGGATTGCCTGTGGTCAAAATCTCTTCATTTTGTGAGCTTTACAAAAGCGTGTTCTTGTAGATACGTTTCTAGGGACTCTACCAGAGGCTTGGCAGGGGCTTATGCAAGTGGATCCCCAGAAGCTGAAAACTGAAGTAGCTTCCTGATACTCAGCAGGAGTAGAAAGAAAGAAGAGATGAGTGAGAGAAAAGTAAGGAGAAGAAGGAAGTGAGGAAAGGAGAAGAAAAAAAAATTTTTTTGAGATAATTATCCATGCAATTCTGTCCTAAAAAGAGGATGGGTAATATCCTCTTTTTAGGTGATAAAGTGATAACTCATAGTCCCCCTCCAGTTCCATATTCCCACATTAATAAATGAATGCACTTGGAATTTAAGTACATTGGTTTTTAAAATATACTGGAAAATATTCATTTACATATTGTCCTGTAAAAGTAATTACCAAAGCAATTTATATTTTTACTTGAACAATGATATCTGAGCAATCGTATCATTCAAATATTTACAAAACTCTTGAAATTATTTCTGATTATATAATGAACTACACAAAAAATCAGGGTCATTACTGATTACACCTTACTTTTTTTTTTTGAGATTTTATATATTTATTTGACAGAGAGAAATCATAAGTAGGCAGAGAGGCAGGCAGAGAAAGAGAAGAGGAAGCAGGCTCCCTGCCAAGTGGAGAGCCTGATGCGGGACTCGATCCCAGGACCCTGAGATCATGACCTGAGCCGAAGGCAGAGGCTTAACCCAATGAGCCACCCAGGCGCCCTACACCTACTTTTTAACTGCAAAATGTTTAACATGGCTTTATTTAAATCCTCTTTAACACATAACACTTAAGTCTTTAGATTATAAAATAAATATAGGTACATAAAATCACAACAAACAAATCTATAGCTAATTATTATATATAATACATGTTATATTATAAAAATAACATGTATGTAATATCATATATATATCATCTATTTAAAGATGAACACTCTTACAACCTTTCCTTATTGGGTTTGGAGCACCTTCCAGAAGCCAACATATTACTGAAGATCTGCCCATCTTCCCTGATTTGGAATGGAGTCTGGCAGTTCATATGCATGTACTACGTGTACTATCTATATACCACTTTTCTAGTTCCCCATAATACTCTGCCTCCAATTATAATTGCCATCTATGGCTTCCTCCCCAAATTCAACTACTTTTGACTTTTATACATTCATTCCTTTGTCTCCCTATATATTTATTACTCAAAATATGCATACTTTGATACTTTCTCTAGACACTAAGACTTATTCATGTCCATTTTTGAAATGTGAAATATCTTTTAGTTTTCTTGAAGCTACAGGCTATCCTTCCAACCCTTTATTTTGTTTGCAATCTCTCTGTTTTAGAACCCAGAACATTGGATCTGTAGGGTTTCCCATAATTTTCATTTTCCAGTGGCCTATACTTAAGGGGCAAAAACCATATCCATCTGTCCTCTGTATTTTCTGAAGATTGGATTACAGAGTTTGGATCAGATTCAGGCTCAATCTCTTTGGCAAGACCATTCATGTAGTATTTTCTTTTATCAGAAAGGATGTATTATCTGATTTTCTCTTTTTTGTGATGTTTTCAGATATTGATGTTTATGGCTACATCATGAGTCACTGACGTTGCAGAATGGTGATATTTGATTCTGTCATTTCTTTCCCTTTTGTTTTTATTTAGAGTTTAACCTCTTTAATAAGGAAATTCCTTGATTTATTACTTGGTTACCCAGTGATATAATTCCTATTGGAAAGACAAGATAAATGCTTGATTCCTTAACTTGATTTACCAGTTCTCAAGAAACTGAATTTGTTTCCACATCAACTCCTGAAAGTGACCATTTAAAAAAATGAACTTATGAACTTAAACATATCATATGGGTTGCAATCCATTGCAATGATTATTCTCATTGAAGTTCAAATTTTCCCATATTTGGCCAGTGGAGACCTCTTCAAACTGGGTCTCAATTGAGTTCTTTTGATGTGACCTTATTCTCTTTGAAGATTCTTTGCTATTTAGTATGACAGTTTTTCCAGGTGTGTCTCATACATTTCTGACATCAACTCAGGAATCAGCCATTTCAACTCTGGAGCCCATGTTTCTTTTCATGGGAAATGGTACTTTGATGCTCAATGCGTTCTGCAATTGGGTTGACTATTATTTCTAGATCTTTTCAATAGAAAGAACTAGGACATGTTTAAAGATAAGATGTATCATATATTTGTAGTAATACTTTCAATTCAAATTCAAAATCTAGGGGCACCTGTGTGGTTCAGTCGGTTAAGCGGTTAAGCATCTGCCTTCTGCTCAGGTCATGATCCCAGGACCCTGGCTCGAATCGAGACTCTCATCATGCTCCCCACTCAGTGGGGAGACTGCTTGTACCTCTGCCTTCCCCAAACCCCAACTTGTGCTTTCTCTCTGGATCAGTCTATCTTAAATAAATAAAATCTTAAAAAAACTTCAAAACCTGTGTTATATTTCTTTTATTTCATACCAAGAATCCTGGTTGTCAAGGACAGAGGATGATAAGAATATCCCATAATTATCCATTTCCTTTATTTCACATTATGTATGCTACAGCAAAAGAATAACAATAGTAATACTGTCATCCCAGTACAACTACTGAAACAGTTACATGTGTGTGTTATTGCCTATGCCCTTCTCATTCTCCAATGTTTAAGATGGCACCAGTTTTTTATTATCAGAGAGTATGACCATTACATAATATTTTGCCCCATTTTAAACCCTCAGTGGGCCTCAGTTTTATAAGAGACATAATGAATGTTCACCCCTAATCCTTAGATCAATATTTATCTCTTTGGTTGTCTAAAGCTTGTTTTCTAATATAGCCTTAGGAACATGGATACAATTGTTCTGAATCTTTACATATTAATAGTCTGTGCCTTTTATGCTTCAAAGTCACATTGCTTGGATATAAAATTCTTTGTGCATTTTCTTTCCTTTAGTAACTCACATGTATTATTCCATTTTCTTTTGACATAAAGTGCTGGTGTCCAAAAATCTAATAATCTAGGTTTTCTTTCTTTATTACTTGCTGTTGTTTTTATCAAGATAGCCAAAGAACTTTGTCTCTTTTTTTAACGTTCAGTAATTTTATCAAAATAGGTGTTGATACTGATCATCTTGGCATGACATTTTGGGGAATGTAGTGTTCTCTTTCAATATCTTTCTTCTTTCCTCCCTTCCTTCCTCCCTCCTCTCTCCCTCCCTCCCACTCTCTCTCCCTCTTTCTTTCTTTTCTTCTTCTTTCTTTCTCCTTCCTTTTCAGTAAATATTTCTTCAATTGTATATTCTAATACTGGCTCTGTTATCTGCTTTATTTAGTTTTCTTTTTAAGACATTCTCATTACTCTCATGTTGGATGTTCTTTTTCTATGTTCAATATGATAACTCTTTTTTTTCAAAAACATTTTCCTTATTCATCTCCTTATGATTTAAGAAAATTTTCTCCTTTTTATCTTATATTCTCTTCAGACTTTATTTTTCATATTTAGCCATTCCTGTGATTCCTCTAATTTAGACTTTTTAAATGATTTTTCTATTATTTCTAGTTTTTCCTAGGTTTGGTCATCTGACTATTGAATGTGTCTAGCTTTGATTTATTTTGTCCTTCTATGTATTTCTGAGCATGCACTTTTAAGCACTTTTACTGTTTATAGAAAAGTAATCTTGTTCTTTATCATTTTTTTTTATATCTTGAAACAGCTGAGTAAGAAATTTAATTACACTACTTTATTGTTGCTCACCTTTTTATTTTTTTTAAACTAAAAGAGGTTAGGTTTCAGGAAAATTTTTCTAACCTCACAAAGCTCCCTTTTCTGTTGTTCTAATGTAATGTTAAAAAAATTATATATATATGGCCAAAGGCTTTTTGAGATTTTCTGATGCTGTTTCTGCCCCACCTCCAACTCCTACCTGGTCCTTCTCTTTTCTTAAGTTTTATTGATCCAATCAAATTTGATGACACTCAGCATTTGCTCTTCCATACAGGGCCCTGACATGGATGGTTCCTTTCTAGAACTCACAGGGGCCACTCTGCTCCAGCCACCTTTAGATCTTCTTTCCATGGGCTCCCTGCATTCTCCCCCATTGGAGGAGGCAAACCTCTACCACTTTCAGATACTATTCTTTTAGTATCCACCATACTACCTAGCAAATATCTATTGTTAATTTTAAGATTCTCCTTGCTTAGCATTGTCAGAAACCTATTTCTTCCCTCGGCTTACAGCACAGGTACGGATTTAGATCCTTTGGCTGTTGGTGGTTTCTCTCTATGTACTTGTATTTCAGAGTTTCTGAAGATAACTTTGCCACTTTTGTTTCATTGTAAATATTGTCTTTTGTTTTTGATTTTGCTAACTACTTTCTCTGTTTTGATGTGGTGATCAGTTGAGTTAAAAAAGTTATACGCCTGCTACCAATTTTCTGGAATCTCCGACACTTGAAGTTTTATGGTAAATAATTTTCACTTGTTATTAAACTTAAAATATTCTCTTTGAAGAATGCTGGCAATTTTGGGATCTGCAAATGTAAATGGCACATCAGTAGCATTTTTATAATAAATGTCTTAAATAAGAACTTTGAAGGTGACAAACATCATTTGAATCCACAAGTTCTGTTAGATATATTTTCAATAATGAGGTAACATATTCCATTTTTTATAGTCCTATATGCAGACCAACTTGGTTATAATTAGAAGTACCTATCGAACAGGTCCTGAGGTGGAGCCATTGTTTGTATTGTGGTCTCTGTGAATGGAACCCTTGGAGACAATTTGAAAAACAGCGATTTTCACAGAAATTATGATATGTATGTTTCCTCCTGTACTTGTCAACTACTTCCTCTTGGCTTAAATGCAGAAAGAACAGTAAAAAGACTATAACAATTTTTTAAGCAAAGGACTTCCAGTATTTTGCGCACATGATCAAACATGATTCTTAGTAACACTATATATATATATATATATCATTAAGAAGCTCGTGTGTGTGTGTGTGTGTGTGTGTGTGAACTTTTCTGGGCTTTTAGAAAAATTGCTTTATTCATATCTAGTACGTGAGAGAGTAAGTATAAACACCTATCCTCGGATTTCTATAAATGTATCTAACTATGAGAGACTGACTCTTGGGGGTTCTGTCCCTTTGCAAATACCCTGGGAATTTGACAGGAAAAAAATCTCTAACTTTGACGTATATCCTCAGACAAGGCTGTAATCATCAGGCTTGTGGTAATTGTATGAGTGAGTTACTTTGGCCTCCTGAAAGATGATGCTTTTATTGGGTTATGGTTCTAAAAACAAGCCCCAATATCTACTACCACAAATACACAGACGGAATCATCGATCTCTCTTCTGGCTATGTTCATGAGTTCATATTTAACTTAAGATTTGCCTATGAAACTGTTTTCCTGACAAGGAGTCACTTACTGCCGTGGCATCTTTTCACTTGATTATTAAGATTCCTTCTTGCTGTTCTCCCTCGAGCTTTAATTACAGCATTGCAGCATGTTCAAAACATGCTGCCAGATTTCTTCCTTGTACAGGAGACAGAACACATATTTCACATCCCCTGCACGTCCTTTATCCCTCTTATTGATTTCCTAGGCAATTCTGTATTGATTTTATCTTCATATTTCAATGCCTTCTTGGTCTTTTTCTTTCTTATTTTTCTGAGCTCTTAGAACTCTGGATTTCTCCTTGTTCAGTCAGGTCATCCAATTAGGATTTATGTGTGATCCTCTTTTGCCACTCTGAGGACTCTGTGATCCAGGCTGTAACCCAAAGATTCTTATCAGGATGACTTTTATCTCCAACCCAAACTGTCTAACTAAGCTTTGGTACCCTCACTACCGTTTGTCTCAAAGTAGCGAGAAAACAAAGAAATTGTAGCGAGAAGCTTCTTGCCCCAAAGTATCACTCTCTGGACTCCTGCATTTCAAACCCTTCCCTGCCATCTGTGTTACTTCTTTGCTTGGTATTGGTGCCACGGCTTTGTGTCCTCAGAGCTTTGTAGCAACAAAACACCTGCAATAGTGCTAGCATACAGGAGAGGATACAGGGCGTCATCTCACTCTCCGTTCTCTTCTCAGAACATGTTGCTGTGGCTTGGAAGCCATGATTAGCCTGACTGCTGGTGGTGGAATGAATAACACAGGCTGTCATTGGGGCAGTAGCCACTATGACAGTTTTTATCAGGGGAGGCCAGTGCCTAATTTGCATCCCAGAGTGGATAAAACACTTTGAAACAAAGGAAATAGAAAATGCCACCTGTTTTGAAGTGTAAGCCAGAGTATGACCTTCTTTTGAGAGAATTTTATAAGAGGTCTTACTCAAGAAAGTTGATCACCAATTGCTATAATTCAAGGTTCATAGAGACTTGAAATTGGGGGAGAAAAATAAAATATGCCTTAGACTTTCATGCCAAAATATATGGTGGCACACTCTGAAAAAAAAAAAAATGGTCCTTTCATTGTTTACAGATTTTTTTTTTTTTATTACACTCTGAAATCCACAAAGGCAAATAAATGAACCTTAGAGTAATCCTTCCTTTAATCACAGTTTTTTTTCAGGTCTTATTTAAATTTACCGCATTTGTGCTCTACCTTCTGCCTACAGATCTTTAGTCCTGTGTGAGCCCTATTCGCAGAGATATCAAGTTCATTACTGTGACGGCAGAAGCAATGAGACTGACAACAGCAAGTGATTTTAATCAATGAAATGCTATATTCATCTATTTACTTGTTCCAGTTTGCCAATATCCAAACAATTTTGTCTGTTTTCATCCACTCTTAACTGGTATAGATAGGAAGGTCATTATGTAACTCCCCAATTTTATTCCAGGCAATGTTTTTTCGCTTTAAAGAATAGAAAAAGAAACCATTCGGTCTCTTTGTTCAATTAAGTAGGATGAGTTTCTATAACTGAAATGGTTATTGCATAAATGGAACTCATTGGATGTGATTAGAATAGAGCTTTAGCTTTTCTCCTGTACAAATCCATTCTGTGAGCTGAAGTCTTCCCCTTCCCTCTCCATGTATAATATGTTCTATCACTGCCCCAGCCTGATTTCCTAACCCGTCACCTTGGCCTGGCAGCCCACAGGCATGAGTGAAGAAGAGACTAGCCCTGTGCGGCAGTTTGTACTCCAGAGCTTCCCTGTAGGGCCAGATCTAATAGTGCCCCAGCCTGATTTCCTAACCCGTCACCTTGGCCTGGCAGCCCACAGGCATGAGTGAAGAAGAGACTAGCCCTGTGCGGCAGTTTGTACTCCAGAGCTTCCCTGTAGGGCCAGATCTAATAGTGAAATTAATGCCCAGCTGAGTTTACTCCCTCGTTCAACTTCCTTCTCTTTCCCTGCCCTGCCGCCCCCATCACTTTCTCCTGAGAGCTCTCATCCCAAAATACGACGTAGACAAGAATCCCATCTTGGGCTCTGCGGCTAGGGAAACCCACCAAAGACTCCCAGATAAAATCTTGCACAGAAGCCATGGCTTATTTGTTGACGCATAGAAAAAGAGATTCTCTTAGCTATTCTTCCTAGGAATAGTTTCATTTCAGCAACTAAAAAGTTGAGTCCTGACTAAAAGCCAAAGCTTTGAACTTCTCCCTTCATCCAACTTGGGTCTGGAGGTGGGGGGTGGATGAGTTTTTTGCCTTCTCTCTTTCACTCTGTGGTTGTACTTCCCCGCCCTTCCCTGGCACACGTTGACCAGAGTGAGGTCTTCTCATTCCTCCAAGCTTGAAGCCTGGTAGAGAGAAGAGATAGGGAAGGAAAAATCTTAGCTAAGACTTCATTTCTCATTGCTTCTTTTTGATGCTTGTGGGTGTTTAGAGTTGATTTTAGTATTTATCTCTTGTATGCTCTTGTTAACTGTTCAGCACTATATCCGTAAGAACTTTTGGACAACCGGCGAGGACCCTCTCAGCTACCTGCTTATGACCCCTCCTTTAGGCTCCGGGTTTTCACTCTATTCAGCCTCTTGCTTTGGGGGCTTCAACACCACATCAGGCAGATTCTTGGGCTGGATCCCTCTATAAATGACCCTACACCTATATCTAAGTGGTATACCTCAGCACAGTTTACACAGGGCCCTAGCAGACATATATCTTAAACCAGTCTTGGGTAGGAGAACAGCTATGGGCCATTTGAGCCCTCTTTATTGACCAGCTAGAAGGCAGCTCCACTTGCTTCTTTTCATTTCTGTAATGTTTCAACTTAACTCTGACACCAGTTGGCTGTGTTCATCAGACTCCAGTAGAACATAGATCAAGCTTTTCTTGATAAGGTCCTTAAAGGCTCATTTTATGGGCACCCAGATGACTCAGTGGGGTAAGCATCTGTCTTCAGCTCAGGTCATGATCTCAGGGTCTTGGGATACTGGCCCGCATCAGGGTCCCTGCTCAGCAGGGAGTCTGCTTTTCCCTCTCCCTCTGCCCCTCTCTCGCATGTGCTCTGTCTCTCTCTCTCAAATCAATAAATAAAATCTTAAAAAGCTCATTTTGCTAGACTTGACATAAAAAGGAAGCACATTTATCCCTACTCCATGGAGAGAGTAAACTTCCATTATACCGATAATTACCTCAAAATATTTTCTCTTCACCTTCAATACATCCAAGGTATGTAAGGTGCTAAGGGTTGAAAAAAATAGTTTTTGAATCCCTCTCTAAAACTCCAGTGTCTCCCTTAGCTTTGGATGTGGAACTGGTTTACACATACTGTCTTTAGGTCCCACAAAAACCATGCCAAAAGAAATATGATTTATATATAATTTGCAAATGATAACTTGTAGTCTAACTAAGATCTATGATCAGCTAGAACTAAAGAGACTGCATGTGGGAAATCAGAAATTGGGAACTGCCATATGTCTCTCTCCCTTTTTCTCTCTCTGTGTTGTCTCAAATTTTTCTTGTCTCCTTATGACTACTTCCTATTCCCATATTTGATTCTTAATTTATATCCTCCATAATTTTCGCTTGCATGTGGCATTGGCTTAACATCACCTCTGCTCAAACCCTTCCACTGAATCACTTCACCTCTTTCCAGGTCTTGCAGTTTGAATTACTGAGAATGAGAATCTGATTGGTCAGTGCATCATTTGTTCCCTGATTCAGTCACCTGTTTCTGGCTAATTCTGAGGAGATAAAGGCAATATGGCTATTTAAAAATGACTCCTGAAGAATGCCCCTTCTGTAAGGTCTGTAGATTCGGACAATCATCAGAGACGGGGAACATATTCATAAATGTGTCTTAAAACTTATCTACAAGTGTCATTCCTAACTTTTCCTACCCTCCAAGTTTGGGCTTTACCACTCTTTATGGTTTCCTCAGCTCTATCCCAAATCCATTTCTTCACTTGTGGTAATTTAGTAATTTAGTAAACTCTAGCTTACTTTAGTTCTTTGTCTGAGCCATTCTTTATGAGACCAAACATCATCTCTCCCAGAAAATCTGTTCCAAACCTTCATTAAGGCTCTGGCTCTGAGTTCTTGAAGTGCCTTAAAGATGCCTCTCTCTTATTAACCTTCGACACTGCCCTTATTCTGATTTTACACATTTGAGAAGCCGTTTTTCACAATAGACGCTTTGTAGATATTTCCCTTGCAGCTTCAAATGCTACTAGAGTGAATGAAGAGAACAAGAAATAGAGGTAGTGTTACATTACACAGTGAGTTCAGGGAAGATGTGTCTGGGAGTGGGTAAGTAAAGAAAATACCACTGCAGGAGGTGAGCTAGGAGCATATTTGGAGGAAAAGCATTTCAGGCCAAGAGAAGAGCTAGTGCAAAGACCTTGAAGCAAGAGCAGGGAGGAGGCCTGTGTGATCAGAATGGAGACACAATACGCCTAAACAAAACATTATGAGTTCACCTTAGCCCTTCTATCAACTGCATCACACCGTTCATTCAAAGGAAGCTCCCCTTTTGCTAAAGAGGGCTGTACTCTGGTTCTGGTGCTCATTTAGAAAATGAACTCACACTTTTCGTAAGGACTTCTATTTCTTCTGGGCATTCTGAATGTTTGTATTTACCAATAAATACCTCTTCTGTTATTGAGTACAATGTCTGTCATAGAGTGCAACAATTTAGTATAGAAAATATTTTGCTTAATTATTCAGAGATCCTTGACTTTTCATTAAAACTAATTTTAGGGGCTCCTGGTTCAGTCAGTTAAATGTCTAACTCTTGGTTTTGGTTCAGGGCATGATCTTGTAGTTCCAAGATTGAGCCGCATATCGGGCTTCATGCTCAGTGGAGAGTCTGCTTGGAGGTTCTCTCCCTCTGCCCCTCCCCTGACACCCTCTCCCACTCTCTTTCTCTCTCAAATAAATAAATAAATAAATACATCTTTAAAGCTAATTTCAAAATAGAGTCCACACTGTCTGTAGCAGAATTACAAAGATCTAAGGAAAATCATGGGTCTTAGTATTAAGTATTTTGATTCCTAAGTTAAAATTTTGGTTAAGTTTCTGGTTTTGTGTTTTATTATTTGCCAACATATTATCTTACCTCATAAGTGTTTTGAAGAAAATTATGAATATTAAAAAGATTATATAACTATCATCCTACTACCAGCCAATTCAATCTACTTCAACATTTCTCAAATGTTGATGTGGCTTAGGATTTATAAATAATTTATATAAATTTCCATATTTTGTGGATTTCTCTGAATGATCTCAAAAATGGTTGTACAAGCTTATTTTGGACATTTCAATGGCCCCTTCATAATTTGCTACTGTAATTTCAGCGATTATCTGTGCATTTGTACTTATGATCATAAAAAACAATACTTTTTCAATGACCTTGTGCTAACAAGAAAAGGACAGGAAGGAATGTGCTTAATAAGCAAATAATACATTTATGATAAGTTGAAGGTAAAATGATGTCAAGGTACAAAATAAGGGCCATTCTTGTTAAGTAATTGAAATAGAAAAAGTGGTGACAGAATGGCATCATCACACGGAATTCAGGGTATGATCTTGTGTCATAGCTGTATTATATTGATGTAGCTGGCAGCAATTTATTTACAGGAAAATGAACTTCTTCAATCATGTGAAATAAATGATCTTATTTCTATTTTTTATTTCTAAATTCATTTGCATTTAACATATAAAAATTTTTTGACTTTTAGAATTGTACAGTAAAGAATGTATTCCAGTTTTAGGTTTATAGCATATAGCTAATAAAGTGATTTGCATTAAAACTGGATAGCCCTGAGAATTAGTTATTATTTTAAAGTGGGTAAAGATTTTATTCAAGTTTGATAAATACTGCAGTACTGTAATACACTTATTATGTGGAAAACGAAGTGATTTGTAACAAAAAAAGAGAAAGAAATATGAAGGTATTTTAACCATTCTGAACGAAAGTGACTCTGTGCAGGTATAATGAAAATAAGTTCAAGGTCACCTATGTTACTATAGAAACTAACATTGCAGAAAGTACTTGCTGAAAGTACTTGCAAACAACACTAAAAAAGACGAGTGAATTAATCACTCAGAGATATCATACATTTGGGATGAATGCTCATACTCTCAAATTAAAGCATTGTGGAAAGTGCATGAACTATACTATATTCCTTTTGTAGTCTATGCTTTTTATATGAGGTTTACTTATGTAGAAAAGTTAATCATATTTAATAATTTCACTTTTTTAAAAGGTACAAAATTGTATTTTGCTTCTTAGCAGTGAAACAGAAAGATACAATACATTTTGATAGACTTCTATCAATGCAAGCTTCCTCAATGTTCCTATCTTTCAAACTCAGATTGGAAGGCATATGTCAAAAAGGGAGGGACAAAAAGAAGAGAGCAGGGACAGAACAGACGTCTTTGTGAGGCTAATAGTACTCCCCAGTTTTCACTTTTCCTGAAGTTGAAGTATTTATGTGGTGGTGTAACTTTCCCCATAATCCCTGGAAAACTTTAATCTCTTATGAGAGGAGCAGAACAAGCCAATAGGTGTTAAGCCCAAACAATGGCTGCCACACTGTTCTGCATAACGTGGTTTAGAGGTTCTGCCCAGAAGCACAACAGCATTTCTCTGCTCTGACTCAGAGGTCTGGAAGTGAAAAAATGTGTGAGGATGCATGTATTTGGGGAGGGAATGTCAAGGTACTTTAAAAAGAATTCTCCAAGGTTAATTTGAATTTCCATGGTATGTTATCCTTTTCAGTAATTGCCGATAGTAAGTTACTGAACTCAATTGAGTCCAGGTGTGGGTGACAGCTGAAATCTCGGTAGTGAAAAAAACTACCCAGAAAGTAACTAGATTTTGAGGGAAGAAAAAATCCAACAAAACTATACAGTCAAAATATATGCTAAAAATGTGGAATAAAAACATAAGATAGGAAACACACAAAAGATCGAGGGAAATTAAGAAATATGAATTCATAGGCACAGTCTAAGAGAAATAAAGTAAAATGATTCAGATAACTAGGATGTATGCAAATATAAGTCAGTGGTTTTTTTTTTTTTACATGAACTGCAATACCAACCAGAAATCAGAGCAAACATGTATTTATAGCTAAAATGTCTTCAAATTAACCATCAAATAAATCATTATTAACTAGATGTCATGTTTTTCAATACTAATGAACTTTTTAGATCTTTAGCTAGATTACATTATCATGTCCCTAATGAGCTCCAAAATTGCAATCTAAATTCTAATGTTGGCAACTAGAATTTTGACCCATCATCATAATCTCTGTGCCATTGATTGCCATTTAGAATTTGTTTTTGGGCTCATACATAGATTTTTTTTTTTAAATTCTGGTGCAGTTTTCCATAAGAGGATTTAATCTATATACCCAGGGATACTTAATAGACATTCCCAGCGTTTAAGAACTTCTATTTCAGCATATCTGCAAGGAGCAAAACACCGATGGAGTATAAATCCCCCAAACCATTCCCTCCCGTCACCACTTATTAGAATGTCTCTGGCATTTCAAGGACAAGGCACAGTGTCGCAAGTGATTCAGTAGGTAAATCTTTATTTATTTTTATTATCCTCCTCCTCTCCTTTCCTGGAACGTACTCTTTATTTTATATTCCAGTTTGAGTAATAATCACGTTTTAATTCCTCATTTCCCACTGAACAGCCTGAGTGCCCTAACCTTAGTTGTGCTGACTGGCTTTCGCCCTGCATCGATTAAGAGTTCCCAGAGATAACAGTGTGTGCGGGCCCATGAATAATCTCCTTGCTTCTCAAGTCAATCCTTGTGCAGCTCTGCAGTCTGGCAATAACACCCACAACTTGAGGAGCGAGGGGCTAGCTGTGAACTCTGAAATAGCATATGCATGACCTTCTGTTGAAAAAAATAAAAATAGAAGAATTAATATTAATATCACAATTTTTTTTTCCCAAGGAAAAGATAATACTAAAACATTTTTCTCTTCTGCTCTGACTTTTCCTGGGAGACAGAATATTATGCTTAACAATCATCCTGGACAATTCCTCACAGATTTAGAACCTAAATCTAATAAAAGTAAAGACATTACCATTGTTAAAACAAACAAACAAACAAAAAAGCCAGAGGAACCTGCAAATAAGGAAGGTGTTTTTGGTCCTAACCAACTGGGGCTGGCTATAATGAAAGCTTCATCTCTATAATCCACTTCACAGTTTTAGCTCAGTCATCATCTCTGTCACTGTTTCCATCCCCACACCACTCCCTCTTTTGCCAGATTTTTCACTTTCCTACCCTGCTTGGTGTTGCTGTTATCATTCTACTTCACGAAACCAATCACATCATAGTGAGGCTCAGAGATGACTTCCCATTCCCTGCAGAAGAAAGTGTGTGCTTAGTCTGGCAAGAAAGTGCCTCCTTTATTGTGTGCTACCCTGATTGTCCAGGATTATTTCCCAACATACTCATCCCTCTACAAGCCTCCCACCCAATCTTGCTCTTACAAGGCTTCACACCATGCTTTAGATACATGTGAGAATTTGCTACCCTCATTCTTACCTGTCTAGGCTCATGTTGTTCCTCTTACCTTAAGTGATCTCCTCCTTATCTCAGGCAGCCTAAATGTGTCGTCACTTGACAAGGTCTAACACAGATGAACCTCCTCTTACTTTCTCGGGGCAATCAATAAACTTTACTTCTCAGAATATTACACTGTGTGTATCAAATATTGTATTAGGGTTATTTCTGTCTTTTTTCAATAGATTTTAAGTCCCAAGAAAGCAAAGACTGTATTGTATTCCTTTATGATTTCTCTTCAATCTCTTTAATTTGGCCTGTGAACAAGATCATTATCCAACTGTTTTCCCCTATCCAGTAGCTTGAGCCTCTACAGATTATAAGAAAAATTCTGTTGTGTATTGACAGCATGAGTGTTAACACAATTAAATAAAGTTGATGTCCATACACAAAGGTACATAGCACTACAATTCTTTCATCTTAAGTTTTCTCTAGAAATGCCCACATTAACATTAGAATCTATTGTTGTGCTAATGACTGAATTAAATTATTATTTTTATTATTAGGAAGTCAGGCACAGTAGAAAGAGTATACACTTTGCAATCAGGTCTCAGTTCACGGGTGTCTGGGTGGCTCAGTCGGTTAAGTATCTGCCTTCAGCTCAGGTCATGATCCCGGGGTCCTAGGATCAACCCCCTCATCTGACTCCCTGCTCAGCAGGGAATCTGTCTCTCCCTGTCCCTCTGTTCCTCCCCCTTGCTCATGCTCTTTCTCTCTTTCTCTCTCCCAAATAAATAAGATTTTAAAACAAAAAAAAAATCTCAGTTCAAATTTTATATTGCCATATACTAGATATTACACCGAGGAAAGTTACTTAACTCCTTAGATATCCCTAATGCAAATGAGATAAAATATTTATCTTTCAATGATATTTTGAATGTTCGGATAGATAAAATTGGGTGGAATAATAAAAAAGTTGCCGATATTCTACTGTCTTTACCTACACCCATGGAGTAGTTTTGCTGTGGAAGACAGTATACATGGTTCTCTATGGGATAGAAGATCAGTCAATGCTCAGTTTTCACTAGATGATGTACTATGATGTAGTTACTATAATGTTCCTATGCTTATCATGTGATGACGATGACCAGGACATGCATTGCTCTGCCCATCACTTCTCATCTATTCTCGTTAAAATCAAGGCACATAGTTTAACTTGGCTTACGTATGCATGAGAAATACAGTAAAACAACTTGGGCTAGTCCCAACTGGAGCACATGGAAGCAACCAGTTGAGCAATTAACCTGCTGTAGGTATGAGAATTTATAGCGGCAAAGCATTAAATTCAATCGCTATTAACTGAGCTTCTACTATGAGCTGATATTTTTAGTGCAGGAATGAAAAGACAAGTGAGATGCAGCCCCTGCCTTTGAAATGCTTATGGTTAGCTGTTACAGAGACTAGACTAGTGATATACTTGAAGAGCGATTTAAGAGAAAGACCATCAGAATGTAGGGAGAGAAGGGAAGTTTTGTTTTACTGTTGGGCTCTACATACCTCTCCTAGTCTTTGGAAGGCTTTAGTGTTTCTATATATGTCTTAATATTGTGGACTTTTAAATTTAATTCAAACCATTCATTTTAATGGGATTCTGAACAGTTTATGAGCATGGTATAACAAGGAATCATTGCTGATTTCTTTTTCCCCTAGTATCTCTATCCCTTCAGGGCTCATGTTGCTCTCTTTTCTCTCTCTGTGTGTGCCATACATGTATTCACAAATATATAGTACATATAACATATGTATACGAACTGCCAGACTCCATTCCAAATCAGGGAAGATGAACAGATCTTCGGTAATATGTTGGCTTCTGGAAGGTGCTCCAAACCCAATAAAGAAAGGAAGCAAATATTTCACCTCTGCGTTGTGACTAGTGGCTTGCAAGGTCCTTTGGGTGTTTAGGGACCTAGAAAAGTATATGAGGTACTGAAGAACAGTTCCACATAAATAGCATTATTCCTTAATGACATGGTTTTTAATGTTCACTCTTTAACCCTAAACAACATTATTTCTTGATGATATAGTTTAGAAATTATTCAAGGTCAATTATTATTTTAAGTATAGAAATTTCTGATAAATATTGAACAAAGAATCCAGTTTTGTATAGAATTATAAAGATTTATCTTATAGAGATCAATAAGGCTGTATTTCTACAAACCACATTTTTAAAAAAACACAGGAAAATAACTTTATCATTCACACCTTCAGTTATTTTTACCTAACCTTTTCCTCCCTTTACTTTTTACTTAGTACAAAATGCGCTGAAGAGAAAATTGGTTATTTTCAAAATGTGTCTCAAATCATTATTTGCATATATCTACCCGAGAGGCAGACAGACCTACAGGAGTTACATGCTATCAGAATATTCTATTTTAAATCTGACAAAGCACATCTATAATCAAATATTCAATTATAAATACAGATACACTGGAGGAAAACAATTTTTAAGAAGCTTATCTATATTCTTCCTTTTGCTCTTTATACTCAGATTCCAGCCACTCACATTGCAAATGAGTCTCATATGAACAGGGTATTAACAATGAGCTCCACAGAGTTTTATTATATTTTCCAGGCACAACACTACAAGTCTTATGGTGAGGTGTCTTTTTGTTCTGATAAGAACACATTTTATCTTTTACTTACAAATATATCTCTTTCCCCTACAGTGATACAATGGGTCCCCTTTAAAACTAGCATTTTCAGAACTGGCTTCACTTTAAGAAACATCTTTCTTCGACTTTCCCCTTAAACAGAAATTCTTTCAATACAGAGTTTAGAGGCAAAAGAAGTTTTGCATAGTAAGGAGAGTTGTTATTGTGAAATCTGTCTATAATACGCTATTGCTCAGATTTCAATTCTAATGATTTTTCAAAAGAGACATAACTTCTCCTAGAGCTTGAGGAAATAGGGTGTACTGATACTGTATCATAAGTAAGAGAATACAACAGTGAAATAAATTTCCACAGAAAGTATGAATGGCTGGTGCAAGCTGAGGACATGGGAAAAAAGATCGAGCCAAACTCTGAGCATGAGTATCCAGTCAAATTAGCACGCATTTCAACGCTTTTTACTTCTCTTATTTAAGAAATTGCTTATCAGGACACTTTATATCTCAGCATTTCTCTCTTTAAAATGGCCAATTAAGAGGGAATGCAAATGTTGAATCATGAAAGCGTATTTTGATTTTATAATAGCTTCCACTGTTGAGAGGATTTCTTTAAAAAAAATTACAAAATCCCTTGAAGAAGATTCCTATTTCTATTGTTATCGCACTATGTCTACAGGAAAAATCTTAATGCTTCTAATGAAAGACAACATGCATGTATTCCTCTCTAATTTGGGAGGTAGGTTATGGAACTGTCATTACTCCCCTGGACTTCTGTTTATACTCTCTAAGTATGTACAGGTAGAATATTTTTTAGAATGGCTTTGAGTATAATAAGCTTATCTTATTCTGACAAGATGATATAAAGCAAAAGCAAAAAGATAAATACAAGTACAGTCAGAAAAGAAAAAAAGGAAGGATGAATACATGTGATAAGACATTCTGAATCATGCATTTTGACATCAAATGGAAAGTGAGTGGTAAACATAGAACTTTAAAATGCACTTCATTTGGTTTCAAGTGACTAAAGGCATTGAGACCCACTATTGGCTTCATATCCACCTTCAGTTTGTAGAAGATCCATTACCCATAGTGAGAGAACACACTCTGCAGTTTTGCTTTGGGTTAATGCTCCTTACTAAAAATTCAGTTTAGAGTGAAATAATCGCCTCCCCTTACCATTTCAAAATGTCAAACAAATCTGAGGTATCATTATTGAATTATTGAAAGAATAATTCTCTCATTTTAAACTACAGATGGAGATGTGTCACTCTAATAGCAAATGGTTTGCCTCTAGAAAAGCGTAACTGCGTGCATGAGTGTGTGTGTCTGTGTGTGTGTGTGTATACAACATACACATCACAGCATGCAACACACAGGAAACATTGGTTAAGGTTCCAAATTGGGCAATATTATGAAGAGTTAATTCCCATTGGCTAGAAGCTCCAGACTATCACGGCCAAACTGGAAGCTTGAGTCTAACAGTTTATTTTTCTTATTTCAAAATTAGCTGAAGTAGCAGACACACAAGCATATATTAGACCTTGAACAAGGATAATAGGCAAATATATGTGTGTAGAATCTAAAGATGGAGAGGAAGTTTAGGGTTTATGCTTTCAGTTCCTTCAAACCAAACAATGTACATTTCAAAGTTCCGAAGGCATATTTGCACAGACATTCTAATTATTAGTTCACTTTATCTCTGCTGGCTCAACGTGGTTCTCAGCTTTTTAATCACTTTTCTACTGGCACAGCTAATGTGCCTACAAGTTGTCTAGAATTTTAATATTGCTAAATTTAGTGACACAAGTTGTGATTAAATTGTGAAAACTTGTTTAATGCAAACCCTGATTGAAAAGAATACATGCTTATTTAAGGAAAATGTACAACTTTGCAAAAATTATATAGCGCTATATATAGTTCCACATTTAACAGCTTTACCAACCTGCAAAAAAGTTGGTTCTTGTAGAAAACTGCCAGGCTATGTAGTCTGAAATCTGGAGTCATAATACCAGAGAGCTGTCAGTCAGCCATCCATCCATCTAATTGGCTTCTTACCATCTTTCCATCATGTTTTTTTTATAACTGGTCGCCTCTGGCTAAAATGCAAATCATGAGGAAGAGCCGTCTAGAAAAAGCTGCTGCTTTCTTAATTATCTGTCAGAGTATGGACCAGTGGACCCAGGGCCGCACTGTAGAGTTATGCTAAGCAGCAAGGCATCATGGGAATTGGAGTGACAGCTCATTTTCCTCCTGTGTTTTCTGTGTTCGAATGACAATGCAGAAATATGGGTTTTCCCACACTTTCTCTGAACACCTGGGCTATTGCTCAGGGGAGCACAAAGCCAAAACTGTCACATTTCCAGACATGGTCTTATTGCTGTCACTATGACAGGATTGTTGACAAATGCCAGCAGTCATCTCGGCATCTTGGGAAATGTCTGCCATGATTGTGTCAACAGCCTGACAGAAATTGTTAATGTTTAAACTTCTTCCACTGACAGAATCCTGTCTTGCTGACAATATTTGTCATATGAAACTCAATCTTTGTCAAACTTGCTTAAAAATTAACACTTTCTCAATTTCTTTTCTTTTCTTTCTTTTTTTTTTTTTTTTTTTGGTTTACTGCCTAGCAGTGCAAAATTTTAGCAATAAGATTTCAACAAGGTAATGTAACACAGTAATTTAAGTCCACATTCCATCCAAATCCTCCAACCCATTACTAACTTATGGCCACCTTGTCCTTTTGACCTTGCTACCAGAATAATTAGGCTATTCTATATGTATGTGCAGGTGGGTTGGTGGGTGTGGGGATGTGTGTGAGTGGTTATGTGGATTTATATATGTCCATGTATATACCTTGGGAATCAAACTTGGGAATTATTCAACATCTATCGTACACTATTTCTCAGTGTAAAATGCGGAAAATCAACTAAACCTTACAGAATTTTAACATATAGATATCAGTTGCAAATTTGTAGCTGTTCATTAACTAATTTCTTAACTTTAAGTTCTAACAATTTTATTTTGTTATCTTAAACTTTGATTAAAAATAAATGACAGGTTAAGCAATATCTTTTGCTGTAACTCTGTGAGAAGTTGTTTCTGTTTTTTCGAACATGTGATTTTTGTCAAATCTGGATGATAGGAATAGTTTGAATTTGAATTTCCTAATTCTAATAAATTTGTCAGGAAATATTTATGCAAGGGCTATAAAAGATATTAGCTTTTAGAAAGACATCCTCTTTAATATCCACAGGTGGCTGATTTTTTGAAATATTTTTGATGAGACACAATGCTCAGATTACTAGAAGGCAGTTAAATCATATGTGGCTGCACTAGAAATAGCCAGTCATCCACAGGATGCTACATTTCTTAGACACAGTGCAGAAAAGAGCAATTGGTTAGCTGAATACAGTGTCCATCTGTCCCTGACAGAACAATCCTTGTCAACTAAGAGTGACAGCTTGTTAATAATGACATAACTATTATTAGTTGTATTATTATTAGTGTGTCATAACACGTAAACATGGTATACACTTAAACCAGTAGGGACATATTAAAATAATTTATTATGAGTATGGCAATCTCCTAGAAAAATAGAACGTGTCTAGAAGCACAATTTACCTGGATCGCTGCCAAATATGATTTCTAGTTACTCTATAGACAGAGAATGGGCCAGGTACTGAAATAAGTAGACTTCTTGATTTGCCTTTTGGTTTCAGTTTTTTGTTGTTGTCAGAGCTTTGTATACATACTTTTAACAAATAAGCTTTATTTTTCAAAAAGTTTTGGGTTCATAAAAAATTGAACAGAAAGTACAGAGTGTTCATACGTATCTTCTGTCCCCACGGAAACACAACCTCTCCTGCTCACTCACTGTCCCACAGCAGAGTGGCACATTTGTTACAATTGATGAGCCTACACTGACACAACATTATTATATTATTTTTCTGTATCTTTTTAATTCAAATATTACCATAAGTATCCCCAATAGTATAATGAGATTGCTTAGATCAGGAGTTAGCAAACTTGTGATATAATAAAAATATTTTAAGTTTTTGTCTGTGTCATAATTATTCAATTCACCTTTTATAAAAGTGGTAAATGGGATGCCTGGGTGGCTAGTGGGATTAAACTTCTGCTTTCAGCTCAGGTCATGATCCTGGGGTCCTGGGATGGAGTCCTACATCGGGCTTTTTGCTGGGTGGGGAGCCTGCTTCTTTCTCTGCCTGACACTCCCCCTGCTTGTGCTCTCTCTCTTTCTGACAAAAAAATAAACAAAAAATCTTTTTAAAAAGTGGTAAGTAATATATTCTAAAATATGGGCATGGAACTCTTCCAATAAAACTTTACGTATAAAAGCAAGCAAAAAAAAAAAAAAAGCAAGCAGTTGCCTAGGTTCAATCTACTGGTTGTAATTTGCTGACTATGGGCTAAGTTTCAGAACATGGGCTAAGTAATTAAATAAACACTGATTTCAGATTTCCGTTCCTACATACTAGGGGTATGGTGATGAGCCTTTTTTCAATGTGTCACTTTGTTATTCCATTAATTACTCAAAATGACTCTTTAAGAACTTATTAATCTCCTGATACTACATGTAAGTGTTGGTAGCTCATGGAGGTTAAGCCATGCCCTCAGACTTCCCGGGGAATGAGAAGCAGATTTGGAATGCTAATATGGGTTTATCTAAATTCTTACCTCTCTCCTTTTCTCAATTACGATATACTGTCTGTAATTCTCAGTTACTTCTGAAATAAAATTCTGGGTCACGTTTGGAGACTTAGAGGTCAATGAAAGAAAAAAAGATGGATGGGGTGGAAGTATTAATGATTTGAGGGAAAATGTGCTTCTTTACCCTCAGAAATTGTTTCCCATGTTGACAACACAGGGTTCTCTGCTTTCACTTCCGCCAAATCTGGCCTGGGAAATCAGGGACAGAATGCAAAGAAGGAAGAGGAAATATATCTCCTCAATAACTGGTAAATATGTAAGAGCATTTGGTTCGACAACAGTATGCATGGAAGTTAATTTTATATGTCAGTGTCACTGGACCACAAGGTGTCCTGATATTAGATTAAACATTTCTGGGTGCATCTGTGAGAGTGTCTTTGGATGAGATTAACATTCAAATCAGTAGACTAAGTAAAGCAGAATGCCCTCAGTAATATATGTGGGCATCGTCTAATCTCTTAAGGGCCTGAAAAGGACAAAAAAGAGGAAGGGCAAATCTGCTTTCTTTCTGCCTGATTGTGTCTGAGCTGAGACATATATCTTCTGAACTCGGATTAGAATTTACAACATCAGTGTTCTTTTTTCTCAGTCCTTTGAATTTGGACTTGGACTACACCACCAGCTCTCCTTCGTCTCTGGCTTGCAGATGATGCATTGTGGTATTTACTTCCCAGCTTCCATAATCACAGGAGCCAATTCCTTATAATAAATCTCATATATATGAGATCTCATATATTTATTATATATACATATATAAAATCTTCTATTGTTTTTGTTCCTCTGGAGAAACCCAATACCTAATAGTATCAGGACTTCTTTTGTTTGTATATTATGACTAAAGATTCCTCCAGGCTGGGCCAAGTGGACTGACTTAATCTCACAGGACTGTACACCCAGCATCCTTCTCTGACTAAGCTGGAAGGTGCAGCATTGCTCCCTTCTGAATATAGACTCAGCCAGACTCTGTAAGATGTGTTGCATCAAGATCCTGCAGCCAAGAGATATATCTGCAGAAGTGGAGGGGTCATTCCCAGATAATGCCCCACGTTCTACCTTTTTCCTCTTTGAAAATTCAATATAATGAAAAGCAATTCAAATCCATAAATATGAACAGTGCTTCTATTTTGTTTTAGGTTAAGTGGCATAGAGGATTCAAAGAAACATAAACCCTGATTGCTGACTGCTGGGCAACCATGATAACACTTTTGAAATAACCCAGGAATAATATGATACAGTATTTAAAATTCAAGTAAGTAAACATTTGATTTAGCTTTAAGTAAGCATGTTTTTAGTATTTATGAAATACCATGAATTCTCCAGATATAGTGATGAGCTAGGTGACATGCAGTGAAATATCTCTTCGTCTCTTTTTCTCAAACTCAAACTTCCCTGGGGCCAAGAAGGTCTTTTAATAGACTTGAGGTTAGTTTTGAAGACATTGCATTAGTACATTGGAGCAGTTATGGGTTGAATTGTGTCTTCTAAAAAGATATGTTCAAGTCCTAACCCCTAGTACTCAGAAATGTGACCTTTTTGGATGTAGAGTCATTGCAGTTATAATTAGTTAAGATGAAGTCATCTTGGAGTAAAGTGAACCCTTAATCCAATATGACGGGTGTTCTAGAAACACCTGTCTGGAAAAGACACAGGGGGAAATAGCTATGTAACAATGGAAGCAGAGACTGGAAGTGATGCTTCTGAAAACCAAGGAAATCCAAGGATTGCCAACAGAAACCAGAATTTAGAAGAAACAAAGAAAGGGCAGCTGGGTGGCTCAGTCATTAAGTGTCTGCCTTCGGCTCAGGTCATGATCCCAGAGTCCTGGGATTGAGTCCCCCATAGGGCTCCCTGCTCAGCGGGAAGTCTGCTTCTCCCTCCCCGAAACCCCCTGCTTGAGTTCCCTCTCTCAATGTTTCTCTCTCTGTCAAATAAATAAATAAAATCTTAAAAAGAAAAAGAAAAAGCAGCAGCAGCAGCAGCAGCAGCAAGGAAAGATTCTTCTCTATGGCTTCAAAAAGAAGCATGACCCCGCCAACACCTTGGTTTCAGCCTTTTAGCTTGCAGAACTGTAAGACAATAATTTCTTGTTTCAAAGCTACAGTTTTTAAAATTTTTAAAAACTTTTTAATTTAAAAAAATATTTTTTTAATTTTTAAAATTTTTTAAAAAAATTTAAAGCTATAATTTAAAAAAAAATTAAGATTTTTATTTATTTATTTATTTGACAGGGGAGAGAGAGAGCGCGCAAGCTCACAAGCAGAAGGAGCTGCAGGCAGAAGAAGAGGGAGAAACAGGCTCTCCACTGAGCAGGGAGCCCAGTGGGGGGCTCTATCCCAGGCTCCCAGAATCCTGGGATCCTGGGATCATGACCTGAGCTGAAGGAAGACGCTTAACCAACTGAACCACCCAGGCACCCCTCAAGCTACAATTTTTTTCTTTTTAGCACTTTGTTATGGCAGCCCTAGGAAACTGATAAGGAGGCATTAAAGTATAAACATAATAGGTCTAATTTTAGAGCCCTGTAAATCTGAAATAAAACCTCAACTCCATCATGTACTTTTATGAAGTTTAATTCCTCATCTGTGTAATCAGAATTCCTCCCAAACAGAAGCTTCTTCATACTTACACTGGAGGATACTACTTACAAATAGCCAATGCTAATATGCTTACCATCTGTCCTACTGTCTTGACTAACCTAGGTTGGCAGTCAAGGCTACTGTGAGAATTTAACTGAATTCCAGCACCCTTCAGAGTGAGCCCATCAGTGTCAAAAAAGCACGGTGGCAAAGAGAAGGTGGTGAGGCTTTTTTCAACTTCCCCATGATTTCCCAAGATGATAGGTTATGAAATTTTTCCTGTCTAGAAATCTTTCCTTTGAGATTTGGAAGTTTGGAGTCACTTATGTGGTGACTAAATTGTTTTCCAAATCCAAACCAAGGACAAGTTTGTGAACTATAAGTAAGCCTATGGAATCAATGGGTCTGGATATCTAAAAAGCAGGACTGCCAAGTACTTTGGGCGTGCCTGGCACTGCATAAATCAACCTGTGAACTAGTCACTGATGGATACCCAGACACTCAGGAAAAACTATTGTTCTCTGTATAGACTATAAGTGTTGGAACACTGAAAGAGCCCCCCACTTTGTACTGGGTAAGAAGGCTTTTATTCCAAGGAGATCCATGAGGTTATGTTTCCATAGATTAGCTGCAGAAAAGGGAGAATAAGTGTAATGTTCACATCTTCTTTGGTCAATGAGTTTTAACTCTCTTTCACTTTTCAGTTACTATATAACACACTAACTAGGAAACCACTTATTTTCAAAATGTGCCTCAACTAGTCATTATTTTAATATGTCTACCTGAGGCACAGAGCTCTAACAGGTCTGTAGGGAGAATTAAGCTCTAATAGGTCTGTAGGGAGAATTGAGCACCTTGTTTTATAATACCCTCTGAAAGGAAGATGTTCTGTAAACATAGAATACTGTTTTAGGTAGGCAAAGCCAGATTGTGAGGGACATGGCAGAAATGAGGCCAGGAGACCCTGAACTTTCTCCCAAACCTCATATAAAAGTCACTTGAATCTCTGCAGTAATCTAAGGAGAAAAAAACTACTCCCTCTGAGAGGCCAAAAAGAGGACAGAAAAAAAAAAAAATGTTTAAAGGCTCTGCAGAAGTAAAAAGTGGATTTTGGTTCCACCTGAAGTAACGGACATTGATAGATGGTTTTACAGACTGTAATTATTTATAATCAAAAGTATTGCTCGATGCAAAATAACTGTATGATGCAAGGTTTAGAAAAAAAAGAATGGAAGGACTGAGTTAATAAGGTGACAAGTGAAGGTTAATAAATTATTATTCCGAGTTTTAGATAATTGGCATCATTTGGGAGTATGAAAAAAAAGAAAGAACCTGGAGAGAGATGAACTAGAATAGCAGAATGCTTTAACAAATGATCCATTTAATACCACTTATCATGCTATTTTGCCATTTCTCTCAGGTTTAGTTAAAAATCTTGATATCCTTTGGGAAAATGTGTCATAAAATGACAAAATGAGATAAATTATAATAAATTCAAAACAAAACACTTTTGAAGCCAAGCCTCATAGACCAGGGCTTATTTTAAATAAAACTAGCAATTTGTGGTTTATGATTAGACAAACTGGCAAAGCATCACATTTCTGTAAAAGTCCTACTTCTTTTTGCTCTTCTAATGTATACTTGATTGACAATTTAGATATTTAATTATTTTTAAAATCCCACCTTCCTTATTCCATAAAGGATTTGATTTGGCTTTTTAGAATGCTGCTGTAGGTAATCCCTTTAAACAGAAGTAGTGGTAATATGAACTGTGTTCTAATATTTTGCTAATAGCTACATATGTATTTAAGTGCATTAGGAAAATCCTAAGTCTTGAGTAATCTCCTTTCCACCCCAAACAGGAGAATTTCAGCATTTTAAAATACAGGACATCATTGTTGAATCTTTCCTTATTATTTCTCTTACTTCAACTAAATGAAGCTAAATTTTCCAGTGAAAATTGAACCTTAGATTTCCATCCTGGTAGAGAAGGCCAACAGAGAATTTTGTGACATGGTTTTATTCACATAAAGACGATGGGGATTAGGCATAAACCAACAATCTATTTCTCTATCTCATTTCAAGGAAGAGTGAAGGAAGCAAATCAACATTGTTATTTTGACATAACCCCCAAAGGTATGAGTAGTTGGTTTAGCCCTCAGACAAAACTCCTACTTGTAAGACTTGGAGGAGATGCTTTTGAAGAGATGTCAAAAGAGAAAACCAGAAATCCCATCAACCTGAAGAAGTTCATAGAAATGTATTGCATTCAATCCCTACACCTGCTATATTCTAAAATCTTATAGAATGGGGGTGTCTGCTAAGATTAAGGAGGAAGTTATTATTCTAGGTAACTGTTCTTGGGACTCTGGACTTCATGGGAAAAAAGAATCCTTGTCAGTCCCTATAGACTACTTCTCCACCCTACTCATTGTGTAAATATCCTGGAGCAGGCCTCTCATTACAATGTGAAGTTATGTTAATTTTCACTTCATTAGATGAGCTCAACCTCCCCAAGACTCTAAGTGACTTGCAGGAAAGTGTGTTGTCAGAAGGTGGGAAGGGCTGGAACTCTGCTCAGAGTTTAGCATATAATAGATATTCAATAAATATATTGGAATTATGGAGAAAATCAAAGACCCAAAAAGAAAATCTTCAAAGTCCATTACAACGGATTGCTAGAGTTTCCCTCTTCCATACAGATGTTTTCTGTTTCAATGCTCATTAGGCAGCTTTTGTTGTTGTTGGCACTGATTTGTTTGAACAGATTTTCTCCTTTCAGTTAGGATTAGGAATTCCTTAAGAACACAAATTACTATATATATATATATATATATATATATATATATACACACTATATATACTATATATATATAATGATCACTGTTATAAATCTGGGGGATCTATCTATCTATCTATCTATCTATATATATGTACATATATATGTCTATATATATGTGTATATATGTGTGTGTGTGTATATATATATCTATATAGATATATAGATAGATAGATAGATAGATCCCCCAGATTTATAACAGTGATCATATATAGCAATACCAAAATAAAACTTAGAGGAGGAAAATGGCTATGATCTTCAATGTTTGTATCTGCCAAAACTAATATGTTGCAATCCTAATGCCTAATGTGATGTTATTAAGAAGTGAGGCCTTTGGGAGGAGCTTAGGTCATGAGGATGGAGCTTTCATGAGTGGGATTAATGTTCTTATAAAAGAGACCCCAGGGAGCTTCCTAGCACCTTCTGCCTTCCAAAGATACAATGAGAAGTTTGTGAGCCTGAAAAGAGTCCTCATCCCCTGACTGTGCTGGCCAAATCTTAATACTGAACATCCAGCCTCCAAAACTGTGAGAAATAAACTTCTGTTGCTTATAAGCTACCCAGTCTATGGTATTTTGTCAGCCTGAGTGGACTAAGATAATGATCATAAGAAATAATGTTTTAGGGCTTTCTGTTTGACAGGATGACACTGATGAGGATGGTAATGACAAGGGTGACAGAGGCTGGGACAAATTGCATAAATAACTGTGATAATAATTCATTATTATACCATAGATGTACTAGCCATTCAAGCTGTGAGAAGCATTATCTCTAAGATGAGAATAATTTGAATGGAAGACGGATGTCTCCTACCTCACCCAGTACAATGTCAATTAACTACTAACTAAATGATAGTGGATTTTTTTTTTCCTTTGTTAGGAAGAGATAGGTAAATTCAGAAATTCTCACTATGTTCTTTAAACATTTAGATTCTCTGCCTTTCAAACTCTCTGTGTTGCTGTGTCTCAACAACTTCCCAGTGATAATAGAGAATCATTTATTTTATCAATGTAATCTCTCGATATCTAGAAATTTTATAAAGAAAACGTGGTTGGTTGAGAGTTCCAAGAAAAATAAAAACTAAGAAAAAGAACAAAGAGAAAAACGAATTAAAATGATGGCTGTATGTAGCCAAGGGTAATGTCCCTTTAAAAGAATGCTTTTCAATTAAGTTTCTGAAAACTGGCTTCTCCACTTTGACATGAAGGTTTTGGTATAACACATGTCAGTCTGGCCACTCCATTCCAGGAATGACTTTCAAATGTGCAGCAGATGGTAATCAAAATTGACTGGAGGCTTTTGAAGATATATGTTGTGATTAACCAGACATGGACTGCACAACCCAGAAATCAAGGAATGTCGGGGACTCTTGAAGAGGAATCTGATGATAATCTGGAGTGTTAAGATCAGGTGGCAACATAAGCCAGTTCCAGAACAGCATGGAATGTGACAAGACTTGTGGTGGGGTGAAGGAAGTTGTTACCAAAGTCATATATGAATGGCACTTCCTGACTTCTCATGTTAACCCTGTGACATATTAACATAAATCTAAAATATTATAACATCTGAATATGTGCTTGGGACAGCTCCCAAGCATTCACATACAGTAAGGACATTTGCAGCTTCTGAGAGTGTGTGCATGTATGGTAGAAAAGGAGCATACATGAACTGCACCCACCTCCATATGGCTTCCAAAATGTCCTCATTGTGATCACGATATGAATTAATGACAGGCATCAGTCACTCAGTTCTTACAGAGTTTTGACAACAATGGTTTGTTGGTAGTTTTGTATATAATTATTATGTCTACAATGAATGTCCTGCAGCATTTGGAAGAGTAAACAGGGTAAGACACTAGGAAGGGGGAAATAAATGAAGCATCTTCATTAGCTTAGATCTTGTTTCTAACTCCTGAAGTTTCAATTAGGAACTTATGAAACAAAAGCATAATAATAATAATTACTATTATTACTATAATTATTATTATTATACTCACTCTCCCTGAAAATGAAGGAGAAAGTTTTTGGCAATATGCTCCGTGATATTATTTTGAAATGTCAGAATTTCCTCCGTTCTAATCCCTCCATTAGTTCATTCATTTCTTTTCTCCCAGTTAGATTGCTATGAAAAGGTATCTGGGTTTCCACCTAAGGCCTCATGAATGAACATTAGAATAATAATTGCTGATGTTTACTGGAGATGTACTAAGGTTCATACACTGTTTAAGAGCTTTGCAGTTGCTACTAATCCTATGAATTAAGTATCAGTGTTCTTACTCCCATTGTACAGATAAGGAAACCAAGGCACAAAGAGGCCTGAGACGAGGTAGCTTCTGGATTGAGCTGGATTTAATTTTATTTAACTGTAGGGCTGTATTTAACCAGGTCAGAACGCCTTCTAGACTGAAGTCTTTAACTGCTATGCTTTCTTGCTCCTCCCCCACCATATTGTATCAGGCTGCACTTGCCGCAAGAGGAGTAGAGCCTGAAAAATCCCTGAAATCAATATTCTTTACTGTTGTGCCAGGATTTATTGAGCTCACAAATGGATATCAAGGACATTTTCAGAATTGCCTTTGAGAATAAAGGAGAAAAGGGCAGATTCACCTACAGAGAGTAAAGGTACATGTTAAACGAGACCTGCTCCCCAGTCATCCCCCTGCTACTATGGAGATGTGAACAAACTATGCCTCTTGTCTGGACTCCAGTTATTTCTCAGCTAAAGTGGAGAAGCTGACTACATCGTTTCTGTGGTCACCAATAACTCTAATATTCATACAACCATAGTATTTTTAAAGCAACATTAATTATAATGTCCTTAATCATTATCTGGACCTCAGCTACCATGGGATTTCCTCAGAGATGCTATCTGGAACACTTTATGTAAAGGTATCATCCCCTTCCTTTGAATTTCTACACCAGAACCTTCTTGTTTTCATTATAACAGTCTTTGCTGATGGCAGATAGGAGCTTATTTTTTTGTTTTATCATCTATCTCACCCAGTAGACTGCATGGTCCAAGAGGATGGAGACTTGGAATGTTTTATTTACCATTTTGGACTTGATATTAAACATAGAACTTTGCATATGCTTGACATGAAAAAATTATTTACCTCATTTATTTAGTAATGCATGGAAGGAATTGCACTACATTACTGTAGTAATGTAGTGCAAGATGATAACATTACCAGTCTGTTAATGAAAACTGCATCACTTACAAAGAATCATGGTTCTCATTAGCTTCATAATAGCTATAACAATAGCTAAGGTATTCTTTAAATCTCAAAATTATCTGCTATTTTTTTGAAATATGTACCCCAATGTTCATAGCAGTAATGTCCACAATCGCCAAACTGTGGAAAGAGCTGAGATGCCCTTCAACAGACAGAACGGATAACGGAGATGTGGTCCATATGTACAATGGAATATTACACAGCCATCAGAAAGCATGAATACCCAACTTTTGTATCAACATGGACAGGACTGGAGGAGGTTATGCTGAGTGAAATAAGTCAAGCAGAGTGAGTCAATTATCATATGGTTTCACTTACTTGTGGAGCATAAAGAATAACACGGAGGACATTAGGAGGAGGAAAGGAAAAGTAAATTGGGGTAAATTGGAGGGGGAGACGAAGCATGAGAGACTGTGGACTCTGAGAAACAAACTAAGGGTTTTGAGGGGGGTAATGGGTGAGCCTGGTGGTGGGTATTAAGGAAGGCACATATTGCATGGAGCACTGAGTGTGGTGCATAAACAATAAATCTTGAAACTGAAAAAAACAAAATTAAATTAAGATGTTAAAAAATTTAAAAAATTATTAGAGCACTCAAAAATGTGTAAATATCTTCATATACAAATTTTTCTTGTCTGGTTTTCTTCAATCTGATACCATTTTGAATTTCTATGATTTTGCTATTCTTTATGTAGTATATTGAAAGTGATAGCCTCCAGAATACTTGGAAGCTCTTCCAAAAGATATAGAATTTGCTTCTTCACTCCTTAAATTAAAGGAGGCTTCAATATTTGTTTTCATCAACTGAAATTAGCAGTAATGAGATTGTACCAGTCAAAACCCAAACCATAAGAGGCTTTGCAGCTTCTTGTCTTGCTGCTATTGGAAAAAAATGGCACCATTTGGGTAACTCAGCTCATCTACTAGATGGTGAAAAACCTCTGGCTCAGTCCTGCTTGTTGCCCCAACCACTGCATCTGTGAATGAGGCCTCCTGGGACTAGCCAGCCCAGGAGCACGTACCAGCTGCCTCCAGACACGTGAACTAATCCAGTGGTGGTCAGAGAAGCCTGACCAGACCTGGAAGACTGCCCAGTAGCATTGTGAGCTAAGTAAATTGTGGCTATTTTAAGCCACTGGATTTTGGAGTGGTTTGTTATGTAGAAAAAGCTAACAGATAAATTCTGCTGTATGATATTCTGCCATTTATCTCAATTGAAAAGGGGCAAGAACCCTGCACTATGCTTAATTTTTAAAACTATGCTCTGTATTTTTCTTTTCTTTGTCCGAATCAGAGTTGGTGTGAAGTTGGTGGGCCCCCTATAGAAGTCAAATCTTTTCCACACTTTTAAACTACATTTTTAATATAGAACACAATCCAACTTTTTATAATTGTGTATTATAGTACATAATTTATAATATGTATATATGTATATAAGTATGTATTATATATATGAATTTTATATAAAAAAGATAAAAAATATCCTTTAAGAGTTTTTGAAAATATCCCTTATAGTTAAGTTTGATTTTCAAATAGATAGTTCTTGTGGCATTCTTTTTGTATGATTGCAATTGTTTGTTTGCTTGTATTTGCTTTCTTCCAGGCTCTTTTCTTTTCTTTTCTTTTTTTTTTCAAAGATTTTATCTATTTATTCGACAGACAGAGACCACAAGTAGACAGAGAGGCAGGCAGAGAGAGAGAGGGAAGCAGGCTCCCTGCTGAGCAGAGAGCCCGATGCGGGACTCGATCCCAGGACCCCGAGACCATGACCCGAGCCAAAGGCAGCGGCCCAACCCACTGAGCCACCCAGGCGCCCCATCTTCCAGGCTCTTTTCTATTTACTATACTTGAGGTTACATGAAAACTGACATCTAGGTACATGAGTTATTACCTTAATTGCTGTCAGAGTCTCTGTACCCATATTTCATCAGACTGCTCCCATTTATATCATTCACTTCAACCTTTCATGGATAAATATATGGCACAAACAATGTTGTTCGCCCTTTGGACTAAAAGGCTTAGTAAATTATTTTCTTCTAGCTTGGAATGAATACTTCATAAAGCATTAACTCTAAGACTTTAGTAGATAAGGGAGGTGTGGGAGGCCGCGCAGTAGCTTGAGAGAGAACCAAATCAGCCCCTGACTCGTGCCTCCTTGAAACCTAAGGGTTAAAGCAATCCTGTGGTTAATAAGTTGAGGTGCTTGGGAATGGGCCTGTGCCATGGGTCTTATGCTCTCCTGCGCGACCACCCTCTGGGGCTTATCTGGAACAGGACATGCAGGCCTAAAGCCATGAATCAGTAACTTGACTTGCTGTCCCTGCAGGGGCCATAAACTGCACCTGATGCCCTTTTGGCCCTTCTCTGTCTACTTATCTATAGGGAACTCATCTTCAAGCAGCCCTCTTGGCGTCAGGATGTTTGCCCATGAGCCTTAAGAAACCTTCTAAGGGGAACCAGTGAAAACTATTTTAATAATGTAATGGATCACTGCTTCCTTGTGATTGTCTCTGTATGATATATATACCAGAGCACTCTTCTGAATAAACTGGCATTGCTTGGACATCATCCACTTTGCCCCTCCTGTCCCCATCTCTTTGTGTCTCGTCTTCATTTCACCATCCTCTTACCCTCTCGACCCTGGTCGTGTTGTCGCGCCGGCCGCGACAGGGAGGGAGATGAAGAGGCCTAGAGAAACAATAACCAAAATAAGGAAAAATGAACAAATGAATGAGTGAATTGAATGATTCTTCAAGGATAGTTAATATTAACTCTGATGTCTTTCTTCTCCAGTGCCTGACACTTCTTCTAAAGTGGACATTCAGCCCACATTACAGCCTGACTCAGGTCTAAGATGTACCAGTCATGCAATCTGCATTACATAACATTTTAAATGCAGGTCTCAGCAGGCTTGTAGCTTTTCAGATTCTCTGACAGATACTTAGTTTGACATTAGACTGCCTGATGAACCCAAGAAAGTGACAGGAACTCTATTAATATCTGGGTACAGAAGTCATAAGGGAACACAGTAGGTCAGGAAGAGAATCCTAAAGGAAGAAATTTTGTCCAAGAATAGACTCAATCACTTTTATTTGGTCAAAACTGGAGAAAGAGTTTGAAAGAAGAAGTGAAAGTGTTGGAGAGGAAAGACTGGCACACACATTTTTGAGAAGTTGACTGAAGAAGGAATAGATGAAAATAGAGATTCTATTTGTAAGTCTTAAGAGAAGAATGTCATTAAGGTGGTAGAGAGGGGGAGATGGATGGAGCCCAGAGGAAATGAGATCATGGGTGAGCAGCAGCACACAGTGAAGTGAGTAATTGTTGGCTGAATATGATTTGGCCAGAAATGTGTTTAGAACCTGAACATTTTTCACTTCCTGCTAATGATATGCAATATTTATTTATTTTTCCTCTCAATTTGCACGTGTTTGTTTGCAATCATCATAGTGGATAACTCCCTTATATCATAAGGCTGGCATGGCATAAGGTAATAAATATAATTGAATATGGAAAATATAAACTGCTAAAGGAATTTTGTAATAGTCATGGCAAAAGTAAGTATGTGTATGGGTATCCTCAAGAGCCAGTGTAGATAGCTTCCACAGAATTGAGGGGAAAGCAAACAAATAATGCAGTGAGATACCCCCACTCTCAGTGGCCACTCTGTCCAAGGGACCCATGGCCATATCCCTGAGGAGTATTCTGCAAGCTCAGTCGGGAAGGCCCTGCCAGCGTGGGGGGTGATGTGTTCGCTTATTGGATGCTACATTTTTATGTTGCTGGATTCTGAGGTCTTCTCTCAAACCGTCCATCACAAACAGACGCTAGAGAGATGGATGCTTTTTAAAAAAGAATTAAAATCTGTTTATTGCTCTAGGCATCTTTTACTTTGTTGTTTTGCCTCTCTCATTTTGGTGGTTCATATTTAAGGCTGCGACTAAAAATAATGATGAACCTGGAAAAAGAAAACACTCTCCTGCTATGCCTGCAGTTCATGTTTTTGATGCTATACTTGATGACAACTTTTTATTGTAAACTCCTGGGAATGGAGATGCACTTAGTGGGGTTTGGTGATAACTCTTGCATTCATTAGTGTCTTTGACATTGCTTAGAAGTTCATTGTAAGCATTATTTTGGTTTTAAAGGAAAGCATATCAGCCATCGACAGACCTAGTGAAGGCCACACAATAGGTTAGTGGAGATACGTGATCCACTCATATGAATATATCCATTCATATATGATATATCGACTCATATGGATATACTCATATCACATTGTGTCTATGCTCTAGGTTATTAGACGGGAAGTCTACGTTCTCTTGGAGCTCATTAGTATGCAGTCAATTAGTATGTGACAAGGCAGATTTGAGGTTGGAGTGCTTCTACTTTATTAAGGGTTTCTGCCCAGCTCCAGAGATTCCCCACTTTGAAAATTAATTCACCATTGGCCCTGAAGTTTAATGGTGAGCTTTATGGAAGAACCAATAATAATCTAGAAACTGAATACAGGTATAATCACATCTGAATGTATAAGCAATTTACACATACACATATATGTTATCATTTATATAAAGTAGAAAGACTACTATCATGTTCTTTATATGGTACAGGACCAAGAATACATATCACTTTTGGTAACCTTCATGCCTCTGAAGGTTTTTCTGCAAGTTTTACATATGCGTCAAATCACTTATCCTTTCCAATACTCTCCACTAACTATTCTCTCCACTATTCCAATCAATCTGTACCATCATAGTTATTTTTTTCCTTCAAAATTTATACAGACTATTTAAGATTTCACATATAAGTAAGATCAAGCAGTATTTGCATTTCTGTGTATGGCTTCATAGAAACAGACAATAGAACAGTGGTTGCCAGGGCCAGGGAAGAAGGGAGAAATTGGTCAAAAGACACAAACTTTTAGTTATAAGATGAGTAAGTTTTGGGGATCTAAAACACAGCATGCTGATAATTGTTAACAATACTGTACTGTATATTTAAAATTTGTTAAGAGAGCAAATCGTAACTGTTCTCAGCATACACACACACACAATGGTAGTTTTGTAATGTGTATTAATTAGCTTGATTGTAGAAATCTATACATATATTAAATCATCACATACACTCAAAAAATCAGATTGTACAACATAAATATATACACATTTTGTCCATCATTCCTTAATAAAGTGGAATTTTTTTTAAAAAATCCAAAATAGATACTGAATTTCATTTCAGAAAGGAAAACTTCAACATTTTCCACCTCTCTATGGTCTTATTATATATCCCCTTGTGCTCATACATCTATGATTTCTACACCCTCTTCATTTATTTACATCTGTTATAGATGTTTCACGCATGACAGACTAGCAAACTTGCACAGTGAGTGTTCTACACCTTTTCTACATTCCTTTCCAATATCTCCCTACCTTCTCTATTCCCTCTCATTTCTTCTATGTTTCTCAAAATAGTAAAGAAACTATTCAATTCAACAAATCATATTAAAGGTCATGTATTCAAATTACTCACAAACATTTCCAGATCAAATAATCTAATTCCTTGCTTTCTGTAGCATAGGAACTTAAAAAGACAGTGAAATGACTGTGATCCAGAATTTCACATTTAAAAAAAAACCTAAACAAACAAACAAACAAAACCCATCCACTTCTGTTCAGATACTCTTTTTAACTTCACAAGACTATTCGTCATTCTTAAACATCTCACGTTCCGTTCCCAGAGCTTTGAGTGTTTTCTCATTCCAGATATCCTACCTCTCATTCTCACTAGTCAAAAGCCCAATAAAACCTGACTTACAAAAAGCAGGTGAGAAGCCCATGGGCCATAGTTTGGCAAGTTGTTTTTTTTTTTTTTTAAATTCATTAAAACATTTTTTATCTAGATTACTAAATTATTTAGCACTACCTTAAATTTTGTTCTCAAGGATAATGTCTCACTCATTCCTCCCAGGACTGGACCTCCTATTTATTCTTCAAAATAACTTATATTAAAGCTTACCTAATAACTTAGAATTAATCTTGCTTTCTCCTAAAATTTCAGACTTTTGGTCATATCCTTTTAAGCTGTATATCACATTACAGAATGATTATATGAATATTTTCAACATTCCCTTCTATACACAAAGAAAAACAATTCTTACATATTTCTGTGTGTAAATATAAATATAGAAAAAATATAGGGCATTCTTTAGACCATAGTATGAGTTTACTATATTTGCTGAATGAATGGATGTAGGAATGACCAAATCAAATTGGAAGGAAAAGTGGTTTTTTCCTGGTGCCATAACCTAGAGTTATAATAACACCTTAATTTACTTTTTGTAAAGTTATTTGGAGAGACTTTCATCCACAAATTAAGATATTTTAAGCAGTTTAAGGGTAAGAATCATTTATTTTATTACTTGTTTCATTCTCCCTCCCTCCCCCAAAAAAGTACACCAAAGAAACTTCGGGGTTTGGACTAAGCATAAAGTTGTGAGGCAGTGACATTTAATGGAGCCAAGATCTGCCATTTTGAATCCCAATTATTTCAGGAAATTTGGTGGTGAGAGTAAGGGGTTCTTAGATTACAGGACCCATATTAATCTTTACCTGTCTAGCCCCTAAAATATGGTATATGTGCAGCCATGTTTTGATAATAAAATAAATGTATGAGAGATATGTGCATGAACTACAAAGGAGAAATTAAACTTTGTTAATAATAGGAGTTCTTATAGATGTTGCTTATCCAGAAATTATCTCTTTTTTTGTGTGTTTGTTGCTGTTCATTTCACAAATAGATATAAAGATGGTCTAAAACCTCTTGCTACTATATACGTAAAACAGGCATTTTTAATAAAGATCATTTTCCTTTTAAATGTAGGGGAATTTAAATCCTGTTGTTATATTTTAAAAACAGTCAAAAGACAGTATGTAGTGTCTTACTGAATATTTTTACAGGGACTTTCACATTTTATTTATTTATTTATTTGTTAAGATTTTATTTATTTATTTGTCAGAGAGAGAGAGAGCACAAGCAGGCAGAATGGCAGGCAGCTGCAGAGAGAGAAGAAGGCTCCCCACTAGGCAAGGAGCCCGATGCAGGACTTGATCCCAGGACCCTGGGATCATGACCCGAGTGAAGGGAGCCACCCAACTGACTGAGCCACCCAGGCATCCTAGGGACTTTCACATTTTAAAGGAAAGCATAGGATACTATATTCCAGCATCTCATTTCCTCAAATGATGTGTGCAGATCCCACAAGAATCAACAGAGCTGGTTCAACGCATGAATCCATATCACAAAGATATGCAGAGGATAACATACAGTCCTTTCCCCTAAGGGTGTTCTTGGCACCTTATCTGGGTTGTTAACTATCATACACAGCTTCAAGCACACTTTTAAGAATGTATTTATATATGTTAATGCTTACTATCATATACCTTGCCTAGAAAGTATCGTTAAAAATGGATTTATCACCATTCGCAATTGAAAATCTCACATATGTAGTGTTATATATACATATATAGTGTTATATATATAGGTGTTATATATATAGGTGTTAGTAGAAGTGTCTCAAACTAGGGAATCCAACCATCATTTTAGTTTATATTGTCATGGCCAAATGGGGCAGACCAGTCTAATAGCAACCCTCCCAGAAGGTATCCCTGGCTTACTGTTGTTGAATTTTTCATTTGCAGATTCTCAAAAGGTGTGGGATGAACTGGTGGGAGGTGCATATCCACTATGAATTGATCGTGCGCATGTGAGTTAATATTTAGTTTTTAGTTCTGAGGATTTGAGAGTGAGATAATGAGGTTGAGGAATTTGTTAGGGATGGAAAGAGTGACAGAAAGTAGAAACGTGGTAGAGTGAGAGTGAGAGAAAAGGTCCTAAATATAACCTTTATATAATTCACAGTGTTTCCTAGGCCAGATAATGTCATTAATCGGCTTTTATGAAGCGGAAGTTTTTTGGTAATGTCTTGAGCCATTCATCGTGTGTGCATTCTAGTGTGTATCAGCTGTAACCAGGTTGTGTGTAGAAGGTACAGTGCCTTTTACCTTGGAGCGAATTTTAACTGTTATGTTGGTAGGAGTTGTACCACAGAGAATACAAGATTTTCTTCTGATACTGACCTCAAAATATGGGTTAGAGGTATTCTCAGTTCTTGAATGGTTTGATTAAACTAAGGTAAAATTTGTTTCCCCTCAAGGCTTTTATGACTTGCTATATACCCTCAAATTTGTCTTTTATTATCTTTCTTTCACACTCTAGCCTAACCAGTCATTTCTACTTTAATAAAAAAATGCCTTTATCTGTTTTTTTCACCTTAAAAGTCAATTTTCCTTCCTTTTTGCTTTTCAGACAATTTTAATTTTTTTCTTTGAAGGAGCTAGTGTTCTATAGTAATGGGATATATATCTATAAACATCTATAAACCTAAGAAAGTTGAATTATTGTCCATCCTCAATTACATAAATTTTTTCTAGGGAGATGAGAGAAAGGACTGGAAATTCTTGGGTGCTAATGTCTTCCTTGGAGCAAAACAATTGGATAGATTCTTCATAGTTTATCTTTTTAAATTTTGCCAGTATGGGATATTGGTTCACTTAATGGTACTTTTACTTATGATATCTGTACATTTCCTTATCTCTGGACTCCTAAATTATAGATATCAGATGCCCCTTTGGTTGTTTCACTTAAGGAGGCATAAATTGTATTAATTTCTAACCTATTTATGTTCTAAGACTATTTGGAAATGTCTAACCACATGTTGAGTATTTTCTAAATTGACCATTTCACATTTAATTTTTTTTCTAGTTAAATGAGCTTGAACTCATTTACAAAAATAAAGAATGACATTCTTCTTTTTTTTTTTTTAGCTGTGAGTCTACCCCAGAATCCTATCTGAATGTTTCCTGTAGTGTATATTCCATGTTAATTTAATTTACAACTTGAAATTGTATTTAATATTTTCTTAAAAAAACGCTTTGAAATTGCCTTATGTAGTGTACTTTCTATTTTCTGTTTAAAATTTTTTTATATCCGTACTATCTAAATTTTCTTTTTCTCTATTCTGTTGCTTTTAAATATTTTCCAGTATCAATAGGCTAATGATTAGTTGAGCTATTTGGTGTAGATTTATAGTCCAGGATAATCAGAATGTCACAAAATCTTGAATACTATAGCATTGGGGTGGGGGGGGTCTATCTTTCTAAAATTTAACCCTTTAATTATAGCCCTTAACTTGCTTCTAAACAAGTGTTTTGATTTAATTTCTCTGTGTTTGACTTTTTTGTAATGGCTCCACAATGTAACATTTTTTGAGAAAACCATGAAGAAGGAGTAGCTCATTTAGAACACAAGGTAGAAACCTGAGTGGAAAGACCCACAATGAACAACTTATTGCTGTACACATGTATATGGCAAAGCCTCAAAACATGATGTTGGCAGAAAGATACTGAACTCCCAAGTTCATAAATTGTCGGATTTTTCTGATATAACATTCAAAATCCACAGAATGAATCTATGGAATGTGAAGTCAAATAATGGTTACCTGTTTTAAAGGAAGGTTGAGTGATGGCTGGAATGTTGGCAGTTTTCTATTTTGATCTTCTATTTTCTATTTTGATCTGGGTGCTCATTCCATGGGTGCATTCATCATGGTATACACTTAGGATTTTTGAACTTCTCTATATTGAAATAATATATATATGCAAATAATATATTATATATTGAATAATACTATATTCAAAAAAGATTAATGACAACAATGAAACCTACATATTCAATTCTAATGAATTGATTGTAAAATGAAAGAGCTCTTTCAAATACCGCCCACATGCATATCTTCCTTTGAGTCCTTGACTCTTTATATTTTACTTTATTTAGACAAGGACAAGCTCATCTCCTACTTCTCACGAGACAATTGTTTCTTACAGCAAATCTGTGCCAATACTGTTACAAATATATGGGTCTGAATGCCTTCCTTCCGATAATTCTCTCTCCCTTCTGTCTCTCTGTCTCTTTCTTTCTATCCCTGCTCCCCTGACAAACACACAAACTGAATATATATTGAAACACTCTTTGATATTCAAATTTTAAAAGAAGAAAAGAAAATTATATTCTTAATGCCCCTTATTATTTTTTAGACATTACATACATATCAAGAAATACTTGATACATCATTTCTGAAGAATTAAAATTTGTAAACAACTTCAGGATAATATTTTTGCAGATACAATAAAATAATTTTTATGTCAAACCAAGATATCCTTTCCTAACTTTCAGTAAAGCCCAGAGGGGCAAAGGTGAGTACTATGCTAAAAATATGGTAGCAGGAAGGGAGGCAGGGAAAGGGTAGGAGGCGGGTTTAGAATTGTCAGAACATTTTGTGCCTCCAAAATTATTCTAATTCCATTCAATTTTAATTCAGGGTGAAGATTCGGGTCAGTTGCTCAGTAATCCAATCTGGCTCTCCCTTCTAGGCTACTATTATTAACTCTTTTATTCAGATGTTATTCAAATGAGTTTCTCTATTAAAAAAAGCAAACTGATGCAGGCAAAACATATTGTTAGTAAATCTTCCCCAGTTTGGCAACACATTAATGATAGATCTGGCATTCTCAGTGTCAAAAACTCTATCGGCATCTGTTACAACAGAATCAAGATAAAATGAGCTAAATGAAAACAAATGGAGACAGGGAGGGGAAAGTGCTATAAAATATTTGAAATGCTCTACAGATTCTTTGTCCCTAAAGACTCTCCTACTTTTCATCAAATTGATCGAGAATTTGGTACCACATCTTGTAGGTAACTTTCCCGCTTAAATACAAGTGGGTAAACATGTAGTGGTTTGGAAAAATTGTCTGTAGACAGGTGCTGCCAATATGAAGGGTCAGAAAAGTGTCTTTGATGGACTTCTGTTTCTTTTGTGATCATCTTGCCTTTCTTTACATCTCTTCCACGAGGCATGTGTTGTCCTGTTCTGTACCTAGATATCCAAGAGGTCAAGTGCACTGCCTGACCCAGGCATTAGACAAGACTGTACTTTTACTTGTCCATGTAAAAGTTCATCTTCCTTGAATCCCATTCTGGAAAAATCTTGTTCTCTAAACTATTGCACTTATCCGACAATCTGGCCTGACTAAAGTAATTCTTCATTAACAGCTCATCTCACTAAAGTAATTAATAGTCATGTAGATTAGTGGTAATGGACGTAAACTCTGGAGCTGGGGTTCAAATACAGCCACTAGCCATGGGATCTTGAGCAAATTTCTTGACCTCTCCTCAGTTTTCTCATTTGTAGAATGAGTGATAGAAATAGGCCCCATCTAAGGGGCTTGTAAGAGACTGAATGAATTAAAATACGCAAACTGTTAGTGATGGTATCTGGCATATAGTAAGTGCTGTTTGATCATTAACTGATTATTACTTATTATGCTCCCAGGGGAGTTTGCTTTTCAATAGGAATTCTTCAAGATGCCAACAATCTAAATTAAAAGAAAGACTTTCTAATTGAGAAAATACCAGACAGCTTATGAGGCACTTAGAAAAAAAATGTGGACAAATACTTTAAGAACCCTCAAAATATGACCTCCCCCTAATGTATGACAACTACTAGGGTCCAGATAATGGAGGGCCAGTGATATTAAATGGCCTGACTAGGGACAGAGTTAGTAAATAGTGGTGTTGGAGTTTATGGCTGTGGAGACTCAAGGTGTAGCATGAGCGGTCTGGAATACAGAACTTCTAATGAGAGGACGCAGTCCAAAGAGCTTCAGCTAGCCAAACATGTCTATCCTCAGATTCTCCAATCTGCATATCTTTCTAGGTGTGACTTCAGCCTCTGGGTAATATATTCAGGTGCCTCCAAGACATCTCTGTTTCTGTATCCCAGTGGAAAATCACACAATCTTTGACTACACTGATCCTCTCTCCTGTCCTGGCACCCACTCAGTTATCCAAGCCAACATACTGGCAATACCCGAATTCCTTTCTCTCCACCTGCATTTTTCTTTAACCCCAGATCCTCTACCTTAATTCAGAGTACGATTTTCTCCTACTGAAGTGACAACATTCACATAACTGATCTCCTCAATATCATCCCCATGACCCACTCTTACAATTATCTCTAGAATTATCTCTAGAAAGCATGAAAGATCAAGCTAATCCCGCTCTTGAAACTCTACCGAGGCTCCCAGTTGCCCACGAGTTCAAGATCAAATTTCAAAACACTGCTCCCAGGTTTCTGCACGATTTTGCTTAGGGCCTAACTTTCCCATAGCCACTCCCTTGCATTTCCTGATGCAGCTACCTGAGGTACGGGCCACCCCCTGGAGAACATTCTGCAATCTCTCAGCTCTGTGGAGTCCCGTATGCTGTTCCTTCTGCCTGCGATAGTTCTTCCCTCAGGTGGTATTCCTGTATATTTGACACCTAGATCGGGTAACTCAGGAAAATAGTCCACCTTTTATATATGATTTGACGATGTATGTGTATGTATTCATATATAGTACACCTTCACGGTTTGTACTCTTTTACTATTTTCCATATTAAATTCAAATTAAAACTTCAAGTAGGCATATAGAATTACAGAATGATGGTAACTCAAGTTCTGTGTCTTCATCTTTACAATTATGAGGCTAACATTGTTTATTTGAAATCTGTTGTTTTTGAAGAGGAATATTTTGTGCCACTCAGGTTGAAGACAGTGACCGTGTTTGAAATGAGCACCCACGATTCTGCAGTGTGTTATTAACTTACTTTAGAAATGCAAATATGTAGCTGAGTTGGAATGTGTTGAGGGCCGGATGTATGAACTGGGATTTCTCCAAATTAATTTTCACGTAGAATAAAGTGTTTATGAAAGCGAAAGTTTAGGAATTAGATTTTTTAACTGAATGAAATCTTCAGTCATTGTTTAGAAAGTAGGGCATTTTTTTTTCAGTTTCTTCCACCAAATCATAATCTTTTTAAGAACATGGATTTATTTTTAATTTATGCTTGAATTCCAGTCATCAAATTTAGCACCTATCCATAACATATACTTAATATATGCCCGATGAATTTTAAATAGCAGAATTGAGGACCACCCACATATAGTGTTAACTGAAGTGAACCACAGAGGTGAACCCAGCTGGGCAGCCCTTCATCACTACCAGACTTCTCTCTCTTTCTGTCATCAAGGAACACCCCTGGAATAGTTTTAAGACAACACATCTCTCAATATTTCTTCTTTTCTTTGCATAATTGTCTTCCTCTATGCATCCCTATCTCATAGCAGCTAGTTAGATGGAATTTGGTTTCTAGGACTTGAGTCCTAGGGAGATAATCCTTACCAAGTGAGAGATAAATAATCTCCTAGAAGGAATTTACCATTTTCTAGATAATATCCCAATTTATTGTGCCCCTTCCCTGCTTCTACGATCCATATTCTTGACTCAGAGAAGACAGTATATTTCCAGTTCTCTAGCATATCCTATGGAATGACAACCTCCCTAAATTATAGCCTCTCTTATTTTCTTTCTAACAAAACAGTCTCACATAGAGTTCACTTTGAAGTTTTGATCTCAGAATGAACTCCTTGGATAAATAGATCATTAGAAAAAGTTCGTATTCCTTCAAAAATTTATGGAAAATTATTCTTCCCCCAAGCCATAAAATACTCCTTTCAGAAAATTTAACATACCTTGGAGCTCAGTTTCATATGAGATCTTTTCTACTCTCTGAGTGTGAGAAGGCCCAGAAAATTGAAATACTATGGAGGAGTAGGACAAATTGTTGGTTTTCCATACATTTTGGAGGTTATAAGTTATCTAGGTGTACATTTTCCATACCCCAGCAAAGAAGACACATACTTTCTCACTGACTGGTTCTCATGGATAAGATTCTATGTCTGCTAAGGGCATATCTTAATGGGGTAGACTTCTTGGGTGTTTAATTATCCAATATGCTAACTCTAGGAAAGATCAGATAGAAAACGTTTATCATTGTAGTTGAGCATGAGAATCCAAGATATATGAAAAGCAGTGGTTATAACAGTGATGTTTAACATCTATGCACATTCAATTACTACACTACCAGACATACCTTATGGGAATTCCTCCCATGATATAAATAAGGAAGTCAAGGAACAGAAATGTTCAGAAACTTTCCAAAGTTTATAGAGCAAGTGAATGACAGAAACCAGATGGAAACCCACATAACTGTACTCCAGAGCTCAGTTTTTATATCTCCACTTCTAAAGTGTCCAACATTTCTACCAGTTGAATGTAAATTTCTATAAAGACCATATCCTTGTTTCTGGATCCCCATGCAGTGCTCACGCCAAGAACCCATAATTCTTAATTACATTTTTTATACCACGTGTGAAAGAATTAATTACAAGTGTGTTGAAGGTAAGAGCTGCCACATCTTTTATAATACCTTACAGAGTGCAAGTAACACCCAACTTTGTTTTTTTTTTCCATTTTAGATTGATTTAAGCTTATTAAAACAAAGTATGTAAAGAAAAATGCTTTTAAAAATCAAAACCACATTGAGATACCACCTTATACCAGTTAATGGCCAAAATTAACAAGACCGTAGACAATAAGTGTTGGAGAGGATGTGGAGAAAGCGGAACCCTCTTACACTGTTGGTGGGAATGCAATTGGTACAGTCACTTTGGAAAACAGTGTGGAGATTCCTCAAGAAATTAAAAATAGAGCTACCTTATGACCCTGCGATTGCACTACTGAGTATTTACCCCAAAGATACAGATGTAATGAAAAGAAGGGCCAGGGCACCTGGGTGGCTCAGTGTTAACCCACTGAAGCCTCTGCCTTCAGCTCAGGTCATGATCCCAGGGTCCTGGGATCTAGCCCCACGTCAAGCTCTCTGCTCAGCAGGGAGCCTGCTTCCTCCTCTCTCTCTCTGCCTACTTGTGATCTCTATCTGTCAAATAAATAAAATGAAATCTTAAAAAAAAAAAAAAAAGAAAAGAAAAGAAGGGCCATCTGTACCACAATGTTCATAGCAGCAATGGCCACAGTTGCCAAACTATGGAAAGAGCCAAGATGTCCTTCAACAGATGAATGAAAAAAGAAGATATGGTCCATATATACAATGGAATATTATGCCTCCATCAGAAAGGATGAATACCCAACTTTTGCATCAACATGGACAGGACTGGAGGAGATTATGCTGAGTGAAATAAGTCAAGCAGTGAGAGTCAACTATCATATGGTTTCATTTACTTGTGGAGCATAAGGAATAACACAGAGGACATTGGGTGAAGGAGAGGAGAAGTGAGTTGGGGGAAATTGGAGGGGGAGATGAAGCATGAGAGTCTGTGGACTCTGAGAAACAAACTGAGGGTTTTGGAGGGGAAGGGGGTAGGAGGATGGGTGAGCCTGGTGATGGGTATTAAGGAGGGCACGTATTGCATGGAGCACTGGGTGTGGTGCATAAACAATGAATCTTGGAACACTGAAAAAATAAAATAAAATTAAAAAAAGATACTCTTCATTAATGACAATTTTGTAAAGAATATTGTGCTCAGAATGGGGCAGCGGAAAGAGCAAAATAACAATAGCTAACATTTTTCTAATACTTAATATGAGCCAAGATTGTCATGGATTATCCCATGTAATTATTATAACAACCCTCAGATTGCAGTTGCTACAATTATCCCTAATTTCGTAGGTGGGAAATTGGGTCTCAGAGTTACCAGGTATCTTGTTAGTTTACAAAGCTGGCAAGTAGTAGAGCCAGGATGGAACCTAAGTAGTCTGTTATCATGGCTTGTTTTTTTTTGTTGTTGTTTTTTTGTTGTTTTTTTTTTTCATTAATTGCCATAATACAACACTGAGAAATGCCATCCCTCTTTTATATTGATTGATCTGGATTTACAAACATCTCAGATTTGTCTTATATACTCTTATATACGTAGTTTATAAACTACGTAAAGTAAACTCCCACATATGGGTCTCATCAAGAAGGATTCTGGGGGCACCTGGGTGGCTCAGTGGGTTAAAGCCTCTGCCTTCATCTCGGGTCATGATCCCGGGGTTCTGGGATCAAGCCCCGCATCAGGCTTTCTGCTCAGCGGGGAGCCTGCTTTCTCCTCTCTCTCTGCCTGCCTCTCTGCCTACTTGTGATCTCTGTCTGTCAAATAAATAAGTAAAAATCTTAAAAAAAAAAAAAAAAAGGGATTCTGGCCTTTCCTTGGGACTCCGTGTGCATATTTTCTGTTGATCGCTAGAGGGCAACCGTCATATTTTCAGGGTGGATTGATGCCAACTGGAAATGCTGACTCTACAAAATAGGCAACCATGTGCAGTTTTGAAGGGAAAATATAAAAAATTTAATTACCCACGAGTTCAACAAATATTTTTATGTGCCACGTTGGAGGCAAAGAGAGAGGTACTGTACTCCAGGGGTTTATGACATATTTGGAGAGATCTATACAGGCCTAATAAATCTAAAATAAGTAGTGTAGACAGTAAACTTTATAAGCAGAAACAAAGAAATAACATTGCATGAATATAGAGCGCTTTTAAAATTTCACAGTCTTTGTGTCTACTTATTTGATTCTCACACTTTTCCATGGGAAGTGTAATCATCTCTACCTAGCAGATGAGAGACCTGATACTAGGAGACAAAGTAACTTGTCCCAGCCACTGGTGTGCTGTTAGTGTGGTGAAATTTTCACTTGTTTTTTTCAAACCTCCTTCTAACCCATTGTTCTTCTGACTCTCACAGGGACTTAATGTACAACTGATAGAAATTGACCATTTTCATCACCTTGGTGTTTGTAGGTGATTGATTTTTTCTCTACTCTTTCCATCTGTCTAGATACACTTGGTGCATTTTTATTGTTGTTTGCAGAGTTAAAGCCTAAGATGGCTGAATGGATCAAACATGTGTGTGTGTTCTTAAGTTTCATTTAAAAAAACCCTACAACTCAGTTCTATGCCTCAGACCTTGTTTGCCAAGTTTCAACAAGGAGAGAATTTTTATGGTCAAATTATAAAACCCTGAAAATAGGACTTTATAATGGAAATGCTGATACAACCGTAACTATAGTATTGCAATTGCATCACTATAAGAAAATTGGTTTAGATAATATACCCTTCTGGAATGAATGCCATTCTAAATGATTGTGCATCTCCATAAATCTAAGCTAACTCAGTAATTCAAAATTACTAAGATTTAAGTTTAGTACCAATAAGCAATAAACTTATGGCTACTGCTATAATAACTGTTGGTCGCTACACCCTTATTTCACAGCAGGTGGTCTGCTCCATGCTGGTTGCAGGCTGAATGAAAGCAGGCAATATTTTGAAACTAATTCCTGAAGTTGATGGGAGACTCCAGAGCCATTTCAACTGGTGAAATAGTGTTGTGTTTCATGCATTTTTTTCTTTTTAAATTAAATGCTCTGAGACACTTGACCTTTCTGACAAATGAAGGGCAAACACAGCTTTACTTTCATTTCATGTCACAATTATAAGTCTCTAGATATTTAAAATTGTCGTGAGCAGATTGTTTTTAGCTCGTAAGCCATTATTTCCCCATTGAGAAGGAAAGATAACTTATTTGTCATTGAATGGATTTCTTTGAGTCAAAAAAACTGAAAAGAGTCTTCATTTAATCCGTCCATATTTGACTCTGGACAAGCAATCCAAGATATCTTGCTCCCTTATTCCTAATTTCTTTGTTAAACTGCCACATACTTTGTTTATATAAGTTCAGGTCTAATGACTTAAAACATCCACTTTTAAATGATGAGGTAGACATCTGAAAACTTCCTTTCTGGTTTTATAAACATGTTAAGTAAGAAATAGTACCATGCAATCACTGATGGGATTCAGTCCTCCTGGTTTTAGAATCTAAGGCTTTTTATTTTTTATTTTTTTTTTTTTGAATTTTGATGAAGTGTTGTTGTGAATTATTACACAGTTTGTTAAGAAATCTTTAACAGGGACACCTGGGTGACTCAGTCATTTAAGCATCTGATTCTTGGTTTCAGCCTAGGTCATGATCTCAGGGTCATTATATCCTGCTGGCACTGGGCTCCATGCTCAGCAGGAAGTCTACTTGAGATTCTTCCCCTCTGCCCTCTCACTGCTAACACATACTCTCTCTCTCTCCCTCTCTTCCTCTCTCTCTCACAAACAAATAAATCCTTAAAAAAAAAAAAAAAAATCTTGTTAATAGCAATTTAGAAGACTTAGAGTTTGGTCTAGATTTGTGTAATTTGAAGTGCAATGTTATCCCATTTTCTTTTTTTTTTTTAATACTTCTTTACATAGAACAGAATCTTACATAGAATAGTCAATAAATCCTTTTCTCTTTTCTTTACTTTGAAGAAAGTGGGGTACATTTAAAGGAGAAAGTGGAATTAAAGATAAAAAAAGACAGAAGTGATTGATGTAGCCAAAATCTGGTGGCAAGTATTGAAAATAGTAAAGAACATAGGTTAAAACCCTAACTGGACCATAATGTTGATTATGAAATAAAAAGAAGTGATTTAAGCATCATGGATACCATGAAACAATAACTATAGTGTGAAATAGTTTTACAGAAACCTCAGTTGAAAATGATGTTCTCTTTAGCTAGGGTTTTTCCCTTCAAATATAAACTATTAAACATTTTAACCACTTAATATTTGAATATAAAAATATCAAATAAATTATATAATGCCTTTATTCGTGGACAGGAAAGCATATTTATTTTTTGAAATTTGTTGTCAGTGCTTTGACTAAAATAATCATAATGGGTTCTAACCTGTGGAACCTTACAGACTTTCGGACTGTGTGTGATTACAAAACACTTTTCATAAAGTTTCCACACCGCTGAGCTTTGAGAGTTCATTGATTTGCTTGTTACTGTCTTACGAAGTCATAGGCACCCCGTTCCCTATCAATCCATTTGGGGAACTCACCCCCAGACAATAATTTAGAATGACCCACTGAGGGAATGTTTAATCTTTCAAGTGGCCCTTGAATCCCCTGCTCGACTCCAAGACAGCATCTGAATACATGGAGGAAGGGGTTTCATGTGACCATAGGATAGCAAAAGGGTGGTATTGGGGTTCGCACATCTATCCTGTGGTCTCTTTAGTAATGTCCTATGCCCACCTGGTCTGTTTGCCCTCCCAGATTCTGTGTCATAATTTTACTACTCTTGAACTTCTGGTTTATTCTTTCCTGACTCAGCGGGGGCCCAGTGGTCCTCCCCAGTTACTAGGACAAACCTTTATTATCACTGGCATTGTACACCCTCTGATAAACAACTTTTAATTTAGGCTTTGGAAGTCCTTGAATCCAAGATCAATTTGTTCTACAAGTGCCACATTTTCTAACAATATCACAGTCAGACTCCTCGTTAACTTTTGTGGGTCCCTCTCCACATTTCCGAGTACATGTGGAAAATTATGGATCTCACCCTGGCTGAGATTGGCATGGTAGCGGAGACACTTGGAGAAAGTTGTATCAAGTTCCTCCTTTGCCTAACCAGCCTATGTGGATGTTTTTTTGTTTTTGTTTTTGTTTTGCTCTGATTATGGTTGTCCCCAAGTTAGTACAAAAATAACCTTAGTGGAATCTCTTCTTTAAGCATTAGAGTGGGGTCAAAACATCGCTCAATCCATCTTGTCCATGTTTTCTCTGTCCATGTGGGAAGCTCCGAACAGAAATCTGTGCTCAAACATCTCTCTCCTGCTTGCCCTTCTTTTGTTTAAATTCTTTTCATATTTTTCTGAAGCTGGAGGGGAATTCGCTTGTTTCTTTTTTTCTTGCCTGGATGGGTTACATCTGCATGTTATATCCTCCTCCTTCCTTAGGTGAAAAATGACTGTACCCATTCCCTGGTATTACAATGACAAACTGATTGCAAGGAAGGGAAATATAACCTACTGTTAAGGGAAGAATGAAAGGAATTTCCTTTCCCTCTTTATTTTCAGTCTCTAAGTTCTAACAGTATCAAAGTGTCTAGTTATTTCTGTTCCACTGGTACACACAGATATGATCACAGTAGTTGTTAAATATTGAAATTCTTTTATCTTGTTGGTAAATGGCCACTGCTCTAGTTCTTCACTGTCACCCAGGCTAGTATGCTGGAACATATAGACTTTCCCAGGAATTAGTAGTAAAGAGGCAATGCCTAGCATATCAGGGAAACTTCAGAACCCTGCTCCAACATCATGGTTGGCATCCTTTCTGACTGATGATTGCCATGGTCATTCATGTTGTAAAATATGGTGAATATCAACCTTGTAAGTTATTTTATGCAATTATTCCACTGCTTAAGATCTGCTGTGAGCTTAAGTGACAATCAGTTTAACCTATGAGTTCACTAGAATCCACTTATCCCACCATGATCTGGTTAAATTCAGCCTGAACTCTACTTTCATGGTCTGGTGAGAGTGAGAACTCTTCTCATGATATATGAGGTTTTCCACAGTTGGCATTTCATGCTTCTCTTTGCCTTCGTACTCCCTCATCTGCACCTCTGCATTTAATTGGGCTTTAAAATGAACTTGCTTCTCTGGTAACTCCAAAATCTCCACTTGCATTAAATGGTATTGCAAATTTAATGAAAATTTAGGAGTCTTGGGGAAGGTTCACCATGCAGAACCTGCTACCCAGTATTCTGTTTTTTTATAACTCAGCTCCCTGGAGTATCAAATTCTTTCTGCTTGTGCAGACACCTCTATTCTTATTCCTGCTTAGGGAATCAGTTTCTACCCAAAGTAAACATTTCAAAGAAGGTGCAGATGAAGCAGGATGTTTTTTCTAGGGAGTTCTTATACTGGCTGTTAATATAATATAATGTATCCATATTGTTATACAAATGTGTTAGAATTACAAGTCATGTATATTAGATTTCTATAATTTATATTTTTGAATGTAGGTGGAATTAATTCATTTTCATTATTAATTAATCATTTTGAATATGCCACCATTTCTTTATTCTCACCCATGAAATTTATTTCTTTTTTTTTTAAGATTTTATTTATTTATTTGGCAGAGAGAGATCAGAAATAGGCAGAGAGGCAGAGAGAGAGAGAGAGAGAGGAGGAAGCAGGCTCCTGGCTGAGCAGAGAGCCCGATGTGGGGCTCGATCCCAGGACCCTGAGATCATGACCTGAGCCGAAGGCAGAGGCTTAACCCACTGAGCCACCCAGGCGCCTATTTCTAATGATATTCTATGACAAATGATATTATTATGATTATTCTTATACCTACCTCTTGTAAGATAACTTCTATTTTCATATGTCACATCCAGGCCTGACAGAAAAGACTGCATGAGACTGAAGATTCTGCTCTAGATGGAGGCTTTGTTGGAATGAGATTTCGAGCTGTCTCCTTTGGAGAGGGAGGGAATTTGTTCTACATATGGGAAGGGACTTATAGGAGTGTTTAGTGAGCAGAAAGCCAGTGCTTGAGACTGGTAGTCTGAATAATGTTCTCTTCTTTCTGAGACCATAAAGACTCCATTTATTTTAGAGTTGAGTGGTCACCTGATTGGAATCTGGGAAAAGGAAGTCATAGATACCATTTTTAGGACTGGTCCATAAAATATTCCTATGTGAGGTTTACTTTCTCTTCTCCTTTCCTCAGTCACCTTAAAACCCAAATGTTGAAGGTACCAGAATCCTAAAATGGAACAAGACCCGGATCCCTGAATAAATGCTTGGAAGACAGACTCCTTCAGATCACTGTTACCTATTTTGACATTACATGGGCAAGAAATAAAATTCTGTTATATTTAAGATATTATACAAGTTTGAGTTACTTTACTGTCACAGTTAACATGTCCTGAATAATATACCTTCTTTCAATCTAAGGTTCCCACTCTAAGTTGTTATTTTAATTCCAGTTAGTTAACATACAGTACTTTAGTAGTTTCAGGTGTACAATTTAGTGATTCAACTATTTGCATGCAACACCTGGTGCTCATCACAACTAGTGCACTCCTTCTCCCTGTCACCCATTTCACCCAAACACCCCCTCACCTTCCCCCTGGTAACAGTATCAGTAACAGTATCAGTTTGGTCTCTATAGTTAAGAGTCTGTTTCTTAATTTCTCTCTCTCTCCTTTTTCCCTTTGCTCATTTACTTTGCTTTTTGAATTCCACATATGAGTGAGATGATATGTTATTCATCTTTCTCTGAGTGACAGATTTTGCTTAGCGTTATACTCTCTAGCTCCATCCATTCATTTCAAAGGGCAAGATGTCATTTCTTTTCTATGGTTGACTAATAATCCCATTGTGTGTAGATATATATATCACCTCTTCTGTATCTATTCATTAATCAATGGACACATAGGCTGTTTCCATATCTTGCCTATTGTAAATAATGCCACAGTAAGCATCAGAGTTCATGTATCCCTTTGAATTGGTATTTTTATATTCTTTGGGTAAATTACCAGTAGTACAATTGCTGGATCATAGGAGAGTTCTATTTTTAACTTTCTGAGGAATAAGGTTCCCGCTCTTTAAAATAGTGATAGTAAAAGCCATTCAGCAAGGTTATTATGAGAAACTGGCCAAATGAAAAGTGTCTAGTACAATATTCAGCATAGTGATGCTCAATAAATGCTAGTCTTTTTTTTTTTTTTTAAAGAAGAGTTTGAGAATGGAAGAAGCATTAGACTTCACCCAAGCTAATTCCTTCACTTTCAAGGAGAACATTGAGATGCATATAGGATTATTATATATATTTTTTAACATTTTTGTATTTTGAGGACCATAGCTTTCCAATAGGATTGTGAACGTAAAATTATGGTATAACTGAAAGAATTTTAGAAATAGAATTTTCACCGAGGTTTTTCATTATCCTCCTTAAAGCAGTCTATATTAAGTGAATTTTTAAAAAGACTTGATAAACCTCTACCTTTTATAAGTATGGAGAAGTCACTTCTTTTTTTTTTTTTTAAGATTTTATTTATTCATTTGACAGACAGAGATCACAAGCAGGCAGAGAGGCAGGCACAGAGAGAGAGAGAGGAGGAAGCAGGCTCCCTGCTGAGCAGAGAGCCCAATGCGGGGCTCGATCCCAGGACCCTGGGATCATGACCTGAGCCAAAGGCAGAGGCTTCAACCCACTGAGCCACCCAGGCGCCCCGAGAAGCCACTTCTTAACCTAGAGAAGATTTAAGGAAAAGAGAAAAGAAGGCAATCTTGTTATGATTCTTCTGCTTCCCCTTGAACATTCTGGGGCTTGCACCTTATATTGGTGTAAATTAGCTCCATCCCCACAGGCTTTGTGACCATGAGTGAAAATGAGTTGCAGCAATGGCCACAGGGGATTCTTAGATAAATATTAGCTACTTACAAAAAAGTTCCAACCTTGATCCATATCTTATTTGCAGCCAAATACATTTCCCTTCTAGCATATATATTAACACAATCTTTAAGTCAGGAAATGTTTAATGACCCAAAATTTCAAGTAAATTCTCAAATTTTGGTTTCTCCTAGCCTTTGTTACATGTTTGCTTTCATTTCTTCTCTTTTTTGTCTCACACAAAGATGACTTTCATTATGTCCACCATGTGATAAATTCTATCACTAATCTAATGACTACCACTGCTTAGAATATCAGTGGAGCATAGATTTGGATCAAAGGGAATGCAGTTTTAATGGACAATTTATTTGGAAGTAGCCGTGTGGCTGGATTGAAGTGTTACAGGTTGTTCAGTACGAACTTTTCATCTTTAATTAATTTTGTTATCTGTCCTTGATATTACAGAGCGTTCTCAGCCTTAGAGATTTCACCTTATACTCAGCATGAGCATATTTCCATTTCAGAGATCACAGGAAGGAATTATCACTTCAAGATCACCTAAATTATACCTTGTTCTACTACATCAATTTTGGGTAATATTTCCTTCACCTTGAACTTATTTCTCATTTGATTACTTTTTCCATAACTTACCCTGCTATTGAAAACCTCCTTTTCTTTTCTTCAAATGATGCAAGATAATATCTGTTCTAGCCTTTATCCAAGCAGAATTCTTTCTGCCCCATGTGGAGACTGTGAAATGTTATGTAGAAGTCATGAATATTTCCTTATCATTTGAAATTCATTCTTGCAATTGCTCAATACACACACCATATTCTTTATAATCTGCTACCTTGAAAACACTGTCATCTGCATCAAAATCTCAGAGTCTGGGTCATATTTATTTTTCCACTTTTTTTTTTTTACCATTGACATAAAGAGGCTACCAAAACCTGACCGCCATCCATTCCTTGCTAAGATCATGGAAAAATACATTCTCGTGTTATAAATCTTATAGACTGGGAGATTATTTACATCTCATAGGAGCAGAAAAAGAATTTCTAATTGCAAATTTTCTGAAGTATTTGCTTTAGGAAAATGGGGCTCAGGAGCTGATTGTCAGAAAGAAACCTGTCTAAATTGAGCCAAGGTGATGGGTCGAGATTGATCGAGAACGTGTGCAGATAGAACATTGCCTCTTTGTTTGCTAGGCCAAACATGCTTTTTGTCTCTTGAGTAGTCTGAATAATGTCCTCAGAGAAATATTTATAGTCTTTGAAATGTTCCCTGAGTTGCCAGAGTAGAAAGGACCTTTGAACCATAGTTTTTTCTCAGTAGCCCAATGATGATCATTTCTGAAATGTTCACTAAGAATCATAAATTTCTTTGGCAAAAATAGAGTTTGAAAAGGAAATGTGTTGTTTGTGAAAAGGGTTTGTATGGGCCCCCAACGGCCTGTAGTCTAGTAGTTTTCAAAATGAGTTTCTATAGGAGCCAAGACTGTTGTGAAATTATTTCAGACCACCATGAAGATGGGAAGATGTAGAGACCTATTTCTTCTTCTCCTGCTGCAGCTTGATTTTTAAAAATCCAGGTTATACACACAATTCCATTTTAAAAGCCTATAATTTACAAAGTTTGAAAATTGTCCTAAAGTTTCAATTCCATATCTTACAGATGAGGAAAGAGATGCAAAGAAATGAAGACTTGACCAAAGTTTGGTGGTTATGACTACAAATTTTGGATAAAACATACCAGAGTAAGGATTCTAGTCCTTTGACTATTTGATTTTGGGAAAGTTATTTACCTTCTCTTAATCTAGAAAATGTAGAGAATGATATCTACCTTTTGGTTCTTGTGGATACTGGATGAGATAACATCTTTTAAAGCACAGCACTGACTCAAGCTTTCAAGAAATCTTAGTGATTATGAGAATTTCAATAATAGTCACCATTTATGTGACAAAACCTAAATTAGACACTATGCTTGCCATTATAATGGAAAAAATGACTAAGTACTGCAGAGTTAAAAATTATAAGCTCAAATTTATTTCTAGGCCTAGCCTTATATACACAATAAGGTTAGAAAACAATTTCCATTTTTCTCATGGATTTAAGACTAGCTCATAAAAACATCCTGGTGAATCGGTATTAATATTTTCTTTTTGCCATTTTCCCCTTCTAATTTGGAAAACATAGGTTGAAAAATAGATATTCTAAAGGGCTGCAGCCCTTGAGTAAAGGAATAATTTCCTATTTGTTACCTCTTTGGAAAGGAATAAGAGAAAAAAAAAATCAATGAAATGTTCTTTATTCTTCTTGTCCATGGTCTAGGAGTTCTGGTAGCAAAAGGATGTTTAATTGATTTCTTCATGGGTTTGATGACTCACATGAATAATCATTAATTATTATTAATTATTAATTAATAATCATTCTTATTCATAACAAAATTAAATTCTCTATGTTGTTTATTGTAGGCTTTGAGCAGGACCAGATACATGAATTTTACTTAGAAGCAGGCTAAAATGTGAATTTCATGACAATTGAGGGGAAATTCTCAATCTTATACTTCTCTGCAAGAACATGTGACATAATCAAGTTTCATAATCAAGTTTCAGGTACTAAATTTGAGTAGTTGGAATGTTTATTCTTATATTGAATGGGGAAAGATTGATTGAGGAGGGGATTAATCTCTGGGTAAACCACTTCATTTCAGTGAATCTGTCCAAAATGTTTAGGCATCCTGAAATTATGTGAATTATTATTCTATGACTCTGTGATTAATAATTGTGTTGCTTCTTGAAGACAGCTATTCTCATCACCATACCACCAATGCAATAATTATCTTGCTTCTGAATAGCAAACACGAGAGCAAAATCACTCCTGTCATTAATTTTACTCATTCCCACATTCCAGGCACTCTTGAAGTGTTATAAAAAGAAGTAATTGATTTCTGTTTTCAGTACCAGTATCTGAGGACTAAAGATAAAACTTTAAATAATACCTTGTATAAATTTTGTGGAATAGATTAGATAATTCTGATTTATTTAGGTAGAAGTTAGAATCATAGAATTTGGTTTCAAAAAATGAAATGTTTATTATTTTTCATAAGATCTACTTTAAGAATGTTTATCAAAATAATCTAAGGTTGGCTAGAGAGAGAAAATCATTTGGTGAATCTCTACTTTTAGTAAGTTATAAATAATACATCACCTAACCTCTTTGGTTTTTAGTGTCTTCAGCTATGATATTAAGTGTCTTTTTTTTAACAATACCTCAAACTCAAATTGTTATGATTCAGATGTCTCTGCACATTAAGACTCAACATTCTGATACTAAGAGTATAAAATACATTTTCAGGGACCAATTAAATTGCTGTAGCATAATTTTAAAATGATGTCTTAAGACTTTGAACATACATACTTTGTGATTGTGAAGTTTGTACCCAAGATGGTCTCCTTGAGGTTATAATAAACAGATGGGTATATTTTCTGAGATAATGCAAATTTTCTTATCAGACCATTTCTCTTTGAAATTGGCATTAATCAGCTAAGCATAATGAAAACTTCTTAGGAGATTCTATGAATGAAAGAGTTTCCTATTTCTATTTAAGCCAGATATGAATTGAGAAACCATATTAATGGATTCCTTACATTTAAGAAATCATTTACAGTGAAAATTCTATTTTTCTTTATTTCTTTATTCTTTATTTCTCTGTAATTTACACCAGGGAGTATGGAATTTTTTAGTGGACTTATTTAGAATATTGGATCATGAATTTTATATCTAAAATATAATATAATCACTAATATTATAGGACTGAGTCATTAAGATAATTATTATTATTAGGCAACATTTAGTCAGAATTTACTATTGTAGGTCTCTGGACCTTGACTGCGAAAACATTTGCATATTTTCTTTCACCCTCTGCACTGCCTGTATGTTTGACTTAATTCTGACCTCCTCCTCCTTCCTGTTATTGCCAATAAACTATTTCCAATTTGTAAGACATTTGAGCCAACTCTACTATATGGGAATTGAAGACAGAGCATTTCTACTAAGGGTCTGTAAATTTTACTTGTCACTACTGTTCTCAAAACATGAGATTGTTTTTGAATGCAAATACATTATCCTGAAGTATATTTTTAGTTTGAGTTTTCTTTCCTAAGGAAATATCAAATCCTATGTCTCAAAAAGCCCTAAAATTAGGTGTTATTCCTTAAGGACAGTATTTATAAGGAAATGCCTTTGCAGTGACAAGGACTGTGTATATTCATTACTGTAACATCAAATTAGAAAATGGAGTGACAGACTTGCAGTTACTCTATGAAATCAATTTACATGTAATATGTATTTGAGGATTAATAGTCTGGATATAGAAAAATGTATTTAATATGTCAGTAAGGATTAATATTCTGAATATAGAAAAGTATTTATTTAATATATAAATGAAAATTAATAGTCTGAATATAGAGAAAAATGTATTTAATATGTAGGCAAGAATTAATAATGTATATGTAGAAAAACATGTATAAGGCTGGGTAGAACTTGCAAGTCTTTTATGTCAGGCTCTTCATGTTTTACATGAGATAGAAAACACAAGTTAGGTAAAGTGACATCTTTAAAACCACATAATTTATTATGTTAGAACTGAAACTAGATTCTCAACTGACATTTTCTTTACTGCTTTGTCTGGACATACACACACATACACACACACACACACACACACACACACAGAAACCTACTGAAATCATAAAACTTCAGAATAAAGTAAATCAAAAGTTGATTATTCTTACTTTGACTAGTAGGTAAATCATATATTCTGCAGCCAATTCAAACACCAATCAGTTTTTAGCAGATAATTTATCACTAAATCACTACTGAGTGTGTAAACCAAGCTACAACATTTATGTTAAACAGGAGAGTAATTTTCTTTTTATTTTCTTTAGAAATCTCAGTATTCAATAGTTAGTCATGAAGATTCTTTCTAGCTATATGGGGTGCCTGGGTGGCTCAGTTGGTTAAGTGTCTGCCTTTGGCGCAGGTCATGATCTCAGGGTCCTGGGATTGAGGCCTATGGCTGGCACCTCGCTCTTCAGGGAGTCTGCTTCTCCCTCCCCCTCTCTCACCCTTACCCCTGTTCATTCTCTCACTCACTCTCTCTCTATCACTGTTTCTCTTGAATGAATAAATTAAAAAACCAAAAAAAAAGATTATTTCTAGCTATAAAACACCCCAAAATATATTATTGACAATCATATCTATAGTAATGACAAAGGAACTAACACATATTGAGTACTGTGCTAAAGATTTTCTACATATTAGCTCACTATCCTCACTAGTCATTTGTCTATTCATAAACAAGTCATTCATGCATTTATTTATTCATTCAACATATCTTAATTTTTTAAAATATTTTATTTATTCATTTGAGAGAGAGAGACAGTGAGAGAGCACAAGCAGGAGGAGAAGCAGAGGGGTAGGGAGAAGCAGACTCCCCACCAAGCTGGGAGCCTGACATGGGGCTGAATCCCAGGACCTAGTGATCATGACCTGAGCTAAAGGCAGATATTTAGCCTTCTGAGCTACCCAGAAGCCCCTCAACACACTTTCAAAGAAATGTATACTGTAAGGTTTTTATTTTTAAGTGAGGAGCATACCAATTATTAACTAAAGATAAAGTTACAGTGTTATTACTTCTGCAAGCACCTTTTCTTATACTTTCAAATAAATTAATTTCTTGTACAGTGGATTCACACCAAACTTTTAGAAAACTGTTGGCATTCTCTTGACAAGATGAGAAAATTCTTGATGACAAAAAGCAGATTGAAATAGAGTTAAGTAAAATTAAGAGATACATATTTCTTCTAAAATGTTTCTTCATGTGTAATATAGCAAAAATATATAAAGATTGAAATTATTAGGATGTTTCACAAATTGTAAAATATCAATAGTTTATTGCTGTTCAACTGAATAAAAAATAAATATATTAGGATACAAAGTGATCACAGAATGCCAGTCAATGAATCCAAGCTTTCCTAAACTATCCAGTTGTCTATGATTTAAAATTTGTATCAGTATCTTTAAAACAAAAGCTATTTAAATGGTATGTAATGTCATCTTCAAATAAAAAGTGTTGAAAAAAATAGTCTAGTTCTGCTTCATGAGGTAGAATCTGTGTTTAATGTGTTGGACATCCAGAGTACAAGACTAAGATGGTGTTTAGCTGCTCAAAGAAGGGAGGATTTCCATGTTCTCCACAGGATTAGACTGGAGTCACAAATTATCCTAAATGAGTCTGCATTAATATTTTCATTTTGCTGGGTTTTTTCCTTGAGATTTAATAAATGAAATATCCAAAATAAATTTCTAATTTGCTACAGTCCCTGGAGGTAACAATATTGCACCTTTGTCCTACCTTTAGAGGTAATAATATTGCACCTTTGTCCCACTTTTGGAAAGGAATAGAATATAGAAAATCAAAAAAAGACCTTTCTTCTCTGCTCTTTTCTTAGGGTTTATTCATAGGAGTTGTTTTTTTTTTTTTTTTAAGATTTTATTTATTTATTTGACAGATCACAAGTAGGCAGAGAGGCAGGCAGAGAGGCAGGCAGAGAGAGGTGGGGGAAGCAGGCTCCCCGCTGAGCAGAGAGCCTGATGCAGGGCTCGATGCCAGGATCCTGGGATCATGACCTGAGCCGAAGGCAGAGGCTTAACCCACTGAGCCACCAAGGGGCCCCTCATAGGAGTTTTGATAGCAGAAAAGGTACCCAATAATTTATTTTTGATAGAATTTGAAATTTAGTTGTAGTGACTCAGATAACGTTTATTCTCATCCACAGCAACCAAATACACTACGTCCTTCCACAGTTATACTATAGTAACTAGAGCATTAATAGGCACATTAACAGGTGTTTGATTAATTTCTCTTGAATTAATCTTATGTAGAGACAGTCTTAAATGGTCTTCCTCTATGTCAGCTGATGACAAAATTCTCAATCATGTGCTTCCCAACAAGTTCTTAACTTTCAATAGAAATCCCTCATTTTAAATTCAGATTTTACAGAGTGAAGAAATTGGTTCTATAAGGAAACAATTCTTGGATATATCTCTATTACTTTGTACAGAAGGTTTTGCTAAGATCCTAAATATGCATGTTTTGATAGCAAACACCTCCGTTGATGTAGAGTAAAAATGACTAATGTTCATTGGGACCCTTTCTCCCCAGATTTTTAGTGCCCTCTTTGGGCACTAAAGGGGTAGAGAGAATCAATGGACTATTGCTCTTAATGTCTCCCTATTGGGATCTCAGAAATAATTTCAGCCACTCTTCTCCAATATCTGCTATAATAAACCATGGAAAACTTATGGATGATCTCAGAAATAATTTCATGCTACATAGAAAAAAATAGAATTGAACTTTGACTTTTTAACATGGGATGATTATGCATTGACACTCATAAAACCTACTTGAGAGGATAGACCTTTCTTCAGGGTACAACTAATCTAGATAAGATAATTTTCAAACAAGTCGGTATGCTGTCATTGTTTATGTTAATATATATTTTAAATAAAAATGTTAGTTGATTATAAAATCACCCAACCACTTCAGATCTCAGTATTTCTGTGTGTAAAATTAAATATCCTCAATGGTAATATCAGTCTAAAATTCTGTTTTGTATTTTTCATTACACTGAAATTCTTATATTGGGGACATTAAAATGATAAATGTGGCTATATAAAACACATACTTCCACAATATCATGTGAATTACTACAGGGTTACTTTCAATCTTGGTCACTTAGTAATTTATACTCATAATCTTGTAACTGTTAAATTTTCTTAGAGAAACTGGCCTCAAGAGAAATCAATAGATGGCATTTTTGTGTGGCAATACACAAACTTTGTCTACCAGTATCTCTTTGAACATTCAACCAAGCATAGAAATGTTCTTCCTTTTAACAAACCTCAGTAATCAAGACTGTGTGGAAGAGTTCTATAAGTGAAAGGATTTTTTTTTTTCTTATTTCAACAATACCTAAGTTAAGACAGAAGATCTGTGAGCTGTTTTCTCCTAAGAAATCGTTTACAATGAAGATCCTCCTTTCTTTCTCTATTTTGTCCTTTGGTGTCTTCATTCCACCAGGTAACACGGACATTATTGCCACAGGGATCAGCACTAAGTGGGGTGGGGTCAGGATTTTTTTTTTAAGTTAAGTCATTAACATCATAAAATCATGACATTGGTACTATTGACAAGACCATATTATATTTATTTACAGCCCCTAGATGGGGAATATATTCGAATAAATTTTCAGGGACAATTCTCTAGTAAAGTTTGCAATCACTTTGATGACACTAGTATATTTGAAAAAAAATTGAGAATGGAATGAATTTATGCTTGCTTGCAATTTATTCATTTCATATTTATAGTTTTGATAGCAGAGGTGAAGTGAGGTTAAATGGCTTACCAAAGTCCGAAGACTAGCTGTACATCACTTCCATTTAAATTCTTTTTTATTTTGCTACTTTCTCTGGGTCTCCAAGATATCTGTCATTATTGAGTTCCAAGGATATCACCATAAAATAAATCTATAGTTACCCATTCTCTTACCGCTACTCTGTTCTGACACTCAAACATAAGTAACTTTTTAACTGACAATTTCTCACCAAAAGAGAACTGAATTTCAATTGATAATGTAACTCAAGAACATGGAGTCAATTTGAGTGAGAATAATGTTTTCCTTCATCATCTTTATTAAAGTTCATTAAAACATGTTCATTAAAATTCTCCATATTTCTAAAAATTTTCTGAGTACTATGTAGAATTATATAGACACAAATATGCACTGATGCTTTTTTCTTAATAGTAATGATGTTAATAGCTAACATCTCTTCTGCCTTTTTCCTTATTAATTTATTACTCCTTACAATGGTCATGTGAGATAATCTTATTAATAGCCAAGTCATTCATTTACTCAGTCAACCTAATTTTGAAGAGAGTATTTTTACAATCTTATCATTTTTTGAAACTCCTTATAGTATATAGAACCATGAAATAGAGGCAAATACATTATTGTCTTTATTCTGGAAAACAACATTTTCTCATGCTTTTGAAGTAATCTTTTTCTCTTTTGCAGTGGGCTGTGACCAACCTATTACCAATCCTATGCCACTATTGATGACCATCTGTAGAAAAAGTTTTGAGAAACTATACTCAGAGAGGTATAATTCTTCCACAATATTTGTAAAGGCAAAATATGGTACAAAGAAAAACAATCCAGGTAAATAAAACAAGTAGAATTGTATTTTGCAGTATTAATCACTATCAATCAAAAAATGGAGGAAATATCCTATGTTCTCTATCCCACTCCCATTTACTTAACTTTTCTTGTCTTTCAACTTCTAGATTTACGAAGGTTGAATTTCATGTTCAGAATAAGAAAGAAATCTCATTTTAAAGTCATAGGGTCTTATTTTTTATGAAACTCTATCTAGATAGATGTTCTTACTATTTCCAAAAGGGAACATTCTCTAAACATTGCTTCTAGCGTCCTTATTATTTTTAAAAATGTTGGTGCCACTATGCTTGGAAGTCAGATGAGACTTCTAAGTTGTCTTAGTTTCCCTCTTATGTGACCACTGGCAAAATTTCTTTTAGCCAATCACCATTGTTCCTTGTACATAAGCCTGATGTCTTTGGATACACAAAATATAATTGTTACATAGAGAGGGTAATTAAGGTATTCTTACTACTTCCAGGAATGCTGTGATTAAGACAACTTGGAAAGGTGATTGAGGAAGAAGAGTCTAGACTAGGTGTTGGGGATTTATTTCAAAAATAATTTTTCCCCGTTTTTGTCTTTATCTCAATTATTTTTTAGAATATCATTTAGCAAAGTGTTTTCTTAAACACCATGTGAGTGATACAAATAAATATCTATGCAAAGGTAAAGAAAGAGGGTTGTCTTTGTAACAGTGTTCAGAAAAACACTTTCTGATGAGATCATTGGCCAAGTTAATTTAGGGGCCAAGTTTTTTTGTGTATGTTGTTGTTATTTTTGTTTTGTTTTGGTTTTGGCCCATGTATCATTGCTGAAACCTACCACAGAACAAGATAAATATAGTAGGTGCTCAGTTAAGACTTATTTAATGAATCAATGAATAAATGGATAGATGCATGGATAAAGGGAGAGAAGAAAACCAGAAAATAGTCTTTGGGAATGCACATATTTAGAGGACAGAAAGGGGGGAAAAAGGAAGACAAGGATATTTTTTAAAAAGAATAAAGGACAGAGGCATGTAAGAAATTGCCAATTTTGGGCTCATAATGCCAAATTTGAGGATTATTCTTTGAAGATATGGTAACATTAGCTAAGTCAGACTGTGCTCAAATTTGATATAATACTTAAACTATATAGAATAAACTATATAGAAAAATAATTTGTTCTTGGTTTATTCTAAATTGTTTAAGTTCTGTTGTATATCACATCACTTCAATTATACTACGAAGAAAATAAGTTTAAGGAAGACTCATCCTTTATTGGAGTTATGTATATTCAGTCACAGCTGTTGTTTTGAGACATTAACAAAATAAATACCATTTTTTTGGGTATCAGATATTGTTGGCAATGTGTATAAGTAGAAAAGCCAGCATTTATGATATAAAAATTAAAAAATTTGCATTTACTCACTATGACTGGATATGTATAAGATTAAATTTTCCCTTGGTCTGTAATCTGCAATTCTGGAATTCTCACTCTTCAAAGTCAAAATTACCTTGGTTGTAATATACATTGATTTATCCATGTATCTCTATCTCTAAGTGTCTATTTTTGTTCCCCTGTATATCTATCAATAGTTCTCTACATATATCTGGTTTTACATGAACTTAGAGAATTACGTTATCCTTTTATAATTTAAAAGTAATTTAATTCATACTAGTTACAGAGTTACATTAATATACAAAGAAAATGTACATTTTCTCTGGTCACCTTCATCTCAAACCTAAGATTAAGTACTCACTGCCTTCTAAGATTCTTCCTTCTTGGCTGTAACACTGCTTGATCAATACCTCACATGAAGAATTCCTTCAGTTCTTCTATAGCAGCTGGGCCAAGCCATAGAATGGAATATTAAAATTACAAAATATATAACTTGCAAAATGCTCGTATCTAAATATATAAATAATTCTAATAAATCAAAAGAAAAAATTCAGTAGAAATTATGTAATTTGTAAAATTGTTTTTATCTTCATTAGCAATCAGGAGAATATGAATTTAAACCATGATAAAGTATCACCACACATTTAAAAGCATGTTTAAAATTTTTACAGTTTGAGAATGAGTATGATAATGTAAATGAAATAGTAAGAATTTTCTTTTTGTTTTTAAGTTATTAGTATTTAAGTTATATGTTATTAACATATAATGTTTTATTAGCCCCAGGGGTACAGGTCTGAATTGTCAGGCTTACACACTTCACAGCACTCCATAGCACATACCCTTATCCAATGTCCATGACCCAACCAACCACTCCCTACCCACCTCCCCCCAGCAACCCTCAGTTTCTTTTGTGAAATTAAGAGTCTCTTATGGTTTGTCTCCCTCCTGATTCCATCTTGTTTCATTTTTTCCTTCCCTACCCCCCAAACACCCCACTTTGCCTCTCAAATTCCTTATAGCAGGGAGATCATATGGTAATTGTCTTTTCTCTAATTGACCTATTTCACTCAGCATAATACACTCTAGTTTCATCCACATCATTGCAAATGGCAAGATTTCATTTCTTTTGATGGCTGCATAGTATTCCATTGTGTATATATACCACATCTTCTTTATCCATTCATCTGCTGATGGACATCTAGGTTCTTTCCATAGTTTGGCTATTGTGGACATTGCTGTTATAAACATTCGGGTGCACGTGCCCCTTCGGATCACTGCATTTGTATCTTTAGGGTAAATACCCAGTAGTGTGATTGCTGGGTCGTAAGGTAGCTCTATTTTCAGCTTTTTGAGGAACTTCCATGCTGTTTTCCTGAGTGGTTACACCAGCTTGCATTCCTACCAACCGTGTGGGAGGGTTCCCCTTTCTCTGCATCCTCGCCAGCATCTGTCATTTCCTGACTTGTTAATTTTAGCCATTCTGACTGGTGTGAGGTGGTATCTCATTGTGGTTTTGATTTGTATTTCCCTGATGCCAAGTGATGTGGAGCACTTTCTCATGTGTCTGTTGGCCATCTGGATGTCTTCTTTGCAGAACTGTCTGTTCATGTTCTCTGCCCATTTCTTGATTGGATTATTTGTTCTTTGGGTGTTGAGTTTGATAAGTTCTTTATAGATTTTGGATACTAGCCCTTTATCTGATATGTCATTTGCAAATATCTTCTCCCATTCTTTCAGTTGTCTTTTGGTTTTGTTGGCTATTTCCTTTGCTGTGCAAAAGCCAGTGACAATGGCTCATCAATTCTGGCTGACCTTCTAAAATATGTCCAGTAGGGGCTGATTATATTTATCCAAGATGATGGATATGTATTTCATAAGACAAGACATTTCATGATCTTTATAAAACCTTTAAATGTTAAAAAGGCATTTGTTATATTGAGCTAAAATCTGGTTCTCTGTTAATCCACATCATTTATTTACAGTTTTGTTTTTGACAATACAGGGAATAAATGAAAACCTTCTCCTGTATTTCAGAACTTCTGTTAGAATCAGCATATCCTTACCTCATTCCTCACAATTGTTGAAGTTACAAAAAGGAATTACAGTGCAAAGTGAAAGAGTGAAAAATTTTAAAGTCTCTATAGCTTCAGAAATGTTCGTGTAAGAGAAAAGGGAAAGTAGTACTGAAAAATTCACAGCCTCGTTGAAATGTTTTCTGTTTGTCTTTTCTGTTTATTTTCTATTCCTTATGTTAACCTCATAAAGTATCTGTTTTTTAGTGAACATTTTGGGGGTGAAAGTGGGGTACAGAACCAAGAAGAGGTGAGATATTGAATTAAACAAACAAACAAACAAACAATATTTTTTAGCATTTTAGAACACTAAAGTCAGGTTTCAATGAACAAGGAAACCTTGTGGAGGGGGGAAGGTTCACAATAGAACAGAACTAAGTATGAATAATAAATGAGAGATAAGATGGAGATTGGCTTACTCATATTCATTAGGGATGAACAAGAGAGATAGAAGAAGGTGTTATGATGTTGCAAGCTCTCCAGATATCCCTTACTGAGTTATGACTTGATCAATTGAAATGTGTAGTAGTAGGACATCTAGATTTGGAAGAGGATACTTGCTGATTTCCTAGGTTTGCTCTGATATACATAGGGATAGAAAGATTCTAATGAAAAAAAAAATGGTGAATCCCTTTCCTCTTTCTTCCTTCTGTGGTCTGTACTTCTTTGTGTGTCTTCTTTTCATTCTTGGCATTTCTACTCTGGAAAACAGTATGGAGTTTCCTCAAAAAGTTGAAAATAGAGCTACCCTACAACCCAGAAATTGCACTACTGGGTATTTACCCTAAAGATACAAATGTAGTGATCCGAAGGGGCAGGTACACCCCAATGTTTATAGCAGCAATGTCCATAATAGCCAAACTATGGAAAGAACCTAGATGTCCATCAGCAGATGAATGGATAAAGAAGATGTGGTATATATACACAATGGAATGCTATGCAGCCATCAAAAGAAATGAAATCTTGCTATTTGCAATGACGTGGATGGAACTAGAGTGTATTATGCTGAGTGAAATAGGTCAATCAGAGAAAGACAATTATCATATGATCTCCCTGATATGAGGAGTTTGAGAAACAAGACAGAGGATCATAGGGGAAGGGAGGGAAAAATGAAACAAGATGAAACCAGAGAGGGAGACAAACCATAAGAGACTCTTAATCTCAGGAAACAAACTGAGGGTTGCTGGAGGGGAGGGGGCAGGGAGGGATGGGATAGCTGAGCGATGGACATTGGGGAGGATATGTGCTATGGTCAGTGCCATGAATTGTGTAAGACTGATGAATCACAGACCTGTACTCCTGAAACAAATAATACATTATCTGTTAATAAAAAATAAATAAATCTTGGTATTTCTTACCTGAATTTTTAATCCTATTCATTTTTGCATTCTTTCAGCCAGAAGTAAAGAACACTATGCTGTCTTTAATTAGAGGGAAGCATGCATAAAGCTTAGTGGTCAATGTAAAAATCAATGTGGTGAAAAAGAATTTAAGATGGCATACGGTGCAAGACCTACAACTCTCTGCTGCATGAGACAATGTGACCACATTGAGTAATTTAAGAGACCAAGTCACAAAAAAGAGGATAAATATTAATTAAATTTCACTTTAGTTCAGTACCTCTATTATTTCATTCATGACCTAGTATTTTGGTCCATACATGTCTGTAATAAATAAAAAGCTAAATAAAATATATTTCAGCCTGAATCATTCTTGAACATTGTGTCTGCTTGGAAAAAAGAGTGGAATACAGAATGGGACTTTGAACTCAGGAATAGAAACAGTGGAGAAGAAAAGTCCATGATGGGACTACTGTGTTAAATGTAATTTTGGGGCCAGTCCTATATTGATTTGAAAAGCATGTTGTAAACAATTGGTGATGTGTATCAAGCATTCTTTGAAGAGAGTTAGGAGTGGGGAGAGAGTTGAAGAAAGATGGAGGTTATGGGTTATACCTGAATTATTACAGAGTCCTGATAACATTCTCATATTAGCTGTCCTTTCCTGTTTATTGATAGAAATCTTACAATAAAAATAATTCAAGTGTTTAGCCAGTCCTTTAAGAAGAATATCCCAAAGGGTAGGATAGAGGACAACTACTGTAAGGAGAAAAAAGACATAATATAAGTCCTTATACCCTGTAGTAGTAATAATCATAATCATAACAGTTATTATATTATAGTGTTATGATTACAATTCACTTCTTTTTGTTTTATCTTGTGTTTTTAAGATATTCCTTATATTATCCAATGATTTTTATCCTATTTTTATCCTGATAGCAATTGGAGTCTTAGTGTGTTTGCTTGTGTGTACTAACCTCTGGGGAAAAATGCTGTAATATATGACATCTATGATATATATCATATATATGATCAATCATATATACATACACACATGCACATATATACACATGCATACTTCATATACAGAATTTTACATGTGTACATGTATGTGCATGTGCATATACATATGCACTTATGCATACATATATGCATATATAAATATATATACTTGTATGTGCTTATATGTACTAAATTCTGGGGAAATACTACAATAGAACTATATATATATCATATATGTGACCAATAGTATAAATATACACACACACATGCATATATATATGCACTCATGTTCTGTATACATAAATTTTACATATATAAATTCACATGTATGTACATATGTATATTTAGATGTATTTATATATGCATATATACTTATATATACTTATACATACACACATATGTGTATATATACATATACACATGCACATATATGTATGCACACACATACACATATATGTGTACATATATACATATGTGTATATACATACACACACGTGTGTGTACATACACATATACTTATGCGCACGCACACACGCATACACGCACACACACACACATCTTCGCTGTACAAATTAACTCCACAACACAATATTATGGCTTGTGCACTCAAAAGGCTAAATTGGAAAAGATGAGATATAATCAAGTATATTCCATATATTGGTGAGTATATAGGGGTGAGGAGGTGGAGCTTTTGTAATTAAATTGGAATTGCTAAAGCAATTAAACATTGCTAGATGAAGTATAAATGTATAAATCTATAAATGTATTATAATATAATATAAAAGATATATAATATATATTATGTATTATATATTATATTTTATATATAATTTATATATAATATATTTTATATGTAATATATATTATATGATGTATAATATAAATTATAGTATAATACAAAAATTATTGTAAATGTATGTGATAACCCATTTCTTCATCATCATCATCAAAAGGCATAAACTAAAATCCCATAAGGACATTTTTCAGAAAAGTTTCTAATTAGAACAATGCAAATTGCCAGTGGGATGGAAAACTACAATGTATTAGTCACATAATGGAAGATCATATGAAAATGAGAATGAATGGTAAACATCTACACACACAGTAGGAGGCATTCCACAAACATAATCTTGAGTAAAAATGAAACAACAAAAAAAAAATACATGCAAGAACATAAATCTATTTAAAAGTAAAATTATATCATTATTATCAGCATCATCATCAAACTCATCTATGTTGTTAAATGTCAAGATTTTGGATACTCTTGGAGTGAGGATGTAGTGATTGGCTGATATATTGAGGAAGACTCCAAGGTACGTGGTAGTGTTTTGCTTTTTTTTTTTTTTTTTTTTTTTTTTTAAATTTATTTATTTGTTAGAGAGAGAGAGCGAGCACAGGCAGACAGAGTGGTAGGCAGAGGCAGAGGGAGAGGGAGAAGCAGGCTCCCCGCGGAGCAAGGAGCCCGATGTGGGACTCGATCCCAGGACGCTGGGATCATGACCTGAGCCGAAGGCAGCCGCTTAACCAACTGAGCCACCCAGGCGTCCCGTGTTTTGCTTTTTGATCTAGGAGCCAGTTACATACTGAGGTTAAGTTGTGGGTTTTCAAAGACCTGCATACTTACACATGCACTGTTCTGTATGTATATTGTACTTCAATAAAGAATTTAGAGATAATAAAACTACTGTGCATTAATTATCTCTTTTCTTTCTAATCAATTTCTTCCTTTATTGGATAAAGAATATTTTCCATGACCCCTTTGCTATCTCTCTTCTGAGTGAGTTTAGACAATCAAAAGCACTCAAGGAAGAACGCCTGGTGGATAGGTAAAGCCTAAATATTTTTCCCTTCTCCTCTGTTTCAAGGCATTATTTCCTGGTACTGGCTAATTCTCCTTTTGGTTACAGGTCCCCACTGGACATGGTCCCACAACCTGTCAGGTAACACCTAACAGAGTTCTAGATCCAATTGAATAACCATAACTTTTAGATTCTGGACATACAACTTCTCTCTCTGTTCCCTAGCTCTAGACACAGTACCAGTCACTTGCTGTGCTAATCTTCAGATTATGTGACTGTTCTATTTGGCTTCTCAACTTCTCTATTATCAGTGTAACAAATTATGTATTTTAAATTCCCAGATGGGTTGTTTAGAATAGCTTTGTTTTCCTGATTGGAAATAGGTTAATTAAACTAAAAATAACTTTAAAAACAAAATTAAATAAGTAAATTAAATAGAACTGCATAAATGCAGAGAGGAAAACATCAGTCTCTAATTTGAGAAGCTCATATATCAGTGTAGGCAGCCAACATGAAAATTACAAATATGATGTACAGTACTATTGTATATGGTAATAAAAAAATTAGACTCACCCAGTAGTTTGAAGATGTTACCTGTTTTTGCCAAATTTATTTTGAAAAATGTAGAACTTAAGGAAAAGTTGTAGACTGGTTTACCAATGAATGCCTGTATACCTTTTGTCTAGATTCATCTAATCAGTTGTTAACATGTTGCTGTTTTGGTACAGAGTGTGTGTGTGTGTGTGTGTGTGTGCGTGTGCACGTGCATGCAGTGTTCTTTTCACATTTTTTTAAATTATTTGAGAGTAAATTTTAGCTCTCATTATAATTTATGAAATACCTTAGCATGTATCCTCTACATACAATGATATCTTCCTTTATAACCACAGTGTCATTACTATACACAGGAGAGTGACATTGAGAACACAATATCTAAAATAATCTATATTCAAAGTACACTGAATTTTCAATAATGTCTTTTCTATCTATGAGGCTAATACTCTGAAAAATGGGAAAAAAAAAGAAGAGAAATATAATAGTTGGACCTTTACTTTGTTGTTTGTAAACATCTCCCCAAACTCTGAGAGCAGTTTCTCAAACACAGAAACCTGAATCTAAGATCAGAAGTGAGCACTAGAACTTTGGAACTCTGGAGAGACTGTTCACAGCTGGTAGCTTCAAGAAAAAGGAAGTGATAGACAACTTTGGTGATGTTCTGTTGTTCTTATCCCTGAATTCATTTAAATCCATGTGGGAGGAAAGAATGATGTCCTATGGCTTTGTTTGATTTAGCTAGAGGTAATAGATGGTAAATTAGCTTTCTCTTCCGTCACAAACCAGCTGGGTCCTATTAAGGAAAATTAAAGTTACCTCTGAAGGTTATCTCTTTTTTATATCTTTACTTTTTTTTCAGGTGATCTTACTTGTATGAGCTTGCTAGATTTATTTTACTATTTTCTTCTGTAAAGTCTACAAAACATTTTTATTGACATAAGCGGTAATGAAGACTTTTAGTGGGGGAAGTGCAAAAGTAATTTGTGTTATAAATAAACAGAACTCATTTGTTGGCCTAAAGATTTTTTTCTCCATTTAACCAGCAAATAGAATATACATTTTTCTTACAATTTTTATTATCCAAGATGCTGAGTTTTTTTTTTTTTTTTTATAATTCCAAAAGGATTGGATACCATACTACTAATGGAATAGATCATTTGTTTTATCCTGTAAGTGGTGAAGAGTATTGAGTCTATATGTCATCAAACACAAAGGAAAAAATACTAGAATGAGGATAAAATGTGTGAGAAAGTCCTTCAACCTACTTCTATTTGACATGATATTTTTTGAATCTATTTGAGTTCTGACTTATATAACTTTATGCTGCTTAAATTTGAATAAGATTTTTTTGTAATGTTTTTTCTTAAAATGTACATGGTATGGGATTTGATTAAGAAGAGCATTTCAGTCAAGAGGTCTGGTTCTCATGTAGACAAACAGGGATTGATATCTCATTCCCCCAAATCTTTACAAGTCACTTAATCTTTAAGACTTTTATTTTCATAATTTCAAAGAAAGTTCTCTATGAGCTATGAAGATTCATTGAGATAATAAAATACTTGTTTTTTGGGGTTTTTTTTTGTTTGGTTTTTGTTTTTTGTTTTTTTTTTACCTGATAGACTTTTAACACTCCTTAAAACTGTAGAAAATTTCCGTATGAATATCATTGGCTGGAACCTTAACAGGTATAGATCTACTACATATGTGCACACAAACACATAAATATTTAATTTAATCTTAAGCACACCTATAAGAAAAGTATGGTTGAGATTTCTTTTTTTTTTTTACATATAAAACCCTGAAATTAAAAGAAGTTAAAAAAAAAAAGAAGTTAAGTAACTTTTCCAAGGTCGTTCATTTTTTTTAACCTTATTTTATTTTTTCAGTGTTCCAAGATTCATTGTTTATGCACCACACCCAGTGCTCCATGCAATACGTGCCCTCCTTAATACCCACCACTAGGCTCACCCATCCTTTTCACCCCCTTTCCCTCCAAAACCCTCAGTCTGTTTCTCAGAGTCCAGTCTTTCATGGTTTGTCTCCCCCTCCAATTTTCCCCAACTCCCTTCTCTCCTCCCAATGTCCTCCATGTTATTCCTTATACTCCACAAGTAAGTGAAACCATATAAGTGGCTCTCACTGCTTGATTATTCACTCAGCATAATCTCCTCCAGTCCCATCCATGTTGATACAAAAGTTGGGTATTCATCCTTTCTGATGGAGGCATAATATTCCATTGTATATACGGACCATATCTTCTTTATCCATTCGTCTGTTGAAGGGCATCTAGGATCTTTCCACAGTTTGGTGCCTGTGGCCATTGCTGCTATGAATATTGGGGTACAGATGGCCCTTCTTTTCATTACATCTGTATCTTTGGGTAAATACCGAGTAGTGCAATTGCAGGGTCATAGGGTAGCTCTATTTTTAATTTCTTAAGGAATCTCAGCACTGTTTTCCAAAGTGGCTGCACCAACTTGCATTCCCACCAACAGTGTGAGAGGGTTCCCCTTTCTCCACATCCTCTCCAAGGTCGTTCATTTCACATCCAAATGTGAAAAAAAAAAAAAGTGACAGATTCTCAATTCCAAGGTCATTCATTTCTTTTTATTTATATATATTTTTATTTATTTATTTGACAGAGGTCACAAGTAGGCAGAGAGGCAGGCAGAGAAAGAGGAGGAAGCAGACTCCCCGCAGAGAGCCCGATGCGGGGCTCAATCCCAGGACCCTGGGATCATGACCTGAGTCGAAGGCAGAGGCTTTAACGCACTGAGCCACCCAGGTGCCCCCAAGGTCGTTCATTTCTTAAGTGGCACCATCCAAGTGTGAAAAGAAACACGACAGATTCTGAATTCTCTCTCTCTCTCTCTCTTTTTTTTTGTTAACCTCTTGGATGCATAACATATCATAACATATCAAAATTTGTGGTGTAAGAAATTTTATACCCATAAGTGATTATGTTTTTGAAAAAGAAGATTTCAAAATAATGAGCTATGTATCCTACTTAAGAAGTCAGAAAGGATCATAGAGCACTGGCTGTTATACATATTTAACAAATTTAAATATACATATTTAACACTACATCAAAAACTAATGATGTACTATATAATGGCTAACTGAACATAATAAAAAAAGCATAAAATGCAAAACTGAAAAAAAGAAAGAACCATAGATAAATCAAGAAAATAAAATGAAGACATGAAGAAAAATCAAATAAATAGACAAGATACAGTAGAGTGAGGATCAACAAAGGCAAATAATGTTTTTTCATTAACCAAATTAATAAAATGTATAAACTCCTAGTAATCCTAATCAAGAGAAAAAATACATCTAAATATTATCCCATATTCTTTGACTCTGTGATTTTCCCATTACACTTAGCAAGAAGGGTAACATTCACTGAGAGACATATAGCTTTGGTTGATCTTTAATCCCAGCTTCTGGACTCTGTGTAGGGTGTTAGAAGAAGAAATTAATGAGAAATAATAACTAATGAGGATTGGCTTCTGGTTTTTTATTCTGAGGCACCTGGCTGGCTCACTTGGTAGAGCCTTCAACTGTTGATCTCCAGGTTGTGTGTTCGAGCTCCATGTTGGGTATAGAGATATTTTAAAGTAAAAACTTAAAAGGAGAATGTTTATTTTACATATGAAATTTGGGGTGGGAGTATGAATACCAAATTCATTTATTGAAAGGAATGATACAAGGAAATACAAGAGGATGGTTTGGGAAAACTTACCAAAAAAAAAAAAAAAAAAGTTAGGGCAAACATGCATGGGCTTCACTGACAAGGTACTCCAGTGGATAGAAGCCAGCCAGGTAAAAGTGAGCTCTTTACTCCACTATCTCCCTGTGTGCACCGGTCAAAGAGATCCTCATACCAGATTCTGTGACCCCGTCTTAGGCAAGTTGGTTACATGGCCACCCAATTCCATGATGGATTTCACCTGTTCTCCACCTAATAAATCTCAAAGACATCACATAAGTGTGATCACTTTTTTCAGTGGCTTGTTTTTACAGTTCTGTTAGCAACTAATTCACATATTTTTTCCAAGTGTCATGAACACTCACATTCTGCTCACTCTGTCTTCATATTCTGGTTTCTTGAAATCCTGAAGGAAGATTCAGCCTTCTCATTGTTCTGGATCTTTATCCATCTCTTAGTATGTTTTCTTTCTTCATAACTTTGGTAAAACCACATTATTATAGTCAAAGTAGTAAGACACAGACAGGTAATGGGAGGTATAGAACTTTGGCTGATCTAATAGTTGATGGTGTCCTCCATGTTCTGTTGTTAATATTGGTTTTTTGTGTGTCAAATATGGAAAATGGTTCACATGCAGACTGGATCAGAAATACCTCCAAGAAAACACAGCAAAAACCAGAGCACACTACTGAGTTTTATGAATAAGATTTTTGTGTCATGATAGGCACAATTCTATTTAGAATGTTATATGTAAGTGGGTTAGGATGACTTTTGAATTCCCATTCTTATTATTATATACTTTAAAATAAACATACATAAAAATAACTGTGATAATTCACTCATCTTCTCTGGTACATCTATCAATAAAAAAATCTCTGCGGTAAATGCTAATTCTATGTTCTTTGGTGTCATAATATTGAGCATTTTGAACATTTTGATATCAGAATGGGAAGTGTCTTTGAAACTTGTAAAAGATTGATGGGATCACCGAGGTATCATTTTTACCTTGATGTTTTAGGAAGTTAAATCCACTACTAGTGGAATTATAATGTCCCTTAGGGTCTTCTGCAAAAAAAGGACATTTTAAGATTAGATGATATTTTATATGAAAATAAAATAAACTTTTCCTCATTGTAAGCTCTTTGCACATGACACTATTCAACAATGTATGCAAATGGTCTCAAAAGTGATAAGCCTCAGTAGCCAGAACTACTTGCTAGGGAATGCCTGCAAATTAAAAGTATTTAATGAATACCTCTCTCTCTCTTTCTCTGTGCATTTTATTCTATGTAATAGAATTCATTCATTTTCACCATACAATTTGGAGAGTCATGATATGGGAGAAAAAAAGAAAAAGTGAAAATACAGCAATGCAAATGAAGTATGGCTTACAGTTAACCAATACGTGATGGTTAAGTTTACATTAACAACATCATTTTTCTTTTTTTTACAGCATCTTAACAGCTATATTTTTTCTCATATCTTTTTGGAGGCTTAAACTTGCTGTTCAAAAGTGAGGTAGGAAATTTCATCGGAATAGTTTTATGATACAGCTCTGGGAGACAGATGTCTTTACATTTTCTCTGTAAAGAAATTTCCTAGGATGTATTTTCACTGTCTTTCTTCCTTTTCTGAAGTTTTAGGGTACTGAATCAGGGGAATTCCATATCAGGGTAAAAAGTAATAAGTGCCATATGAGTGATTCAAATAAAATACTATGATGAGTAAAGGGGGTGAAAAGATACAACTTGCAATTAGAAAGTAAATGTCATGGGTATGTAAGGTACAACAGGATGCCTATAGTTAGTAATACTGTATTGCTTATTTGCAAGTTGCTGAAAGAGTAGACCTTAAAAGTTGTCATCACAAGGAAAAACTTTTGTAACTAAGTATGGTGATGGATGTTAAGTAGACTTACTACGGTGATCATTTCACAATGTATATAAATATTAAAATCACTGCGGCTCCTGGGTGGCTCAGGTCATGATCCTGGAGTCCTGGGATCGAGTTCCAAATCGGGCTCCCTCCTCAGAGGGGAGCCTGCTTCTCCCTCTGACCTCTCCCCTCTCATGCTCTCTCTCATTCTTTCATTCTCTCTCAAATACATAAGTAAAATCTTAAAAAAAAATCAAATCATTATGTTGTATACATAAAACTAATATCATGCCATATGTCATTATACCCCAACAACAACAATGAGAAAAGAGTGAGAGGCAGAAGGACATCTGATCTACTGTAGCTAACCCGAGGCATCTAGTGAGGAGTCTTCAGGAAAGATGATAATATATATTAAGATGGTTTATATTCTAGGGAATTTCTTTTTTTTTTTTTTAAGATTTTATTTATTTATTTGACAGACAGAGATCACAAGTAGGCAGAGAGGCAGGCAGAGAGAGAGGAGAAAGCAGGCCCTCCTCGGAGCAGAGAGCCTGATGCATGGCTCGATCCCAGGACCCTGGGATCATGACCTGAGCCGGAGGCAGAGGCTTTAACCCACTGAGCCACCCAGGTGCACCATATTCTAGGCAATTTCTTAGAAATGCTTTCCAACCCTTAAAGTACTTGCATAGAAATAAGAAGGAGGATGATTTTTTTTTATCTCAGCAAAGGTGAGCATCTGAACCAAATCTAATTGACAACCTGGAGTTTATGTCACTGGGAGGTGATTTTGCATGCAAATTAAGAATGGCTGGATGACAGTTTATTCCCTCTGGACACCGACACCTTCCACCACACTGGTGCCTGTTACAGACTGACAGTTTTTATTCTCCCAAAATTTGCATGTTGAAACCTAATCCCCAATATGATGGTATTTGGAGGTAGGGCCTTTAAGAGGTGATTAGATCAAGAAGGGGAAACCCTCATGAATGGAATTCATGCTATATAAAAGGGGTCTTATAGAGCTCCTTCTGTGCTTCTGCCATGAGAAGATACAGCAAGAAGACTGTCATCTGTGATACTAGAATCTGATCCTCACTATATGCAAAATCTGCCAGCATCTTGATCTGGTACTTCTCATCTTCCAGAACTGTAAGAAATAAATTTCTGTTGCTTATACGCAGTAAATATGTACACACATAAAATAAAATAAAATAAAACAAAACAAATAAAATGAATACTACTGTTGTCAAAGGCTGAAATAACTTTTCTAAAAGTAATCAAGGATGACATGACATAGGATGAATGAGATTTGGTATTGAACAAGTTCTATGAAGTCAAAAGCATCTGCTTTTTTTCTTGGTCTTAGAGGACAGCAGATGATGTGACATTAGTAAAAACCCAATAAATATTAATGGAATGACTGGATGGACATGTGGATAGAAGAAAAAAGCAAAACTGAAGACACAATCTTTTGGAATTCCCACTTTATGGAGCAGAAAAAAGAAAGGTACAAAGTAAGGAACTTTGAGAGAAATGAACCAGGAACAAACATGGACCCATACAAAGGATACAATTGTTTCCAGGAAGACTGGCAGGTAAATAGTACCAAAGATTAAGAATTACCAGGTGCCTGGGTGTATCAGTCCATTGAGGGGCAGACTCTTGATTTTGGCTCAGGTCATGATCTCAGGATCATGAGGTCAAGCACTGTGTGGGGCTCTGTGCTGGGTGTGGTGCCTGCCTATGATTCTCTCTCTCCCTCTCCCTCTGACCCTTCCCTCACTCATTCTCTCGCTAAAAACAAAACAAAACAAAAAGAATTGCCAAAAATGAGTCCCAGTTCGATAAAGTGACCCTAACTTACCTTTCTAATTTTGAGAAAATTCCGAGCATGCTTGATTGTTTGCTCCTCTGAGAACTAAATTACAGGACAAATAAATTAGAGTTTAAATAAGAATGCTTAAATAGGAGAAGTCAAGATGGCGGAGAAGTAGCAGGCTGAGACGACCTCGGGTAGCAGGAGATCAGCTAGATAGCTTATCTAACCTTTGTGAACACCTACAAATCCAATGGGAAATCGAAGAGAAGAAGAGCAACAATTCTAGAAACAGAAAATTGATCACTTTCTGAAAGGTAGGACCTGCGGAGAAGTGAATCCAAAGCGACGGGAAGATAGACCCCGGGGGGAGGGGCCGGCTCCCGGCAAGCGGCGGAGCAACAGAGCACAAAGTCGGGACTTTTAAAAGTCTGCTCCACTGGGAGACATCACTCCAGAGGCTAAACCGGGGGGAAACCCAGGCGGGGTCAGCATAACCCCAGGTCCCGCGGGGTCACAGAAGGCCTGGGGGTGTCTGAGTGCCACAGAGCTCACAGGTATTAGAGCAGGGAAGCCGGCTCCAGCAACAAAGCCAAGGAGTGAACTCTCAGCCCGGGGTTACCTTGTGCCGGTGGCAGGCTGGGTGGGCTCGGAGGGCGGCCAGAGGCCACGGAGACGGAAGGACCGGGCGCTTTTCTCCAGGTTCCAGCAATTGACTGCTTTCCTCAAGGCGCAACCGCAGGCCAGGGAGGCGGGGCGGTTGGGCGCTTTTCCCTAAGGGCGCACTGAGGAGCAGAACCCCAAACTCTCGGCTCCTCCGGGCCGGAGATTGGGAGGCCGCCATCTTCATTCCCATCCTCCGGAACTCTACAGAAAGTGCTCAGGAACAAAAACTCCCGAAAGCAAACCCGAGCAGATTACTTAGCCCGGCCCCTGGCAAAAGCGGTGCAATTCCACCTGCGGCAAAGACACTTGAGAATCACCACAACAGGCCCCTCCCCCAGAAGATCAACAAGAAACCCAGACAAGACCAACTTCGCTCACCAAGAACATTGAAATTCCACAGCAGGAGAAAGCAAATCTTATCTGGACAAAATGACAAGGCGGAAAAACTCACCTCAATAAAAAAGAACAAGAGGCTGTACCAAAGGCTGGAGACCTAATCAATACGGACATTGGTAACATGACAGATCTAGAGTTCAGAATGATGATTCTCAAGGTTCTAGCTGGGCTCGAAAAAGGCATAGAAGATATTAGAGAAACACTCTCCGGAGAGATAAAAGCCTTTTCTGGAGAAATAAAAGAACTGAAATCTAACCAAGTTGAAATCAAAAAAGCTATTAATGAGGTGCAATCAAAAATGGAAGCTCTCACTGCTAGGATCAATGAGGCAGAAGAAAGAATTAGTGACATAGAAGACCAAATGACAGAGAATAAAGAAGCTGAGCAAAAGAGAGACAAACAAATACTGGACCACGAGGAGAGAATTCGAGAGATAAGCGACACCATAAGACGACACAACATTAGAATAATTGGGATTCCAGAAGAAGAAGAAAGAGAGAGGGGAGCAGAAGGTATATTGGAGACAATTATTGGAGAGAATTTCCCTAATATGGCAAAGGGAACAAACATCAAAATCCAGGAGATGCTAAGAACGCCCCTCAAAATCAATAAAAATAGGTCCACACCTCATCACCTGATAGTAAAATTCACAAGTCTTAGTGACAAAGAGAAAATCCTGAAAGCAGCCCAGGAAAAGAAGTCCGTAACATACACGGGTAAAAACATTAGATTGGCAGCGGACCTATCCACAGAGACCTGGCAGGCCAGAAAGAACTGGCATGATATATTCAGAGCACTAAACGAGAAAAACATGCAGCCAAGAATACTATATCTGGCTAAGCTATCATTGAAAATAGAAGGAGAGATGAAGAGCTTCCAGGACAAACAAAAGCTGAAAGAATTTGCAAACACCAAACCAGCTCCACAGGAAATATTGAAAGGGGTCCTCTAAGCAGAGAGAGACCCTAAAAGTAGTAGATCAGAAAGAAACAGAGACTATATACAGTAACAGTCACCTTACAGGCAATACAATGGCACTAAATTCATACCTCTCAATAGTTACCCTGAATGTTAATGGGCTAAATGCCCCAATCAAAAGACACAGGGTATCAGAATGGATAAAAAAAAACAAAACCCATCAATATGCTGCCTACAAGAAACTCATTTTAGACCCGAAGACACCTCCAGATTTAAAGTGAGGGGGTGGAAAACAATGTACCATGCTAATGGACATCAGAAGAAAGCTGGGGTGGCAATCCTTATATCAGATCAATTAGATTTTAAGCCAAAGACTATAATAAGAGATGAGGAAGGACACTATATCATACTCAAAGGGTCTATCCAACAAGAAGACCTAACAATCTTAAATATCTATGCCCCTAACATGGGAGCAGCCAACTATATAAACCAATTAATAACAAAATCAAATAAATACATCGACAGTAATACAATAATAGCAGGGGACTTTAACACTCCCCTCACTGACATGGATAGATCATCTAAGCCAAAGATCAACAAGGAAATAAAGGCCTTAAATGACACACTGGACCAGATGGAGACTTTAACACTCCCCTCACTGACATGGATAGATCATCTAAGCCAAAGATCAACAAGGAAATAAAGGCCTTAAATGACACACTGGACCAGATGGACATCACAGATATATTCAGAACATTCCATCCCAAAGCAACAGAATATACATTCTTCTCTAGTGCACATGGAACATTCTCCAGAATAGACCACATCCTGGGTCATAAATCAGGTCTCAATCGGTACCAAAAGATTGAGATCATTCCCTGCATATTTTCAGACCACAATGCTCTGAAGCTGGAATTCAATCATAAGAGGAAATTTGGAAAGAATGCAAATACATGGAGACTAAACAGCATCCTTCTAAAAAATGAATGGGTCAACCAGGAAATTAAAGAAGAATTGAAAAAATTCATGGAAACAAATGATAATGAAAATACAATGGTTCAAAATCTGTGGGACACAACAAAGACAGTCCTGAGAGGAAAATATATAGCGGTACAAGCCTTTCTCAAGAAACAAGAAAGGTCTCAAATACACAACCTAAGCCTACACCTAAAGGAGCTGGAGAGAGAACAACAAAGAAAGCCTAAACCCAGCAGGAGAAGAGAAATCATAAAGATCAGAGCAGAAATCAATGAAATAGAAACTAAAAGAACAATAGAAAAAATCAACAAAACTAGGAGCTGGTTCTTTGAAAGAATTGATAAGATTGATAGGCCCCTGGCCAGACTCATCAAAAAGAAAAGAGAAAGGACGCAAATAAATAAAATCATGAATGAAAGAGGAGAGATCACAACCAACACCAAAGAAATACAAACAATTATAGGAACATACTACGAGCAACTCTACACCAACAAATTTGACAATCTGGAAGAAATGGATACATTTCTAGAGAAGTATAAACTACCACAACTGAACCAGGAAGAAATAGATAACCTGAACAGACCCATAACCAGTAAGGAGATTGAAACAGTCATCAAAAATCTCCAAACAAACAAAAGTCCAGGACCAGACGGCTTCCCAGGGGAATTCTACCAAACATTTACAGAAGAATTAATTCCTATTCTCCTGAAACTGTTCCAAAAAATAGAAATGGAAGGAAAACTTCCAAACTCGTTCTATGAGGCCAGCATCACCTTCATCCCAAAACCAGACAAGGATCCCACCAAAAAAGAGAATTACAGACCAATATCTTTGATGAAAACAGATGCGAAAATTCTCACCAAAATACTGGCCAATAGGATCCAACAGTACATTAAAAGGATTATTCACTACGACCAAGTGGGATTTATTCTAGGGCTGCAAGGTTGGTTCAACATCTGCAAATCCATCAATGTAATTCAATACATTAATAAAAGAAAGAGTAAGAACCATATGATACTCTCAATAGATGCTGAAAAAGCGTTTGACAAAGTGCAGCATCCCTTCCTGATTAAAACTCTTCGAAGTGTAGGGATAGAAGGCACATACCTCAATATTATCAAAGCCATCTATGAAAAACCCACCGCAAATATCATTCTCAATGGAGAAAAACTGAAAGCTTTTCCGCTAAGGTCAGGAACACGGCAGGGATGTCCGTTATCACCACTGCTGTTCAACATAGTACTAGAAGTCCTAGCCTCAGCAGACAACAAAAAGAAATTAAAGGCATCCAAATTGGCAAAGAAGAAGTCAAACTATCACTCTTTGCAGATGATATGATACTATATGTGGAAAACCCAAAAGGCTCCACTCCAAAACTGCTAGAACTTGTACAGGAATTCAGTAAAGTGTCAGGATATAAAGTCAATGCACAAAAATCAGTCGCATTTCTTTACACTAACAACAAGACAGAAGAAAAAGAAATTGAGGAGTCAGTCCCATTTACAATCGTACCCAAAACCATAAGATACCTAGGAATAAATCTAACCAAAGAGGCAAGGAATCTATACTCAGAAAACTATAAAGTACTCATGAAAGAAATTGAGGAAGACACAGAGAAATGGAAAAATATTCCACGCTCATGGATTGGAAGAACAAATATTGTGAAAATGTCTATTCTACCTAAAGCATTCTACACATTTAATGCAATCCCTATCAAAATCCCATCCATTTTTTTAAAGAAATAGAACAAATAATCCTAAAATTTATATGGAACCAGTAAAGACCTCGAATAGCCAAAGGAATATTGAAAAAGAAAGCCAAAGTCGGTGGCATCACAATTCCAGACTTCAAGCTCTATTACAAAGCTGTCATCATCAAGACAGTATAGTACTGGCACAGAAACAGACATATAGACCAATGGAACAGAATAGAGAGCCCAGAAATAGACCCTCTACTCTATGGTCAACTAATCTTTGACACAGCAGGAAAGAATATCCAATGGAAAAAAGACAGCCTCTTCAACAAATGGTGCTGGGAAAATTGGACAGCCACATGCAGAAAAATGAAATTGGACTATTTCCTTACACCACACATGAAAACAGACTCAAAATGGATGAAGAACCTCAATGTGAGAAAGGAATCTATCAAAATCCTTGAGGAGAATGCAGGCAGCAACCTCTTTGACCTCAACTGCAGCAACTTCTTCCTAGGAACATCGCCAAAGGCAACAGAAGCAAGGGCAAAAATGAACTATTGGGATTTCATCAAGATCAAAAGCTTTTGCACAGCAAAGGAAACCGTTAACAAAACCAAAAGACAACTGACAGAATGGGAGAAGATATTTGCAAATGACATATCAGATAAAGGGCTAGTATCCAAAATCTATAATGAGCTTATCAAACTCAATACCCAAAGAACAAATAATCCAGTCAAGAAATGGGCAGAGGACATGAACAGACATTTCTGCAAAGAAGACATCCAGATGGCCAACAGACACATGAAAAAATGCTCCACATCACTCGGCATCAGGGAAATACAAATCAAAACCACAATGAGATACCACCTCACACCAGTCAGAATGGCTAAAATTAACAAGTCAAGAAATGACAGATGCTGGCGAGGATGCGGAGAGAGAGGAACTCTCCTACACTGTTGGTGGGAATGCAAGCTGGTGCAACCACTCTGGAAAACAGTGTGGAGGTTCCTCAAAAAACTGAAAATAGAGCTACCCTACGACCCAGCAATTGCATTACTGGGTATATATCCTAAAGATACAAACGTGGTTCTCCGAAGGGGCACGTGCACCCGAATGTTTATAGCAGCAATGTCCACAATAGCCAAACTGTGGAAAGAGCCTAGATGTCCATCAACAGATGAATGGATAAAGAAGATGTGGTATATTTACACAATGGAATACTATGCAGCCATCAAAAGACATGAAATCTTGCCATTTGTGACGATGTGGATGGAACTAGAGGGTATCATGCTTAGCAAAATAAGTCAATCGGAGAAAGCCAACTCTCATATGATCTCTTTGATATGAGGAAGTGGAGATGCAATGCAGGGGGGTTGGGGGGAGGTAGGAAAAGAAAAAATGAAAAGATGGGATTGGAAGGGAGACAAACCATAAAAGACTCAATTTCAAAAAACAAACTGAGGGTTGCTGGGGGGAGGGGGGACGGGAGAGGGTGGTGGGGAAATGGACATTGGGGAGGGTATGTGCTATGATGAGTGCTGTGAAATGTGTAAACCTGGCAATTCACAGACCTGTACCCCTGGGGATAAAAATACATTATATGTTTATTAAAATAAAAAAAATACAAAAAAAAAAGTCCTTAAATAAAGGTAAATGTTTTTCTACTTCTATTTACCTAAGTCTTGTGTCTGCATCACTTGAGTTCGTGAACAAAAAGCCAGTACTAACAGTTTCTAGTCTCTGTGTCCAATGACCACTTGAGTTTTGGGTTTACACAGTCCCCAACAGGGGTTTTCAATAAGAATAGCACAAATAGATGGTGTTTCCATTCACATGTATTGAATCTTTTGCCAGGTATTTTACTTGAATTGACTCTATTAATCTTTATAAGAGCTCTATGAGGTTGTCCATTAGTGGATTAAAAAAAAAAAAAAGTGTATACAATGGGCTTATGCCTCCTTAACTCCCTTTAAAGACAGGAGAAAAAAAAATAACATATTCTTCCCATTAATTTTTTAACTACTCTTTTTCTTCATTTCAAAACATGCACATTTTTTTTAAAGATATCTTTCCAATCATTTAGCAAGCTCTTATTTCACTATAATCAAATCCAGTCTTTGGTAGTATAAGTAATATGTTGAGGCACATATTTCTCCCATGAAATTTGGAGAGGCCATGTATAAACTAGAGGAAAACAATGTTGCAAATATAAAAAGTAATGTCTTTCACATCATGTCTTTCACATTATGATTCATAAAAACATGTTGATGGAACTAAACTAAATAAAATCAATAGCATAAATATTTGTCTTGTGCCAATACGTGTAGAGTAGAAGTTTTAATTTCTTTTTTTAAATAAAAGATTTTATTTATTTGACACAAAGAGAGAAATCACAGTCAGGGGAAGTGGGAGAGAGAGAAGCAGGCTCCCCACTGAGTTACTCAGGAGCCTCTGAAGTTTTTATTTCAACCTCCCTGTCACCTTGTAAATTTTCCAAAGGCCTGTCACAATTTTGTATAGCTTTGATATATATTTATTATCATGGCAAGGTAGCGTTGTGTTGAAAAGATTTTCACAATTTTCTGATCCATTTGAAGGAAGATACAATTATTAAACCTGAAAGAGAAAATACAGATGAGTGACAAAATCAAAATTAGAGATTGTGATAATTTCACCCATTACAGATCCCCTTTTTGTTCAAGATTTAGAATATTATTTCCAGGAGCCCCTAACCCAGGTACAATGACATAAAAGCAGAATGAGTGAAATAAATAAAGAGCTAAGGGAAGGCAAAGGAAGAGGTAGCCATGTTTGTGAGAAACTCCCAGGAAGACTTTCAGAGAAGGGATAATACTGAAGCAAAGGGAATGAACCCCACTGTTTTTGTCTTCCATGGATCCTGAAGCCAAACTTAACATTTGGTAGATTCTTAATAAGCAGTTGTTGAATTAATAATGATTGAGGAGGATGAAAGAGGAATTCAGGATGGAGAAATGAAGACATGAGAATCAAAGTCGTAGTCTTAAGATGTGCTGACATTTTCTGCCCTGAAGATACTCTATAGTACTAATCAAGTATAGTACTAAATCAAGGATTGGTGAACTTTTTCTGTAAAGATGAAATTTCAGATAGTAAATATTTGGGCTTTATGGGTAACAGCCAGTGCTGTACAATGCATTCTGTCACGAGCAGATGCAGCCTAGACAACATATAAACAAATGGGTGGGGCTGTGTTCCAAAAACACTTTATTTATCAAAACAGTCAGTGGGCCAAATTGGCCTGAGAGCTTTTTTCTGACCTCTGCTCTAAATCCACAGGGCTCAGGACACTTCACTGGCCTTGGCTGGATTACAGATTTCATCTGTTCCTATTTTCTAGTAGCCAGAACTAGAAAAAAGCACCATGGGAATATGGCTGTGGCAGGGAAAAATGATCTGTAATGAACAGGAGAATATTTCTTTCTGCCCTGGATCTGTAACATTTTTTATGCCATTATATAAGCATGTTATAAAGAGTGTTATAAAGAGTGTTATAAATGGATGACAGAATGGAACAAAGAGATATATGAAGCTAGGACAAGATCCTTCCCTAACATCATTCAGAAGTGAGAACATCTGCTCTTATATCTTTGTAATGAATAAAGAAATACAATTTAATATTAAAGCTTGAACAGTGCCAAAACAACTGTCATGAAGGCACATGATATAAGTTTGCATTGCAGTCTTCCTTGGATGCCTTCATACACTCAGTCAGAGAGTTGATTCTAAGGCAGTGTAGATCCAAAAGCCAGTTTCATCTACCATGGAGTTAGTGGCTACAAGTAGATCATGGTGAACCCCAGGCAGTCAAAAAATTTTGAAGAGGCATAACTTTTTTTTTTTAATAAACATATAATGTATTTTTATCCCCAGGGGTACAGGTCTGTGAATCGCCAGGTTTACACACTTCACAGCACTCACCATAGCACATACCCTCCCCAATGTCCATAACCTCACCCCCCTCTCCCAAACCCCCTCCCCCCCAGCAACCCTCAGTTTGTTTTGTGAGATTCAGAGTCACTTATGGTTTGTCTCCCTCCTGATCCCATCTTGTTTCATTTACTCTTCTCCTACCCCCCTAACCCCCCATGTTGCATCTCCATTTCCTCATATCAGGAAGATCATATGATAGTTGTCTTTCTCTGACTGACTTATTTCACTAAGCATGATACCCTCTAGTTCCATCCACGTCGCCGCAAATGGCAAGATTTCATTTCTTTTGATGGCTGCATAGTATTCCATTGTGTATATATACCACATCTTCTTTATCCATTCATCTGCTGATGGACATCTAGGTTCTTTCCATAGTTTGGCTGTTGTAGACATTGCTGCTATAAACATTCGGGTGCACGTGCCCCTTCGGATCACTACATTTGTATCTTTAGGGTAAATACCCAGTAATGCAATTGCTGGGTCATAGGGTAGTTCTATTTTCAACTTTTTGAGGAACCTCCATGCTGTTTTCTAGAGTGGTTGCACCAGCTTGCATTCCCACCAACAGTGTAGGAGGGTTCCCCTTTCTCTGCATCCACCAGCATCTGTCATTTCCTGACTTGTTAATTTTAGCCATTCTGACTGGTATGAAGTGATATCTCATTGTGGTTTTGATTTGTATTTCCCTGATGCCGAGTGATGTGGAGCATTTTTTCATGTGTCTGTTGGCCATCTGGATGTCTTCTTTGCAGAAATGTCTGTTCATGTCCTCTGCCCATTTCTTGATTGGATTATTTGTCCTTTGGGTGTTGATTTTGCTAAGTTCTTTATAGATTTTGGACACTAGCCCTTTATCTGATATGTCGTTTGCAAATATCTTCTCCCATTCTGTCAGTTGTCTTTTGGTTTTGTTAACTGTTTCTTTTGCTGTGCAAAAGCTTTTGATCTTGATGAAATCCCAATAGTTCATTTTTGCCCTTGCTTGCCTTGCCTTTGGAGATGTTCCTAGGAAGACGTTGCTGTGGCTGAGGTCGAAGAGGTTGTTGCCTGTGTTCTCCTCAAGGATTTTGATGGATTCCTTTCTCACATTGAGGTCCTTCATCGATTTTGAGTCTATTTTTGTGTGTGGTGTAAGGAAATGGTCCAATTTCATTTTTCTGCATGTGGCCGTCAAATTTTCCCAACACCATTTATTGAAGAGGCTGTCTTTTTTCCATTAGACATTCTTTCCTGCTTTGTCGAAGATTAGTTGACCATAGACTTGAGGGTCTATTTCTGGGCTCTTTATTCTGTTCTATTGATCTATGTGTCTGTTTTTGTGCCAGTACCATGCTGTCTTGATGAATGCAGCTTTGAAGCTTGAAGTCTGGAATTGTGATGCCACCGACTTTGGCTTTCTTTTTCAATATTCCTTTGGCTATTTGAGGTCTTTTCTGGTTCCATATAAATTTTAGGATTATTTGTTCCATTTCTTTGAAAAAAAAATGGGTGCGGTTTTGATAGGGATTGCATTAAATGTGTAGATTGCTTTAGGTAGCATAGACATTTTCACAATATTTTTCTTCCAATCCAGGAGCATGGAACATTTTTCCATTTCTTTGTGTCTTCCTCAATTTCTTTCATGAGTACTTTATAGTTTTCTGTGTATAGATTCTTAGCCTCTTTGGTTAGGTTTATTCCTAGGTATCTTGTGATTTTGGATGCAATTGTAAATGGGATTGACTCCTTAATTTCTCTTTCTTCTGTCTTGTTGTTGGTGTAGAGAAATGCAACTGATTTCTGTTCATTGATTTTATATCCTAACACTTTACTAAATTCCTGTACAAGTTCTGGCAGTTTTGGAGTGGAGCCTTTTGGATTTTCCACATATAGTACCATATCATCTGCGAAGAGTGATAGTTTGACACTTCTTTGCTGATTTGGATGCCTTTAATTTCTTTTTGTTGTCTGATTGCTGAGGCTAGGACTTCTAGTACTATGTTGAATAGCAGTGGTAATAATGGACATCCCTGCTATGTTCCTGACCTTAGCGGAAAAGCTTTCAGTTTTTCTCCATTGAGAATGATATTTGCAGTGGGTTTTTCATAGATGGTTTTGATAATATTGAGGTATGTGCCCAAAGAGGCATAACTTTTAAAAACAATCTCTCAGTAGACCCACACAGTTGTGGTCTCTACAGAAACAACTTTGAAGTTAACAAATAAAAGATTCTAGATTCAAGTGACTTTAGACACTTTGCATGTCAAAAGCAGACATCCTCCTGGGTGATCTGGAACAAATGCAAGAAAATTGAAGAGTACAGAATGTCTAAAACACTTTTGGCATTTCCTTGCTCCATTGTAATTGTTTATAAATACATACAGGAACAATCAATTAATAGAAGGTTTTATGATCAAGGATTTAAACTCATAAGGAGTAAGGCTTACATCACATTTCTAGAAAAAAGCCACCAAACCTGCTGATGTGCTAAGGTGAAGGGTATTTGGGATGGACAGTAGAGGAGGGAGAGGATAGGTGCCATTCGGAAACTCAGCAATCAATAATAATGACAGAGGCTGAGATTTATCTCACAAATCTTTTAAGTTTGCTTTCAAGAAGGATCCAAAGGAATCATGGAGGAGCTGTTCCTCAAATGTAGAGGGAGAAATAAATTTACATGACATAAAGGGCAAATTTAGGTAGCCATGAAATGTGACTGTAATTGATCACGGGCCTCAGCTGACAGACTTTGAGATAAATCTCTGCATTTGTGCTGAGGCCACACTCTTCACAGACTGCTCCCAGCTAATGACTGGTTGTAGCAGGGTTACTAAAGCAGACACTTTCCTGAGAGACACAGGATTTCTTGTATTGCTGATTTTGTGGAGAGTAGTCCTTTATGGATTTGCTGAACCTTTTGTCATTTGCCCAGGAGCCTGGGGATGCATTCTTCTAAATGATTTTTGTCTATTTCACTCAAGATCAGCTCTGCATCCCAGTCCGATACCCTCCTAACCTTTCCTGACTCCCTTCTTTTCCTCCTAACAGGTATTTCCCCTTATAAAATCCTAGCACATGTAATTCTGTACCAGCACATGTTTCCTACACACGTAGACTATATAGAGTTCACCACTAATTTAGATAAATACTTTAAAAGTTTTACATCTTCATATGCAATATTGTAAAATACATAAACATTTATTTAGTTATTTATTTTTTTAAAGATTTTATTTATTTATTTGACAGACAGAGATTACAAGTAGACAGAGAGGCAGGCAGAGAGAGAGGAAGGGAAGCAGGCTCCCTGCTGAGCAGAGAGCCCAATGCAGGGCTTGATCCCAGGACCCCGGGATCATGACCTGAGCTGAAGGCAGAGGCTTTAACCCACTGAGCCACCCAGGCACCCCTACATAAACATTTATAATAAATATTATCACATGCAAATAAATGAGATGCATGCATAACTAGCAATGCTTATTGACAGGTCACACTTTATTGTGTTCTCATAACAGTAAATGCAAATTAACTGCATATATTAATGTATCTTACTCGGAGTGGATATAGCAATACTTATCATTTCAGTGCAAAGGTATTGTGGAACTGAAAAAAATATCCAGCCACCTACTTTTGGATCAAAATGTGTAAGCACATATGATCCAAATCCACCCAAGAGAAAAACATAAACATGAGCTTATCATCCTAACAGACAACAGAAAGAAAATATTGTCACAATACATAAAAGCCATAATCAATATTTCAATATGAAATTAATATATTTTAATAAAATGATTAAAAATTTAATTTAAAAAGAATAAATAAATAGATGTTTAATAGAATGAATGAATCAGGTTTCCTGGAGTAATATGTGGCCCCTTCTAGCAGTCTTAGCATTCCAAGATCTTGTTAGAAATGCAATTGTTAGGCTCCATTCTAGACTTACTAAATCAGAAATGCTGGAGGTGGGGCCTTGTGATTTGTTTTTAACAAGCCCTCTAGGGATTGTGATGTTGCTGAACTTTAAGAACTATTGTCCTAGAAAATCTCTTGACTCTGTGGTAGGAGAGGATCAATTATTTGTTCTCTGTTTACAGCATCAGCTTCTGGGTATTGTGTAAAACTTCCAGCCTTTCCTCCTGAATCTGAAATAATAGATGTGGGCAATATGCAAATTGGATCAGAATACACTTCCAGTTCCATGTACAGAATTAAAAACATTAGACATTAGAATGGTGAAATCAGGTCCACAAGTCATACTTAAAAACCTACTGGGTACAGTATTTCCCATACTTATTAGTGAATCCAAATTTCTTGCTCATGTTACATTTAAATAATTACATTGTATATGAATTGAAATAAATCATTCAACCTTCCTGGTTCTCATCTGTAAACAAAAGTGATCTCAATGGAAAGTTATAGCTATAAAATTCTATGTTTCAGACATTCAGTAATTTAACACTAAAAATATTAGAATATTTAGCATCATATGTAACATATAATAGAGGAATGTATTGCTATAACATTTCCACTCTGATGTTTCAGCAATCCAAACGTATTTCCTTTACAAGTCTCTGAAAGTTTGTGTTTTCAGGAGAGTCTAAGGTAACACAAGCAGGTTTTACTTTTATGGGGAAAATTTAGTAATAATTCTTATGACCATGTTCTTTGAGCATGCACAATTCAACCAAGCATACAAATGTTCTTACTATTGATAAGCCTCAGTAGTTAAAACCACTTCCCAGGAGAATCTATAAATAAAAGGATTCTCTGTTTTCTTATTTGGAAACCCCTGACTTGAACAAGATCTGGCAACATATATTTTTATATATATATACACATACATATATATATATGCCTGTATATATATATATTCTTTTTTCCTGAGAAACTCCACCATGAAGATTCATCTCTTTTTCTTTATTCTGCTCTTTTGGGCCACAATTTTACCAGGTAACATGAAAATGTTTATGGGCTTATTTGCATTAATGAACTTGAGCAGACATAAGTTGTTTCTGGTTAAAAGTATGGTTTAAAAGTATGGGATTAAAAGATTTTTATACTAACTGCAATCTGGTATTCTGGCTTGGACCCCAGAATAGAAAAAAAATATATTTTTTTAAAGATAGTAGTGGGAAAATTGGTGTGGTGTGAGTAAAATTTGCAGTTTAGTTGATAGAATTATACCAATGTTACCAATGTTCATTTCTTAGTTTTTATAATGTAAACATGATTACATGAGATGTTACCATAAAGGGAGTTTTGCTTCTATTACCCTTACAACTTTTCTTTAATCTAAACTTCTATAAATCTAAACTTTTGTTTCAAGACAAAAAGTTTAAAATAATTAGATCAATACATTAGTCTCGTCAGCTTCATCCTGAAGCAATTTGTTAGAATCTATTTTTACTGGGAAAAAAATGTTCTTTAGCATAATCAACTGGTAAGGGATAGATGGTTCAGTGCTAGAGAAAGATCTGTTTACCTTTTGCTTCTTTTTAACCTATGCCAGTATACTACTTCCAATGAGCAAAAGCCTTTCTTACTATTCTATTCTCAGTATATAGGCAAATCATGTCCATTTTTGACCTTTCTTTCTATATTTCTGGTCACTATCTTTCTGTCTTTGACTGCTACTGATTACGTGGATGTTGAGTGTAATACCTTGTACACAAGCTATTTTTTTCATGAGATTTTTTTCCTCCCTCAAAGGCTACCTTGTTACATCAGGTATGTAACAAGATTCTCTCCTCCTGAGTTAATGTGTAAGTATGAATTGTACGGAAATAGAATAATACATTTTGGAAGAGATCATTTATTACCTCTTTTTTAAAGAGATTAAGTGAAAGGATTAGTTAAAGTCTACCTAATTGGCACTGAAATTAGGCTCAAATTCTCTACCTCTCAGGAAAACATTTTTTAGCATCTCATTGATTTCTTTAGGCCCAATAGAAATCATAATAGAGGTCTAGGAAAGTAAACTAACTTATCCTTTCATTGTGAATATTATAGAGTCCATTATGGCAATCTAAAAATGTATATAATGTATATATAATAAACTGATAAATTATCATTTAAATTTTGCAAGTGGATAAAATTCAAATAGAGATCAAACATTATTGAAGTAACAAAGAAATACAATTAATTGTTCATATAACTAAAAGAATAACTTCCTTTCACTCCATTCAAAAATTTCCTCCATTCAAAAATTCAAAAGGATTGGGACGCCTGGGTGGCTCAGTTGGTTAAGCGGCTGCCTTCGGCTCAGGTCATGATCCCAGGGTCCTGGGATCGAGTCCCACATCGGGCTCCTTGCTCGGCAGGGAGCCTGCTTCTCCCTCTGCCTCTGCCTGCCTCTCTCTCTGCCTGTGCTCACTCTCTCTGACAAATTAAAAAAAAAAAAAAAAAAAAAAAAAAAAAAAAATTCAAAAGGATCTCTGGATTTTTGTTTTCCAGTTCTAGACAGGGCTAAAAAGATATTCTATACAGATTCATACAGCTTTTAACATGTGATAAATCCTTTTCTTCTTTTAATTTCAACAATAGCTAGCATGACTAGATCACTATGTCAGGCCTGTCTCTGTTTTTGTCATTTTTTTTCATTATTTTTTTTAATTTTGTTATTTTTTTCTTTGTAACAGTTATATCAGGTACTCTTACCCATAATTAAAACTATTCATGCATTTATCAACAAATAAAATATCATGTGTCCTGTGGATTTAGAAATTAAAAACCAGTTGGGGATACAGAAGCATAGATTACAACATCAGTGTTATTAACTTTTTGTATATTTTTTTCTTGTATTATCAAAGTAAGACCATTGTCCTTGTTAATCACACATCAATCAAACTTTTAGAAAACTATAATACTGACAAAAAAAAAAAAGTCCAGACAAAAATTTAGAAAAGATTTGGTAGGAAATATAGATGTAGAAAGTAGTAAAGCAATAAGGATGTTGTCTTTCAACTTATGTATTCACCAATGTATTGTTGTTCATTTAAACTGCACAAATGTCGTATGTATGGCTTTTAGAGTTCTTCAGTTGTTTTTTATATCTCACCTGCAAAGTATGAAAGTCATTACTCAAAATTGAGGTAGAAAACCTCATTGTTTTCCCACTCAGACAGTTACAGATGAAGAGATGTCCAGATAAAAGCCATTAAACTGTCTATACAGGAAAATTTCCATTGAAGTCACTTAACTTTCCTCTTCATTTTTAGAGGCTATAAATGCATCACATGTCTAGAACTGAGTTATGGTTTCATTCTCATGTGTTGTTTTACTTCATCTGTCAAACTGAAAAAAAAATGTGTTATTGCCAATAATCACTTCTCTTTAAATCTGACATGTACTTTGAATATAGAATAGTGTAGTTTTTAAATTTTTTTAAATTTATTCATTTGAAAGAGTGAGTGAGTACATGGAAGGGTCAGAGGGAGAGGGAGAACAGACTCCTCCCTGTGAAGGGAATCCAATGTGGGGCTCGATCTCAGGATCCCAAGATCATGACCTGAGGTAAGGCAGACGCCCAACAGACTGAGCCATCAAGGTGCCCCTAGGATAGTATGGTTTTGTGCTGAAAGAATTGTCATAATTCCTCCCCCTCCACCCCACGCCATTTCCAGCAAGTTTAATGGTAACCTAAAGAACAAAATGGCAGGTGAGTGAAAATAAAAAGAAATTATGGGTTGAAAGATATTTTAGGAAATACCTTGCCCATTTCTGGCTTATATGTTAAGTAAAATTTGTATACTGTTTAAAGAAATTCCCTAGCACATGAACATGTTAATGGATGCAGGCTGAATGAGACATAGGAAGCACCTAGGAAGCACCTTGTGGGAGCAGTAGAAAGAGAGTTTACTTCCCTGAAAGTGATCAGAAGAGACTCCAGAAAGAAGACCATACTTAAACAATGTATCAGAGGCTGGAAACAATATGTTTGACTTATCACAGCATCACAAGAACAGTAGTTTTAATTACTGAAAACAGTATTTTCAATTAGAGGCAACTTCACCACCAAGGAGTCATTAGGCAATGTCTGGAGACCTTTTAGGTTGTCACAACTGGTACTATTGGTATCTAGTTTGTAGAAGCCAAGGATGTTGCTAAACATTCTTCAGTGAACAGGATAGCATCCCACAGCAAAGAATTGTCCAACTCAAAAGGTCAATAGTGTTGAGAGTGAGAAACCCTACACTAGAGATTAAGTCAGAGCTTAACCGGCAGTATACTTAATAGTGGAATGAGTGGGTAGAGGCTTGCAAAGATGAATATCAGCAATCCAAAGACACAAGCTTGGGGATACTTATATTTAGAGCTGAAAATGAGAAGAAAGAAGACAATATTTTTAGAAAGGTTAAATAAGGCAACAAATGGGTAGGAGAAGGGGTGAGGTCAGTTTAGGGGGCAATACTAAATAATAATGTGACAAGTGTGACAATCCTCTTGTCTAAAGTGAGTATAATTCAGGTTTCTGTCACTGGCAAATCATGGGTTTGATGATAGTAACTTCTTAGAAGTTATACAATAAAAAATGACATTCAGAAATTAACATTTAATCTGTGCAAAGTAACTATTTTTTTCTGCTGTAAATTGTGTCATATTCTGCATTGCTTCAATTATCATTAGAAGAGAGGTAATTTTAATAGAAGAGTTAGGTTTTATATCTGCTATTTATACCAGTAATATAGATAATGTTGCTCTGAGTCTAGGTTTCCATTAAAAGGTATCACCACTCACCACCAACTCTTGGAAATGCAGATGTAATGTCTAGGTAGAAATGCCTGGTCTTTAAAAGGACCGATTAGAACACCAAACCTAATTAATGGTTGAAATTAGTGGAAAAAATTATTTATTTTCATGTCACAAGTATACAAAAATATTTGAGTCTGACCTTTGGCGATATTTAGAATTCTCCCACACCAGTTCCCCTCAATGATTACTTATTAAAACTGATGTGTATTAAAAAAATACTTGAAAATATAGGGCTTCTGAAAACACATGGACCAGCACATATTGTGAAATATAAAATTAAAATGTATTTGGCTTGGAATGAATCTTACAACCTACCAGACCAACATCTCCCAATTCCCCAAATATCTCCACTTACTATGAATACAAACTTCAAGTGAAAGTCAGTCTCCAAGCTACAAGATAAAATGTGTTGTTCAGAACACCAGTAATGTTAGCAATCTTGTAATGGCCAACAATAGTCCCACCTTCTAGTCATTTCTATTTTTTAAATCAATCTTGTCACCAGACATGGGTATGTGTTAGGTAATTTCTTTGTGGAGATAAATCCCAAAATACCCAGGGTAGTTGCAGGAATTCAGTCAAATTGCTTAACTTTACCTCTATCTCAACATTTTGGAAAAGTAAAATCAAGCTGCAGTAGAAAACTCTAGAAAAACCGGAAAAGTACGTTTTTCCTAAATAATGCTTGTGAGAGATAAAAGGGAGAGCTCAAATGCAACTGGATAATTATAGAGACTAAGCCTGAGAGATCAATTATGAATACTTCTTAAACTGATTGGGGAACTATCCTAGAATTATTATGCAGTCATTTGTAAGGAAGCAAACTGGCACACCTAACTTAGGTCCAAGACACTTCCATGATTTTCAGGTACGTTCACTTAAGCTTTGCTCAATTAAGATTTTTCCCAGTCATTAATTAGAAGGGGGACATTTTCTTTTGAAATATGCAAAAATCTTTTACTTCTTAGACTTTCTCCTTTTAAAATGTGGGTGTATCACAGTTAAATTGCTAATTTCAGTCATTCTTTCCTTCTTACAGCCAAAAAGAAATATCCCCAATATGGTAGCTTGGATTTGAGGAGAGAGTGCAGAAAGGGTAATGGCCGATGTAGAGTTGAGTGCCATGAAAGTGAAATTAGGATTGCTTTCTGCATACGACCTGGATCCCATTGCTGCTTACAGAAGTAAAGCTTACAGAAGACAAGAAAGAGATACATGCTCCAAGAAGAGAGGACCAGTGTTACTAAGTCTTCCCAGAATATCCTTCAAGGCCTATGTATCTCAAAGAATTAAATAAAATTTAATACTGAGCCGTTCAGAGTTGGTTCTATGTCACATATGTATCTGGTGCCTTTACATTGCATTTTCTCTTGATCTCTTGGTGCCAGAAGTAAGCAGAATTTATTTTATTCAAGTTCCCCAAGAACTCTTCAAAGTTCTATCTGCTTTGTGTTGGTTGACATAAATAATGTTGTAAGAATCCCTAAGTCAAAGAAATGGGAGAAACATATTTCTGAGATGCAAGCCTGCAGTGGAAAAGTGGGGCCATTTTATCATTAAACATTGCTCTATAGACTATGCCATGAAAATATATAAACACAGGGCTTACGAGACTATATATAAAGAGTGCAGATCCTGCTCATGACAGAAAGAGCTGAAGTAAGAGAAGGATTAGTATAAGAACAGAAGAACAAAGGTAATCACAATCAGCTCAAATTTCTGTCCTTATATATCATTTTGTTTTATTTTTTTAAGATTTTATTTGTTTATTTGACAGAGAAAGATCACAAGTAGACAGAGAGGCGGGCAGAGAGAGAGGGGGAAGCAGGGTCTCTGCTGAGCAGAAAGCCCAATGCAGGACTCGATCCCAGGACCCTGAGATCATGACCTGAGCCAAAGGCAGAGATTTAATAAATTGAGCCACCCAGGTGCCCCTTATTTATCATTTTTTTAAAGATTTTTATTTATTTATTTGACAGACAGAGATCACAAGTAGGCAGAGAGGCAGGCAGAGAGAGAGGAGGAAGCAGGCTCCCCACTGAGCAGAGAGCCCAATGCGGGGCTCGATCCCAGGACCCTGGGATCACGACCCGAGCTGAAGGCAAAAGCTTTAACCCACTGAGCCACCCAGGTGCCCCTTATTTATCTTTTTAAAAGAAATATTTATTTATTTGAAAGAGAGAAAGCCCCAGGGGGAGGTGCAGAGGGAAAGGGAGAGAGAATCTCAAACAGACTTTGCGCTGACTATGGAGCTGGATGAGGGGCTTGATCTCAAGACCCTGAGATCATGACCAGAGCTGAAACCAAGAGTTGGACACTTAACCAATTGTGCCACCCAGACACCCCTATCCTTATTTATTGTTTAGTGGAGGAAAAGTGTGTATCAGGAAATACAAGAGAGAGTAAAAATGGAAGGGTCTGAATTCCATGAAGGAGATGAGACTCTATGTGATTAAATTTTTTGACAAAGACAGAAACTATGACTAACAACTGAGTTCGGCTCCCCAGTCCTGGGGTGACCCTGTCTGAGGATAGACACACAACAGAAAGGAGGAGTAGCCTGCACTCTTCTGCTCTACTCTGCCTGAGTTGCTCTTGCCACTTCCTCTGAGGGACCACAGTATTTTCCCTTATAATACTCTCAACAATACATCTGTACCATAGAGTTGCTATTCAAAAATACACATTCTGCTTCTTTTATGAACTTAGGAGTGCAGCTTAGTTATTTATATTAATTTAGGATTCTTTTTGGGAAAAAATCATCAATAACACAGCATAGCAGTAAAACAGAAACTTGCCTTCCTCCCAAATAAAATTAAAATATTTTTGATAACTTAACAAGTAAAATGAAATTTATTGAGTGGATATATGTGAGCCAGACTTGGACTCAGAGAAGATGAGAAGTCGAAGAATTTCCAGGCCCCAGTTACCCTCTGGATATATTTTATCTTTCTCTCCTCCCTTCCCTTCCCTTCCCTTCTTCTTTTTTTTTTCTTCCTTCCTTCCTTCTTTCCTTCCTTCTATTTTTAAGTATAGTTGATATACAGTATTATATTAGTTTCAGGTGTACAATATAGTGATTTGACAATTCCGTACATTATAAAGTGCCTACCACAAGTGTAGTTATCTTTGTTACCTCTCTTTATATTTTTATTATGGCATCTCATTACATCTTCTAAATGCAGATATGAGATATAAGGGTCTATGTTCATACTAAACATTATCTATTATGGTGACATGTACAGAAAAAGAAAGATTTTTTTTTTCTCTATTTAGATAAAGTTTCTGGATATGTTTCCATCGCAAGGGACTATTTACTTTTTTGTTTTATTTTAATAAAAATATGACTTCTCATTATGAAACAATGACTTGCTAAGCACACACTGGAGCTTCACATGCATTATCTTTCATATATTTTAATAACTTAAAATAGACTTTGAGTTCTCAGAGTGTTCCCTTGCAGTATAAATATCTCAAAAGTATCTTTACAGTATTTATTAAAATAGTTTTCAATCTGAGAACTATTGATATTTTGATCCAGACAATTCTTTGCCTTGGCAGCTATCCTATGCATTATATCTTTAGCAAGAAGATGTTTCTTAGCATCCCTAGCCTTTACCCACCAGATGCCAACACACCCCCTCTCCTAATTGTGACAATCAAAAATGTCTACCTACATTGTCGAAAATCCCCTTTGGAGGATACCTAGGTGGCTCAGTTTCTTAAGTGTCTGCCTTTGGCTCAGGTCAGTTAACTGACTGATTGGTTCAATCAGTTAAGCATCTCAGGTCCTGGAATAGAGCACTGGTTGGGCTCCCTACTCAGTAGGGAGTCTGCTTCTCCCTTTCCCTCTGCCCCTCCTCCCCACTTATGCTCTATCAAATAAATAAACAAATATCTTTTTAAAAATTAAAAAAAAATTATCCCCTTTGGAGGCAAAATCACTCCTGATTTAGAACCACTGGCTTATAATTAAGCACTCATTCTCACAGAAATTTAAAAATTAAAAAATTGAAACAAAAAAAATCAATGTTTCCAGATAGCACATTTTATGTGTCTTATTATGAGAATTATCTATTTGAAATTTTCATATTTTATTACATATGGGATAGAGATCATATATTGGTGGCCCCAGAAAAAAAAAATAGCTCAACTTTTGAAAAATAAATATATTAGTCATGTTGAGAAGAAATGAATGTTTGACTTTTACCTAAGATAATCAAGACCTATAATGTAGAATTGAGAACCTTAATATACTATTAATATGGGACAAATAAGAATTGAGCTTTTAATTGGCCACCAAGAAGTGGTAGGTGATAAGAGGTTTTCTTTTTTTTTTCTATTTTCTTTATTCTTTCTTTCCTTCAACAAATATTAATCGAGCTATGTGATATGGACTATGTGCTGTTATGCTGCTATGTGATAGGGACTGTTGTAAGCACTGGAAATGGAACAGTAAACAAGGCAAACAAAAATTCCTGTCCCCTTATTTATTTAGTAAATATTTATTTCCTGCCTACCATCTACCAGACATCACTCTAGGCGGGGAATGAGACTCAGGTAAGGACTCAATACAATGGGAGAAAAAGACTTAATAAATACAGAAATAATGAGAATAATGTCACTTGGTGGTGAGACCTGAGAAGGAAATAAATGAGAACCTCTGCAGATTTCTCTGTCGCTTTCTTCCCTCCAGTACTCTGCCTGTCAGTTCTCCCCAAGCCACACTACTCCATCTCGTCTTCTTAAGAAGATGACTGGCCTGTGCCTGGACTCTTCCTTCTCACACTTATGCCTGAAACTCCAAGCAGGAATCTGGGAAACGTATAGGATTCCCCTTATCTGTTTACCCCTTCAGGGCTTACTGCCCTTTGCTGCCTGCTATCTAGTATCTGAAAATTATTATCTCATAGATTCTCTTCAGTTTTTTAGTTGCTTGAGAAGGAAGGCCAAATCAAGTCCCTGTTGATCCATCTTGAACAGACATGGACAAGAGGTTTTCTGAAAGATACCCAAGGCATCTCTGCATATGAACTAATCTGTACCTGTAGACCCTCCAACCTTCAGGGCTTGACAGAGAAAACCAAAACCATATGCATTTCTAAGCTAGTCTCTCTTTCTGTGGTCTAGGCCACCAGCTTTCCTTCAGCCCAAGGAACAAATATGACAAACTTGAAGGAGAATATAAACCTATGGGCATCAACTATGAAATTAATATTCTTCCCTTAAGAAATTTTTAACTGTGTGCTGTATGTGATATTGACAAAACGTTCTAGAAGCCCTTTTGATAAACTTCTGCATCCTATTTCCTTAAAGAGAAAGAGGTGTCACTAATTATTCATACTGACCTCAGAATTTGTTTATAGCAACAAAAAGAAAGTATGAAAGAAAATGAAAAAAAAAAGGTAAATACATAAGGGAAGATATCTGGCAAATTTCTTGCTCATGCATTATAACTTTCATTGGTTTAATTGATAAAACAGCTTGATAATCTGAAACTGCAGTTGACCCTTGAACAACATGGGTTTGAAGTGCATGAATCCATTTATACGTGGATTTTTTAAAAAATAAATACAGTACAGTATTACAGATGTATTTCCCTTCCTTATGATTTTCTTAATAGCATTTTCTTTTCTCTAGCTTACTTTATTATAAGAATACAGTATATAGGGGCACCCAGGTGGCTCAGTCAGTTAAGCCTCTGCCTTCAGCTCAGGTCAGGATCCCAGAATCCCGGGGGAAAGCCCAGCATCAGGCTCCCTGTTCTGGGAACCTGCCTCTCCCTTTCCCTCTGCCTGCCACTCTCACTACTGAGTGGTCTCTCTCTGTCAAATAAATAAATAAAATCTTAAAAAAGAAAGATGCAGTATATAACACAGACAGCATACGTGGTATATGTTAATTGACTTTATATTATCCATAAGCCTTCCAGTCAACAGTGGCTACATAAAGTTTGGGGGGAGTCAGAAGTTACATGTGTATTTTCAACTGTGTGGGAAGGTGGAGGGGCCATCAATGCCTCTAAGCCCCGCATTGTTCAATGGTAACTGTACTTAGCTCTAAAGAGCTAAAACTTTCCCATTTTTCTCTCCTTTGGTCCAGAATCGAAATTTCCACAACACTGTGTGTCTTCCTCCATTTTAGTTTTCTATGAGTCAGGATTAGCAGCAACTCTGATGAAACAGACACTATCAGGCATTGGGTATTTTTGTTGTAGTTAATAGCTCAATACACACCTGAATCAGTTAAAAGCATTCCATTGAAATGAGGGCTCTCACCATCAAATTCCAGCATGGGACTAGCAGCAGATGATATCACACACTCAAACCCTCTCCATTTCAGGATTTACTTTATCTCAATGTCCTTGGGCAAGAACAAAATCTAACTCCAAATAGTAATTTATTTATGCAGAAAACATTTGACTAATGGCTTGCCTCTTCCCAGGTATGATGTTATGGGTTTGGGACATGAAAATAAAAAATTACAGCTCCTGTCTTAAGGAACTGATATTTACTGATTACAAAGTGAATTTTAAGTAACTATCCAATTTGATAGAGTTGAAAAATGAGTAAAACATGGGATCCGTCCCCAAGAAGAGCAATGTCAATTCATAACACTGACAATACGTCAGGCACTGGATCTCACAACCCCTCTCTCATTTAGTTACCAATTCAACAATATTCCTTGAGAACCGACTATGTGTAGCCATAATGTAATAAGATTGGGACACATTAATAAACAAAACAGACAATATTTCCTTTGTGGGGCTCTTATTCTAGAGGTGGAGAAAAATACAGGCAGTAAACATAATAAACAAGCACATTAGAAAGTAGCTTAAAGAAAAAAAAAACTCATGAAATCCGACTAATTATACCTTGAATGTATCCAGAATCCTACCATTCCTCGTTGTTTTTATTGTTAGCACCATGAACTGAGCTACCGTAATGTGTTACTTACATTACATTAACATCTAACCCAAGAAAGTATCTCAGAGAGGATGTTGGAAGATGATAAGTTAGAGTTAAAGGACTCAAAAATGAAATTTTAAATAGGATTTTTCAGGAGGCCCTTATTGAGAAGGTAACACTTGAGCAAAATATTGACAGAGGTCAAAAAGCATCATGGGAGCTCACATGAGATTTGTGGGGAATGCCTGTGATGGGTGCTAGAGAAGAGTGAGTGGGGAGGAGAGTCCTGAGTGAGCTGGTCAGAAAGGAAATGTGTTGGCCGATAACCCAGAGTTTTTAGGAACAAGAAGGATCTTTCCCTCTGTTCTGAGAGAAATCCTGTGGGCTTTTAGCCATAGGAAAATTTGAATTTCATTAAAAAAATAATAATAATAAAAAGAAAATCCTCTCTGAGATACTTTCATGAGTTAGGAGATATTAATGTAATATAAGTAACACATTATGATAGCTCAGCCCATGGTGCTAACAATAAAAACAATGAGGAATGGTAGGATTCTGGATATATTCAAGGTATAATTAGTCAGATTTCATGAGATTTTTTTTTTCTTTAAGCTACTTTCTAATCTGCTTTACTCTATTCTTCACCAAACTTCTTGAAAAACAGCTTAGACTCCTAGTCTCTACTCTGTTCACCAATACATTCACCCCCTCATCAATTAACAAAATCTTCATGCTAATGTGATCAGTGTTTTCTTTTTTTTAAAGATTTTATTTATTTATTTATTTATTTATTTATTTATTTATTTGACAGACAGAGATCACAAGTAGGCAGAGAAGCAGCCAGAGAGCGAGGAAGGGAAGCAGGCTCCCCCCTGAGCAGAAAGCCCAATGTGGGGCTTGATCCCGGGACCCTGGGAACATGACCTGAGCCGAAGGCAGAGTCTTTAACCCACTGAGCCAACCAGGTGCCTGGATCAGTGTTTTCTTAAAAGCAAACCCAAAGTCCTATTTTTATTCTTCATCCTGTGGACTTCTGCACACTGCTAGAGCTTATCACTGTTTTGACAATTGTCTGACGATTATTTGATGGTGTCTTAAATGCAGTGGCCTCCAGTACTTTGTCCCTGAATCCCTTTTCTTCTTGTTTCATATGCTTTCCTGAGATTATCTTGTTCACTGTAGTGAATTCTATCAACAAATTTTTTTTCTCAAATCTTCCTAAACCACAAAGCTGTGTTTATGTCTAGTTGTGGAATTTAATTACCTTGCTGGTTTCTAAATTCATTAATCCTGATATGCCCAAAATATAGCTCATCTTATTCACAAAGGCTAAAGTTTGCCTCCTGCTTTTTTTTCTCTGTTTCACTAATTATTAACATCAATGGCAAGACAGTGGAGTCTCAAGAATGCAGACTAGCCTAAAAGATAATTATCCTAATTAAAGTTTTTTTTTTTAAAGTAAAATGTAACCGTGCATCACACTCTTCTCTACTTTTCATTACATCAAATATGGCTCTGAAATAACTTTAGATTTCACCAAAATTTACTGGTGAGCAGGGATTCTGTCATGGTGAGTCACCTTTCCATTCCAAAAGGACATACATATATCCACATGGCAAAACCCTCCTGACAATCTCTTTCATTTTATGCTTAACTTCCTCTTATTTTCTACTAACTTTATTAAGAACCATAAAGTTAGTCCATTTGAAGTCTTCTCTACATTTGAAGTTTTTGACTAGTTCTCAACCAAATGCTTAGAGAATGCTATGCACTCAAACACCTGCCACATGGAAATGAAACATCATTCTGAATTTCATTTAGGTTCCGGGAAGACAATTAGTTTCTATGAGTTAACATTATGTAATTTTAATCTAAATTCAATTCAATTTATTCTCTAAATTTTAATGAAATTATTTTCCTTTATTTTTCCTGATGTACAAAATTTAATATTCAAAATATATTTGTGATAGCTATGTTTATTATATTCTATCATGCAGATAGATGGAATGACTAATCCAAGAGAAGTAAATACTAAGATAAAATTTGGGGTGGCGGGAATAAGCCTGATTTCCAAGTCTCTTTTCTAAAGGCATTAGTTGCAGTACAACTGAATGATTAAAAGAAATAAAATTCTAAGTAACAAAAATATTTGCTTCCCTTTTAATGTATGAACCCAAATCTATGAATTTGCAATCTCAGGACATCCTTCTTTGCATTGTCTTAGATGACTCACTAGAAGACTAATGTGGGGATCCTCTTTTATTAAACACTTAATATACAACAAAACTGTGTTTCCTGAGCATATTTTCTGTGTTTTTTTCCCTTAATAAATTACTCCATCAGTAAGTATTACATGCTTACTGTATTATAATTATCATGATATATGGGGTAGGAAATAACAGGGAATCAGAAGAAACCATTACTATCATAAAACGCTTATATTTTGGTGGCAAGAATAAAAGGACCATAAAAAGATTTAAGAAAAATACATCTATTAAGTACTAAGTTATGTTATTCATTCATTATTACTGTAGATTGGTGAAAAGGACATATCCATTTGCTCTAATATAATAAAAGAAAATTTCAATTAGGAGTAAGATCTGGAATGGAGAAGAAAGCATTGAACAAATAATACTGTGAAGAGGCAATCAGACTAGGTTTAAAACATTGAAAAAGCATGAAAATAAAATTCATAGGTTTTTAAAGAACTGCAAATGTCATCTTAATGAAAGCATGGGAGAGAAAATGTGGTCCTAATAAAGAAAGAAAAAAAGATAGGAAGGCGAGACTTCAGGAGCCAGCTAAAGCTCAGTACCGAGTGCACTTTAAGGTAAGGACATACACATCTGTGCAAGGAAAATGTTTGTAGCTTGGTTACTTTCTGCAACAGCTGCTACCACAATTTAGTGCCATGAAACTGCTTCGCCAAGCCCCTCACACATGATCTTATAACTAAACAGATTTTCTTCTTCCCTAAGTAAGAAGACTCCCAAGTGAAAAATTAGACTGATGACTTATATGTCTTCTTTGACTGCAGCCAGAAGTGACATGGAGCCCAAGTATCGATTTCAGAGATGTGAAAGAGTGAAAGGAAGATGTAAAACATTTTGTGATGATGATGAATATGATTACGGATCCTGCATTAAATGGAGAAATCAGTGCTGCATATAAACTCTGGAAAAGAGAAGTACAATTGAGCATCGAAGTCTGGAACAGAGACACATCTTATTGACTCAAGGGTGGGCAGAAAGAGAATGCAATGTTTAATAAACTTATTCATTTCTATATTCTCAGTACCACTGTTTATGTAAATAAAAATAATTTGGTTTCTCTTCAGTCTATTCACTGCCTACTTTCTTTGTATTTCAGATGGATAAACATATTCATTAAACAAGACATCAGACTCTAATTGTGCTTATAATGTCATCATGGTCACGTTGCCATGCAGCCATTCATGGTAATCATCTGAGTTGCTCTGGTTCATCTCTAAATATATGTGTGGGACTTTACTGCCAGTTTTACTATGAGAATCATGGTTATCTTCACACTTGCTTTTTTCCACACTGAAATATCTCCAAATAGAGATATGATTCTTTCTTAAAAGAAAATGCATGTTTTCTTTCTTCCATATGTGAAGGCTTCCAATCTTGGCTCATCTACTAATTTTTTTTTTTTTTTGGTATGCATTTAACCAATTCCTGTAAGATGACAGTTTGAGATGACACAGTTTAATAGTTCTCTCAGTAGGGCCGTGAAATACTCTTATTGGCACTGCAAGAGGATAAATTGTAAGGTGTTAGAGAAAGAGTGAGCTCCTTTTACCCATGCAATCATTTATTCAAGTGAAATTCCACAAGTAAGCTAAGTAATGGCTGTTCTTGTTCCAGCAGTTTAGGACTCTGTTGAGCTGGCTCAGTCGGCAGCTCCCAAAGAATGTGTCCTATTGAGGGAATCTTTCATTTTGTTGGAGAAGGAATTGGGATGCCACGAGCAGTGTAGAGTCTTATGGTGGGAAGCTCAGTTTAAGCTGATGAGTGAACCTGACCAACTACTTAGAACACCAATCAATCTCCCAGGTCCACCACGAGATCTAACAGGATTAGTTTTGTCTAAGAGAGTGATGTGAGAGAGGTTTAGATGTTCGAGAATTTCAGTTTTCAAAAGCAGCTCCCACGACTGTGCGCGTGTCTAACTCGGGAATTGTCACTGTGAGCCTAGGAAAGATGAAGATACACGCATGGTAGCAAAAATGAGGACTCCCCTGGCCACCCCAAAGACTATATTATTTACACTAGACACCGGCTTTTGCATTTCCAAAAATTGTGCTGCTGTGGGGGCCAGGGATGAGAAGGTAGCATTTAGTTTAACAAAGGTTGTTGTTGTTACATTACACCTATGTGCTTAAAACTGTTCACACTACTCTACCTGAAATATTTAAGTTATATTGTGTACATTTATTGGTACATATCAATACATAATATGACTTCATTTCATCGAGACACAATGTTTCTGGACTGATATGTCGAGAAAAATGCATTGTCTTTGTGAAAGTGCAGTATTCTCTCTGACTCTTCGTTCTTTGAAGATGCCGCTAACAAAGGATTGAGCTTTTCTCATACTTAGCAAGCCCCAGGAGGTAAGAATTCTCTGTTCCTTCATTTTAACAACACATGATATGAGAAGGAATGTCTTTTAATCCTTTTCTACTAAGAAATTTTCTACTGTGAGAATTTTTTTCTTTTTTCCTTTTTTTTCTTTTTTTTTTTTTTTAAAGCATTCTCTTCCGTATGGTCAGAATTCCATGAGCTAATACAGACATGTTTATATAGATATTTACACTTCCAAATTTTGAAAGTAATTACTTTGTGTCTTGAATGATAATATTCTAGGTGTCAAAGGACCATTAGATTAATCCAATTACTACCACTTAGCAACAGTCAGCTATATTCTAATCTTGCTGGACACTGTAGCTAGTTGGAAAAAATTTTGAATATAATTTTTAACACCATATACTTATCCATGGTGATAGCTTACAGCTAGAAAAAGATCAATTTGCCTGTTCTTTTTCTTTATTATTGCTTTATTGCCAGTGGACTAATTGCTACCAAGAGGAATACCAATATTGTATACTCTTTTGCATACTTCAGGGATATCATGTCCACTAATGACTTCTCTGAGTATTATTTGTTCTACCTTTCTAATGGTAAGTGAAACAGATTCTGTGAATACTGAATGTATTAGACCTCATAGAACTACTTCTTAGTAAGATTTCTTCATCTAGAGGCTATGTCTCCAAATTCACCATGTTACCAAATATGCATTAAGTACTGTACATAAATACAACTTTTAAGTAAGTTTTTACTTGAATTTTTAACTGCAGTTCATGACCTGTACTTTTTAATATGTGCCCCAATATACCACTGCCTTGAAAAAGCTCTGGTATATGCTCAATTAATAACTGTTAAGGAGTGTTTCCCAGAGCTGTATGGATTTTCCTTCTGTCAGCTGATCTTGAATTTTCTTTTGAACCAATAACAATAGGTAACTGATTCAAATTCCTTACATTTGATGATGAAGTTCTATCTTTTAGTTTCTATTTATAGGTTACAAATTTGTTGTAAAGAATCCTTAAGAAAGTTTTTTTCATCACTGTGGATCTCACTTCCCTAACCTGTCGTGTAGAGGGTTTTATTCTTCAAGCATCCTCGTATGTGTAATTACCTATTTATCACTTTGTGATTTTCTTTTTACTGTTACTGTATTGCAGAGGTTAGCAAACTACAGCCTATGGGCCAGACCAAGCCCTCCTCCTTGTATGGCCTGTAAGTAAAGGCTAGTATTTACAGACATCATTGTAATTGATTTGATGGTAGGAACTACTAATTTCCAACATCAGTTAAGAAAAATGTTATCCCATCTTTCTTATTAGTAGATCTGTATTCCCCCCCACAAAAATATGTGCAATCATTCTTACTATCCACTGAATTTTTGTCAGTTCAAATTTATGGAAAATTGTTTTTTATCTTCTATTTAAGTTCCTACAAAATATCCTTGATTTTGTATTATGGCCAGCAAAGCCTCAAATATTTCCCCTTTACAGAATACATTTGTTGGTCCCCATACAGAAAAGAATAAGTAACATTTCCAGGTGCAAAATGTGGTCTGTGCAGCATCTCTTTAAGCATTACCTGAGAATGTGCTAGACATACTAATTCTTAGGGGACTGAATCAGACACTCTGAAGATGGCGCTCAGCCATATGTGTTTAACCTGCCCTCAACTTGATTATAATGCACAGAAAATTTGCTAACCATTGCCTAGAAATGTTCTTTACTATTGAATTTTGAAGCAAAATCATGATCCTTTAATGTTTTAGTTAACTTGGATCAAACTTTTCAAGACCCCTTGACATTGCTGATAAAATATTGTCCAGTAGGAGAAGCAAGATGTCAAGTAAAATACCTTTCTTTAGAGAGGATAATGGGCAAAAGGAAAACACAGAGAGAAATTTTAGATAAGGAAATTAGAATTCTGTCCCCCATATTTATAGTTTGTCAATAGGTATTGTGTGACCTAAACTAAGTAAAAGTAAAATCAATCAGTATATGCCATTTTGTTCTACTTTCTCCACTTTCTCTACTTTTTTCTACATTGATGTCACTATACTTTGGGCACAGAATATAATATAGTTGTGTTGAAACAGCAGTGCTGATTTTCTTGCTGCTTCAAAGGATGACATAATGGTCAACCAAAGGAATGTGATCAAGATAGCTTTCCCCTCAGCTTTGACTTAACTTCAGATGGATTTCTTCCTGAGGAGAGACCCCTGACCTCACTTTTCTTATTGAATTCACTTTAGAAAACTTGCAATTGTAAATTCTTTCTCTATTCCTTTGAAAAATATGTAAATCTTCTCCCAGCCTCTCCTCAGTATTACCAGAAATGTCTTTCTCAAAGACCTGAGATCCATCCCTTTGAAATATACATTTCAAAGGACATACACTTCTGTCTCTCAGTCTCTGTGAGAGGCTAAAAGCTTAACTTCAATGGGTGCTAGTTATCAAATGCAGATGGCCTAATCACAGAGGAAAGCACTGGCAAACTCTGAGATAACTTGCTGCGCTATGGGTAGCCCAGTGATCAAACTCCTCCCAGCTTGTCATCACACCAGACCCTAAGAACCTTCCTGCATTCTGTTTCATTGAAATTGAGTTCATTTTCTCTCCTCTATTGCAGTAGTCTTCAATAAAGTCTTCCTTGGCTGTTTAACTTTGTCTAGGGCAACTTTTACTTTATCAAATAAAATAACAAAAATTTGAACTCTGGGTTTGAAGGATTTGCTTAGGAAATATCCTCCTCAATATAGATAGAAGACATTATTAAGAGAAATTCCCTTTTTTGGTAGAACGCTATATGTACCATAGGAGTTACACATATAGATGTTGTGAGAGGACAGGAGAGATTATGATAACTTTTCTTAGAGTGGTCGGGGAAGATTTCAGAGAGGAGGTGGTATTTGGGGGCAAGGAGCACCTCATGTGTTTCAATTATCAGGAATCCCTAGAATCTGGCACAGATTTGACCAAGGGTAGACGCTTGATACATTTTCATAGACAGTGAATTGATAGCTGGATGCACACGTAAATAACAAAGATCCAAAGACCCCATCTCAATGAGTACTCAAATTGAAGAGCATATCATGGAAAAGAGGAAGACAGGGAGTTTTCAAATAGAAGCAAAATAAAGTTAGAATTAGGAAACACATTTTCAGGAGGAGGGGTCATATATAATGCCAAATAATACAGGCTATCTTGGAAGGTGTGGCGTTTTGGATAAAGTAAGCACATAGTTATACAAATCATTTCAAAACTCTGTTTACAAAAAAAATAAAAATTAAAAAAAATAAAACTGTTTACAAAAGGATTAAAATTCAATATGAGAGCATAAATGCTAACATTAAGAAAGAAAACTTATGTTTTGGACAATCCTCTAACTGATTTCTTTGCTTGTCTTTGCCAGGCTAGTTGTCATCTATCACTGACACATTTCTTCAAAATGTCTCCTGAAGAACATTAGAAGTCCAGGTTCTTTTGGTCATTCTGCATTTTCTTAAGTGCTTTATGTCATCTTGCTGATGCCATTGAGCTTCTTTGGCTTTTTAAACTTCCATTGATCATTATGTTATTGGATTTTTGGTATTTATATTTTTAAGTTAAATTTCTCAGTGGCAGTAACTTCTCTATGTCTAGACTGGAAATTTAAGTTTTCATGTGTTTTTAAAAATTTTGAACATCTTTATTGAAGTATAATTAATATCAATTAAATGTCTATGTTTAAATGTTCTTATATCTGGAAAGGCACATGAATATCATTTCTTTCTCTTTCCCTCATATGTAAAATAAGGAGAATGATTCCTTTTTACCTAAGGTAGACACCAATTTATTTACTTGTTCCATTTGTAACGAGTTCTTTAGTGCTGTGTCCATGCTGTACGGGGGGAATTTCTCCCATCATTCTCATCTCGGGATTTAATCAGGAGTCAACATTTTCTTATAATTCATGCTTTTTAACCATGGTAATATTGAAAGTTCAACCTCTGATCGCTGTGGCCCAATCAGTCTTTACCTGGGATTTTTAACACCTTTCTCTCTATTCACACTTCTGTAATAAAATGAGTTTGGTGCTTCTACTAACAAAATAACCCTCCCCGTTCCCCAACTCTGATAGGCTAGAAGACCAATGCGAAGCCAATATGGACAGAAATAGATATGAGAATTACTGGGGAAGATTACTGTGACTGAATCCCTTACTGTCTTTCGTAATGCAAGTCCCACATTTGTCTTTCCTCTTTTGTCTGGTTCAGCTGGTTTTGTATGAAATCCACTAAAGTCTACATTGATATATTAATACTTAAGCTACTTTGAGTTGGATGTCTGTGACTTTCAAACAAAACCCATACCTCATAGATTTCATTTGAAGGGTGTTGGAGAATAATAATAAAGGTATGTAATAACTGAAAACACTTTTGAGATATTACTATTATTTTCACAATAACTTGAAAAAATTCTTTTTAGATTTCTCTGAGTTTTAGTTTTCTCATTTTTATTTATTTATTTATTTCTAAAGATTTTATTTATTTATTTGACAGAGAGAGAGAGCGCGCAAGCCGGCAGAGCAGAAGGCAGAGGGAGATGGAGAAGCAGGCTCTCCGCTGAGCAGGGAGCCGGATGTAGGATTTGACCTTTGGCTGTCAAGCTGGGGCTGTATTCATGCAGGTTGCTTTTATAGAGATCCTCAAGATCAACCATCACCTTGCAGTTTCACCATGGTTCTCTTTGAACTTCTGCTTTACCATGAAGTCTATTTTTTCAGTGCCATAATGTGTATGAGATTTAGTATACTCATTGGCAATTTGGCCTAAACTGTTTAATACAAGATGCCAATTTTATATCAATAGTAAGAAATTATATTCTTGGGTGTATTGATCATTTGTGTTGGCTTGACAAATGCATATTTTCCCTGCAGGCAATTTACATGGAAAGCCAAGTTATAAAGAAATTTCCTTATGAGCAAATAATAAGAACAGTTAGAATTAGAAGAGGGGTTTGATGGGCGCCTGGGTGGCTCAGTGGGTTAAAGCCCCTGCCTTCGGCTCGGGTGATGATCCCGGGGTCCTGGGATCGAGCCTCACATCAGGATCTCTGCTCAGCAGGGAGCCTGCTTCCTCCTCTCTCTCTCTGCCTGCCTCTCTGCCTACTTGTGATCTCTGTCTGTCAAATAAATAATTAAATAAATAAATATTAAAAAAAAAGAAAAAAGAAGAAGAAGAAAAGGGGTTTGAATGTTAAGAGGCATCAGTATGAAAGCCTAAGGTTTTCATATTCCAAATAAGTTTACTACTACCACGTAGAAAAAAATAGTCATTTCAATATGTACATCTTAGGATGCTACCTTCCCTAGAAAAGTTAAGTGACAGGTGTAATCATTTTTTGTCTCATGGGTTCTGCTTCATATACACTTTCACTCTAACGTTTACATGTTCTGATTGACCCCATCCTGCTTTAGATGTGTTGCTATAGAGAAAGAGTAGGCAAAGTAGCTGGAATATAGGTCTTCATGTCACACTGCCTGGAGTCAGATGATCTAGGAGCTAGCTGAATATTATTCTTGCTAGTTGTGTAACATTTAGCATGTTACTTAGCTTGGCTACATTTTGGTTTTCTTATATATAAAATGGAGGTAGCGACAAGTCCCTTTCCAATTCCCAGTGCCAGGATCACTCAATAAATGTAAGTAGCAACTGCTCATAAATGTAAACAGCAATACTAATGTTAAATCAGATTTTAATCATCGAATTTCTTATTGGAATAATTTTTGTTTCTTTACTACATTTGCATATCTTTTATTTGACTCAAGATGCATGATTTATATAGTTTATATATATGAGATCACTATATAGTGATCTATAGAGTTCATATAATTTATTTATCAGTTTATGTAGTCTATATATGAGTCATTTGGGATCAGTGTCGAACATAGGCATTGAAGGTTTATGTCAAATCAGGTTGGGGATGATATGATACTACCTGAGCTCTAAGGGTGTAAAGGAGTTAGTTGTGAGACAGAGGATAGTGGGACAGATGAACCTGCAGATTAAGAAGCCGGGAAAAAGAAGCCATTGAGATGTGTTACAAATCCACCATTCTCTCTGCCTCTTCTCAAAACCAGCTTTTGCTGAATTTATACCTGGTATTTTTTTTTTTTTTAGCCTTAAAATATATGCTTCCTTGGGGTAACTTGGTGGTTCAGTTGGTTAAGCATCTGACTCTTGATTTCTGTCCAGTTGTGACCTCAGGGTTGTGGGATCAAGACCTATGTTGGGCTCAGTGCTTAGTGAGGAGTCTGCTTGAGAGTCTCCTCTTTCTCTGTCCCTCCCCCCTACTCACATACTCACTGTCTAAAATAAATAAATAAATCTTTGAAAAAATATATATTCTTCCGTTTTTCTTGAGCTATTTTGAGAGGTTTATTCTTTCTTGAAAATAATAATTTAGACCAGAGTGGAGAAGAACTTGATGACTTTTCTCTATATGTGTATGTGTATGTATATGTGTGTGTCTTGGCAAACAGCCTACACATATCAGTTGTTGCATTCGGTTGCCATCAACCGTAATGAGATCAGTCAACAGTGGGCATCATACATTCAAGAGCTGAAAGACACCAGTTCAAAGCCCAAGACCCATAATCTTTCAAAGACTGAATGCAAATTATTAAGTTCAGACATTTGGTTTTATTAACAAACAGACTCACAGAAGAATATTGATTATTCTTGCTTTGACTTCTGGTTCACATTGGGTGATAAGAAAATTCCAAATTTAGACCCCCTATTCTTATCTTTTTCAGAACTGTTTCATTTAATGTTCTGGCTTTTAAATAGATTTCCTTTCCACATTCGTGTTTGAGACTTTGTATCATTGGGCAAAATCATACTTTAAAAAATTAAAAAAAAAACAAAAACAAAGAACACACAGAGACTTCTGGTTCTGATAATGTGGCAGACAGAGAGAGAATTCAGAATGCTTATTGAATAGTTAGAAGCTTTAGACAAAGTACAATTTTAAAATTATTAATTACCCAATTGGGCTAATCAGAATGAATTCACTTTACATACAAGACAAAAGAGAAAACCAAAACCTAGAGTGATAAAGGCCAGAGGTGAGGGGGCCCTGATGTAGGGTGGAGGTGGGGAAAGTTCAACCAACCCAGCAAAGGTCTTGGTGTGTTTTTTTTTAAATTAATTAATATTTTTTTATTCATAAAAGACAGAGAAACATGAGAAACAGAGAGAGAGAGAGAGGCAAACAGGCTCTTCATAGAGCAGGGAGCCTGATGCAGGACTCAATCTCAGGACCCCAAGATCAAAACCTGAGCAGAAGGCAGACACCCAACCGACTGAACCAACCAGGCACCCAGAACTTGGTGTTCTACAACTGGGTTATGAGAGATATAATCCATGTTCTATACAAGGCAGGGAATTGGAAAAACACTGTTTATGACAGTGACATGAAACATTATAGTTGTGGCACTGGGAATGTGTAGGAAATTCACACTGGGGAATTTGTGGATCTTGAAAAATGAGGTATGACACTGGCCAGGAAAGAAGAGCCTTGACTTCAGCTGGAGCAGCAAGGGTAGCAATGGAAAAGGTGGGGAGAGGTGACCCCCAATCTGAGAAGATGACATGTGCAAAATCACTGAAACATCAATGAGTATCAAAGCCATGAACAGAGAGTTGTAAGTAAACTCACAGGGTGGTGAAAATAGGCTAGCCACTTCAAAGGAGAACAGACTGACCATCAAGCAGAGCACAGAAGCCACAGAAGGGCCCTGCGGAGGACAGAGAGGAGACCTGTGGGCTGAGACCTGTAGTACAAAGTGTGTGACTCAGACAAGTTGTCCATGAATTGCCCACATAGTATCGATTTCCACAGATAACTGTGTTAGCTGGGAAGATAGTTTAGAAAGACAAGGGTAATAAAGTTTTCTCGATGAAAACTAGAGATTCAGAGATCAAACACTTAAAACCACTACCCAATAGACTGCCTGGGAATCATTACCGAGCTTAACATCCTTGAAAACCACTAAGATTTGCATGACACAAGAAGGATTGCTTTAGTTTTTTTGAGGCATGTTGGGGAAGTTTTTCAGCTGTAGTCTTGCTCAATAAGGCACAGATTTAATAATCTTCTAAGATTCAGTAAACTAAACTAGGAGCCACACAGGTGAACTACAAATATGGATATGTCTCTCCTCCCAAACTCTAGAGCTTCATATATATAATCTCCTTGTTTCTTGCTTTAAGAAACTGCACCTTCCATGAGAATTTTTTTCTAATGTTTTCCTTCTTTTTGGCACACATCCCTGCAAGTAAGAGGAACATACTTATTGGGATTTTTCTGTGAAGCCAATTGAAGGGCATTCTTGAAGTTAACCCAGTTACTATGTATGAACCAAGTAAATACAGTAATAGAGCTGATAAATAATCCAGGATTAATTCAGCAGAACAGGGCTAAACTTGTGACTTAGAACATTAAGATTGGAAGCTTTTTGGAGCTAACCTGAAGATTATGGCCAAAACAGTAATCCTTGGGCACAGGGGTGGCTCAGTTGGTTCAGCATCTACCTTCAGCTCAGGTCATGATCCCAGGGTCCTGGGATTGAGTTTGGCTCCAGGCTGCCTGCTCAGTGGGGAATCTGATTCTCCCTCTCCCTCTACTTCTCCCGCTGCTATTGTTCTCTAAAAATAAATCAATAAAATGTTAAAAAAAAAAAGTAAAAAAAAAAAACAAAACAGCAATCCTTTATCTTTTAGTATCTTAAACTCTCACCTGAGATAGAAACCTAAATTTAAATCACTGTTTTATTTTCACTGGTAATAGCTCTTCTCCATTACCTATTCTTGTTAAGGGTTTTCCTTTGCATCTTATAAGGAGAAAAGTTGAAGAGATTTGTACCCTTCTCCAATCGATTTTTTCCCCCTCCGAACTGTACTCACCCCGCTCTCCCAGCTGAAGGACAGAGAATAACTGAAGAATTTCATTTTCCTAAAAACTGTGTAGCCAAAATTCGTATTTATATTCCTGCCCTTGTTTCAACTTCCACTGCAACAAAGCATACATTGATGACGGATGAAAGAGTAATTGTCATTGTACCAGAGTACTTCTGCTCTGTGGTTATCACCACACCCTGGGAAGCTCTCTTCCCAGGAAGTCGGTGTGAGAGCCACCAGCAGCCAACCCCGGAACAGCAGGTGTGCCAGGGTCTCCATACTCTGTGGGTACCACAGACCAAGAGCATTTATACCATGAGAGAGCATGTAAGAAGTGGAACATCTCTGGCCTGTCCCATACGTACTGACATAGAACCTGCTTTTCAACAAGAATCCAGATTATTCACATGCACATTCAAGTTCAAGGAACACTATCTTAACACATCAGAGCTTCATCCATCTACCAGTCAATTTCTAGGGTAATTCCCTCCCTCTTTTCCTCTTTTTTCTCCTACCTCTCTTTCTTTTCAACCATTTATTCTCATCTCTCAGTCAACCTGCAATTTTTCCCAGGGGTCGAGGTGGGGTGGTGGGGGGTGGAGGGTGGGGAAAGCTTCCGTTTATTTGTTTGTTTTCCCTATGTGTTAAATAGCAACATTGTTGGGGGATATCACTATTCCTTAAAATGTACACATATTACGAGATAAAAAGAAAACTTTATCCTCTAAACTCCCACACGGCTCAGTATGACATATTGTCAGATTGTACCTTAAGAAAGCACAGGGAGTCCAACCCAAGGGGACTGGAAGTGAGGAGGAGAGGACAGGCTTATCATTGATCAGTGGTTTGGCAATGGGTTAAAATGTCGGGCACAGGCTCTCCTTATCTGGGGTAAGATCTGAAAGGTAGGAGGTTAGGCGGTTCCCAGGGAAGAAAACTGAGCAAAGCCGCTGAGGGGAAGGGAGTGGAATAAAGGGCAAGGGAAACAACAGATCGGCAGCTCACAATGGATAGACAGCGTCCCTTAGATAATGAGACTTTATCTCAACCACATCTGTGTCTCAAGGATCCCTGAAGTAGTGTCCAAAATTACCTCCCACTCTGGCCTTCTTCCTGCTCCCTTCCAAACAGTTCTACTAGAGCCAAAGTGAGCTCATAAACTCTTAAATGGCTTCCATCAGACATATAATAAAATTCATTACTTCACTGTGGCCTAAAAAGCAGGATGAGACCAATCTCCTTCCACTCCCTGACCTCTCACTTCCCACTCATGCGTCCGTTGCCCACTGAGTGTGAGCTCACTGGTCTGGTTTTTGTTCCTCACACACATCCTGCTGTCAGGAATATCTAACTTTGCATCTCTGCAAGGGACACCTTTTTGTGGGCCACCCCTTTCTAGGACAGTAGAATTCACCCCTGATCACTTATTACAGTGCGTCTCTTGATAGTCTCTCTTGAATTTTATGAAGAGTAATTCAGTCTGAAAACTAAATACCAAGTATGGTTGTAACCATGTTTATCTTGCCTACTGCTTTATCCTAGAGTCTTGAGTTGTACCAATGCATAGTAAGAACTCAATACTTTTTAGAGTTCTTAATGAGTGTCTTCTTTGTCAGGTTCATGTGTTATCTCATTTAACACATGAAGCAATAATTTTGATATTAAGTAGAAGTAGCAGTAGAAGCCAATAGAAGCCAATAAGTTCGTAGAAGTCAGTAAGTTTGATATTAAAATCACCACTTTAGGGGCACCTGGGTGGCTCAGTCATTAAGTGTCTGCCTCTGGTGTGTCTGCCTTTGGCTCAGATCATGATCTCAGGGTCCTGGGATGGAGCCCCACATCGGGTTCCCTGCTCAGCGGGAAGCCTTCTTCTCCCTATCTCACTCTCCCTGCTTGTGTTGTTCCCTCTCCTGCTCTCTCTCTTTATCAATTAAATAAATAAAATCTTTTTTTTTTAATCACCATTTTATAGATAAGGAAAACAGACCTCAAAAAGATCGCTTAGTAAAAGCATGCTTGAGGTTCAACTCCAAATTTTGCTAATGTGAAAGAATTGGCTCATTCTAGCTCTGAAAATCATTCAGTCTAGTCAAGCAGTACCAGATGGAGGTGATTTGTCAGGGGTATGGACAACCAGAAGGAGTGAACTGTATTAAATGGACTTGAGAAAACTTTCTAAATCTTGTTTCTTCATTTCTGAGAATCTGTGGACCACTTTACAAAGGATATGAGCATGCATTTGACCAGCTTTCTGTATTCTTCAGTGTGGTTTCAGCTCCTAAAGTAAATCTTTACTATGTGACACTGTGTTAGATTCCTGTAGCACAGTAAAATGTAGAGGGTAGGCTAGCAAACAGAAGAAGCATTACTTTAGGTCAGATCAGGTCTTCATTTTTGTCATTTTATCTTCACATCATGTACACAGGTGACTAATTTTATTCCCAATCCCCCTAATAAGGCTGAGACTCAGAATGGAAACACCCTTTGCACAAGGGTCACATGGCTAGACAGTAGTAGAGTGGCATTCACACTTGGGTCAGTCTGTCCGCACTATTTCACTGCCACAGTAGAGGACTTGGACAAGCCCGTTCCAGGGTATTCATGTTCTTCTGAGCCTGGTGGGGAGAAAAGTATTTTTCATTCTGCGTTTTGAAAAGGGCTTAAGTAGAGCAGGGACAGTGATGAGACTGACCATAGGAAGGGAAGAAATGGTGTAGATGAATTCACTCTGAGAAAAGCAGAATGTGTGTAAATTGGTGGTATCAGACCTGGGTAAGCATAGGAAATATTTGAAGTGCAAAGTGCAAATTTCTGGGCACTGGGGTGGCTTAGTTTGTTAAGTGACTGCTTTTGACTCAGGTCATGATCCTACGGTCCTGGGATCAAGCCCCCCATGGGGCTTCCTGCTCAGCAGGGAGCCTGCTTTTCCCTCTCCCTCTGCCTGCTGCTCTCCCTGCTTGTGTTCTCTTGCTCTCTCTCTGTCAAATAAATAAATAAAATCTTTAAAAATAAACAAACAAACAAACAAACAAACAAATAAATAAATATTCGACTTTCTGGCCCACAGAATAACAGAATGTGACTATTAGGGAGTGGTACTCAGAAGTACGGATTTTTCTTTTTCTTTAATTATCCTAATGATTCTAAAAATTATGACATTCAGAGAGCCATGGATTCAACTAATCCTTCTGCTGATTCTGGGCATGAATTCGCCTTTTAGTTTTAGGGTCAGTCTGTTGTCTACCATTTACTAAAGATTAATAGCTTCAGCTCCGTGCTATAAACAGAAACGTAAAGAAATTAAAGAAACTCAGTATTGCCTTTCAGAGATCTGTTCATTTACAAACTCATTGATCTAGAGTAGCAGGTAAGACCTTGGGTTCAAGAATCAAATTGCTTTGGGGTCTAATATCAGCAACGGAAATACTAGTACAGGGATTTTAACAGGCTACTAAATGAATACCTCTACGCCTCTTTTACCTTGTTGTGCGATGACCTTCAGGTTGGTGTTATGTTCAACAGAAATCATAAATGAAAAGCATTCAGGGGTGCCTGGGTGGCTCAGTGGGTTAAACCTCTGCCTTTGGCTCAGGTCATGATCCCAGGGTACTGGGATCGAGCCCCGCATCGGGGGTCTCTGCTCAGCAGGGAGCCTGCTTCCTCCTCTCTCTTTGCCTGCCTCTGGGCCTACTTACGATCTCTGTCTGTCAAATAAATAAATAAATAAAATCTTAAAAAAAAAAGAAAAGCATTCAGGCATTACCTTATATTTAGTAAATGTTCAATACAGATTCACTACTACTTATTGAGCACCTAGTAAGAATCAAGCCCTTTGCTAAATATAAAAAAATAAAATAGAAAGTGGAATTGTAAAGGATATCCTTTGTGTACAGTCTACCTACTTTCTCAGAATATTTTTCTCATGAATGTCCTTTATACAAGCTGTATACAGAGGGGTAAGTCATAATTACTTTTTAAAGCTTAGGAAGAAAGATCTAAATGAGTTCCTGTCATCCTCTTTCATACCCACCAAAAGGGAAAGAAATGGATAAAAAATCTTTGTGAATTGGTCTTTCATCCCTTAGGATTAGAAACTGAATTGTGTATTCTGACATTCACTTTCTCAGAAGTGCCATTTTCCAAAATTTTTTAGATAGATAAATGATAGATACTATAATTGCTACTATAACTTTATTTCAATCTCCATTCAGTAAGTGTAACTTTATTTCAATAACCTTATTTCAGTCCCCATTCATATGAATTAAATGCCTATTCTATCCTAAACTCCACTGCATAGCTGTCAAAATCCCTGCCCCATGGAGTTTGCATTCCAGTGATAAGTTAATGATGATATTAATAGTAATAATAATCATACCATAATATATGGGCAAATAATTAAAGAAGCCAATAATGAACAAGCTAATTTCAAGTGAAGACAAATGAGGAACACACCCCTACTCCCCACACACAAATTGGAATGAAGTAAGAGTCACTATTATTAGAATAGACAGCAAAAAAGCCTTCAAAATGTCTGATAAGATGACATGTGAACATCAGGGACCAGAATAAGACAAATTCTGGGTAAAAAGGTGGAGGACTTGAATGATGTGATTGAAATGCTTGATAATGAGTCCTAAATATCATGTATCAATACATAACACAAACACACACACACACACATCCAAAATCCTTCTGAACAAAAGAGAACATTAGAGTTAGGTGAGTTTAAAGTACCATGTATTCAGTGAGGAACTAGTCTTCAGCTGAGTAAAATTAAAATTGACACAGGGAAGTGGATCATATGCAAAATATGTGAAATGAATATTAATGGCTATTGAATTTATAACCTATACCTTAAAATTCACTCAGGTGTAAGAAGATGAGGCAAATAATAATGTATCACAGTAGATAATCAATACTCTATTTTCAAAATTAAAATGTAATACTTTGGGACACCTGGGTGTCTCCATCCATTAAGGGTTTGCCTTCAGTTCAGGTCATGATCCCAAAGGCCTGGGATTGAGCCACCTGTTGAGCTCCCTTCTCTGCAAGGAGTCTGCTTCTCCCTCTGCCCCTCCCATCACTCATTCCCTTTCTCACTCTAAAATAAATAAATAAATAAATATTTTTTTAAATGTAATACTTTAACCACCACATGGATTTCCTTGGTGTGAGATAGCTCACTGATACATAATACCAGAAAGTAGTAAGCGTATTCTGACAGTTGCAGAATGCCATTGTTCTGAAACCACTAACCAAAGTACAGTCTAACAAACAAATATATTAGTGGGAGGCACCAATAACAGCAAAAAATATATTTTCATTAAGTAATTATTGCTTAAACATCTACTAAGCAATGGCTACTGGATATAGTTTCAGATTAATATTTCTAAATCACTGTATAAAAAGCTAAAACTGTAATGGGCCCTACCGACTTTGCTTGGTTCTTTTATATTATCTCTTTCAATATTTATTAATCTGTACATTTCCATGCCTCTCTCCTTTACCTTCCCTTCTTTGTTCCTACTACCCAAACTTCACTTACACCTAATATCTATAACTGTGAGCTCAAAGACACTTTTAAAAGTGTGGGTTTTAGGGGTGACTGGGTGGCACAGTTGATTGAGCAACCAACTCCTGATTTCAGCTCAGGTCCTGATCTAGGGGTTGTGAAATGGAGGCCTGCATTAGGCTCCACACTTAGTGTGGAGTTTGCTTTGGATTCTCTCTTGCTCTGCCCCTCCTGCTCATGATCTCTCTCTCTCTCAAATAAATAAACAAATCTTAAAAAAAAAAAAAAAAGTGGGTGGTAGCCATCATCCTACCCACTGGAAGAGGTAATTCCTGGAACCGAATAACTTACATAAACATACCCATTGTACTGATATTTTATTAGTAGTTAGTAGTGGCAGCAGTAGTAGTAGTAGTAGTACTGATTAGGCAGATACATTTCACAGTCCCATAACAGTGTGATAAGACTGTAAGCAACTGGCTCAATATTAATTATTTTATGAGTGATTTTTTTTTAAAAAGATGACTCATGAGTAATGGACTAGTACAAAAAATACATTTGATAAACTATAAATTGGTCTCCCAGATCAAGACAAAGCACATAAGTCAATAGACATTGGATGACATTATCCGATGAGACCATACATTCTAATAGTTATCTTTAAGGTTGGTTTAAAATTTGAGGTGTAAGAGTTAACTATAGAGAATAAACTGATGGTTACCAGAGGGGAGGTGGAGGAGTGGGTGGGTGGATTAGGGGATTGGGGTGAAGGAGGGCACTTGTGATGAGCACCAGATATTGTATGGAAGTGTTGAATTACTATATTGTCCACCTGAAACTACTATTACATTGTATGTTAACTGGAATTTTAAATAAATAAATGAATTAATTAATTAATTAATTTAAGGTTTGTATTATTGCCTTTAACACCCATGTATGACTTAAAATAGAACAATAGCTACACGTTGCACCAGAGCTCCCCAAGAGGACTTGTTTTTGACCCATCCTCTTTGAGAATACATAATATGTGATGTTCTCCCCTACTCCTTAGAATGTCAAGGAAAACTAAGACTGGACTGGAAAGATTATTTGTGGGGAGGAAAGGAAAGATCGGTTTCTGCTATTCTCCAAATTTTCTCTAGAAACAATCTCCTAGGACTGTTTTCTCTACAAAGTTTCTGCTTTCAGAGTGTCCTTAAGCTATAAAAATAGAGTGAGAACAATGAGTTGTAACATTTCTTTTATTTTGGAAAGCACATTTTCATGATTGTATTATATAAATTCCTTTGTAACTCTAAGACAAGTATTCCAGGTGACTGGAATATGTAGGAACAGTTATGATTACAAATGTGGGCTCTAACCATAGACCAGGTTCAATTTCAGTTTCACCATTTACCAGCTAGTGGTTGACTTTGTTACTTTAAGTAAGTAACTTACTTAAAACTTTCTGTGTCCATTTCCTTGTGCATGAAAATGGGGCTAAATATTATTCCTACTTCATAGCGATTTCATGAGATTTAAATACAAGGAACAGTGCCTTGCACATAAGAAACATGTAATACATGTTTTAAAGATGCATCAGGAGCAGGAAGGACAGAGCCTGAGCTCCTGGGACTCATGGTTTCTAAATATATGAAGCACCAATAATTATTAGAGCTTGCATAAAAGCTTTTTAATAGTGGAAGGAAGTAGAAACGGTAGCAGAAATTCCAGCTGCTGATATCTCTGCAGTCTTTTGTTTTCTTAGCAATTTAATCCTCATTGTCCTCATCTGTAGATAGGTTTTATGATTCTGACCACTTTGAAAACTTCCCAAAGTGCCAATCAGTCTGCCACTGGTGTATAAAATTAGTCCCATAATGTATTCTTTAAACTTAAAGCTTTGCAGCTGTCAGTGAATTAAAACAGTCAAATTTTTTTTTTTTTAGGTTTTACTGGAAACTCCTATAAGGGAATAGTTTTCTTTCCTTTCCTTTCCTTTTCTTCTTTTATTTTCTTCCCTTCCCTTCTCTTCTCTTCTTTTCTTTTTCTTTTTCTTTTCCTTTTTCTTCTCCTTTCCTTCCCCTGCCCCCTTCCTTACTCTTCCCTTCCCTTTCTTGACCATCTGTCTTCTTATCATCATACCCTCTTCTGGCACTCTCAACATACAGGCATTAGCCTGGAAAAGCTCCTGATTTGTTAGGCACAAATCAACCCCAAATCCCGAAAGCCTGGCCACACTCTTTTCACCAAGAACTGACAACTTCAAGGGTCCTTTGGCTTTGAAGGGTATAATTATTAGCTATTCTCGTCTAACATTGTAAAAAGGAAGTAACAACACTTTTTCATCTAAGAATCCAAAACTCTTACTTAAGTAGACATTTTTGGACTAATACCATTTGGTTCATACACTTTAGGTCAATTCTTTAACCTTTAAAAAAAATTCCTGTGTATCTTCTCTTTCTCTTAATCATTAGTTGCAATCTCATTCTTGTCCTTTTTCCCACACTTTGTCTCTGTCTTTCCCCCTTTAAAAGGGTTGTAATTAGTAGAAATCTAGAATCTGGATCTCTCTCAAGTCAAGTCCTAAAATATCAATTTTAAGCAATAAATCAATAAATTCTTTCCTGTGCATCCAGTTTGATTCTACTTATATCACTTCCTGGCTAGAACTGGGGTGATAATCATCCAATCCTTATCTTTGTTTTGTGTGATTCAGATGCCACTAGTTACAACCTTACATTTTAGCACAGAGAGAAAAGAAAACCAACCAATTTATAAGAATTTGGCTGATATTCCAGCTTGATAGGACTGCCTTATTTTAGACAGAGAATGGATACAGCTGTACTGAAGAAAATTGGGCCATTTTGTCCTAGGTCATCTTATCCATGCCACCACTCTGCTAATGCCAGACCTGTTAACTTTCTATAGTATTTCTTGTATCTGTTACTTTGCTGTACTTACATACAATAGGTCTTGGTAAGTCTACAGCAAAGTGTCTTTTTTTTTTTTTTTTTGGTGATTTTAGAAAGAGGATATTGAGAAAATACATTTTCCTTGATGCAGCTGTAATACATAAGCAGATAAGAATTGAAGCAGAGAATGAACAAAACTAGATAACTTCTTTTAAAATCCAGATAGAATATCCTTGTAATTTGTTTTTCCTTAATGACAGAGGGAGTTAGAGCATAAATCATTAAGTTGTAAGGACATATCTTTTTGGATTTCCATGCCCAAAGTATTTATATTTATATGTCAATTACTTATAAATCCTTTTTTGCATATGGTGTCTATTCAATTCTGACCTTAAACCCATGAATGTGGCTGGTCCTATCAATCCAGCCTTCAGAGAAAACATCTTGAGACTTAGTCAGTGAATACTTGTCTCGAATGTACAACCAGTAAACAGAGAAGCCAGATGCCAAGATGAGTTTTCTGTATTTAATCCAGTGCTCTTTCAGCTTTTAACACACTGCTTTCCCCTATGAATGACGTAGTCAGTCCTATGAATAAGTCATTACGTGTAAAGAATTACACTGATTATTCTTATACATCACTATGGTAATTTTTAATGTAACCATCCCAAAACTACATTTTAAAATATTTTCCTTTTGTAGAAAAATTGCATTGCAGGAACTGCCTGGTTCAGGCCAGTATACAGAGGATAACTTCACAGGATAAAAAGGCTTTGACTCAGTTAGGAGGATGAAGAAGGTGGAGGTTGAGAGATGGACTCTGGTATCACATTACCTTGGAGTCCACCTCGGGTCTTCCAGGTCTTTAAGCTCTACCAATCACTACATGTCTGATTTGAGGCAATCACATAATCCCTCTTTGCCATAATTTCCTCAACTAGAAAAGAAGAAGTTCCTATGTCATGAAATTTGTCATGAAGATTAAGCTAGCAAATCTATATAAAGTCTTTAAAACACTGCCTGACACATAATAGATGCTCAAGAAAGCATGTGACTGACAATAGAGATGAGACTAATTGTGTGTTTTCAATTAAAAAAATTAAAAAGACTTTCACCCTATTATTTGCTTGTGTTACTGAAACTGAGTTCACATTTGGCTCATTGAGGTCATAACAGAACTAAATCCTCTATTCTGTTTGTTGCTATTACACAATACATGAATATGTGCTCAATCTTGAAAGGCGGGATTAATCAGAATAGTAATTACCCTGAAAAGGCTATAAAAACAAGAGTTCATCTTTATTTTATCAAGGAATAGCACAAGTCTCAGACATTTTGAGGTCTGCCTCAACTTCACTGAAGTAGCAATATCAGCAATGAAGATACTTTGTATTTTCCTGACCTTTGTCTTCACTGTGTCTTGTGGTCCATCAGGTAATAATTGCTAATATGAAAAATAAGGGAGGAACAAAGTGTTTTTTATAAATGTTTTACTCTGGAAAAAAATCAAACAATTAAATTGTTGTTAGGAGATGCCACGTGAACCTATAAAGCAAGTCACTCTATTTTGCTTGAAAGAAGAAATGAGTAGAACTGATAGTTGAGAAGATAAGGGGAAAAAAATTCCCTGGGTGTAGAATTAAACCTGTTTGTTATTTTCTTTGATGAGACTATGACTTCTTACATACTTCCTACTGCTTTCTCATTTTAAATGTGATTTAATGAATTCATACTCTAGCTGTTGTCAAAATTAAGCTTTCTACAACTAATCCAGTAGATTGTGGGGTGAGAGAGTATTGGAGGTGGATGGCTATTTAGAACACAAAACAGTAGAGTATTTTTTACACATTTTTTTCTCTTTACTCTTGAGGAAGCATGCACAGATTAGATACTTAATGATATTCTTTTCAAAAAAAAGTTAGTGGCCAAGGAACTATTATTTGATAAATAAGTATTTATACTGTCACTATTTGTAGGCGATAAAATGTGAACTTTTTATATAATTGCCTGGACATGATTTTAGAAACAAAATTGTTTAACTATTTAAACAACTTTATATGGTTATCTATCTAACTATTATTTATCCACCTATCTATACAAGAGGATTAAATCTGGATTTATGATCATAGATACTTTTTCCTAGTTTCACAGAAAAAAACAAAAGAAGATGCAGAGAAAAAAATAGAATGTTACCTTGTTCGTGGTGCTTGCAAGACTTCATGCAACAGTTGGGAGTATATATACAATTACTGCAGTACAGAGCCCTGCTGTGTTGTGCGGGAATACCAAAAGCCACTTCTTAAACCTGTCAATACCACAGGGGATACACAGTAAATTATAAGCCTACCATACTACATAACACTAAATTGTAACATTACTATTAATAAAAATTAACTTTCTACTTTTCATTAATCTATTTTCGTGTGGATGTCCTTTGGCCTTCTGGATTACATGCTTATATCATGGAGATTAGTGAGTTCAATGTTGGGTTAGGTACGAGAGATGTAAAGAAGAGTGGTAGCTTCTTTGTGAAACTGGCAGGAGTTCTCCTCTACCCACATTACAAACACCTTTCATCTTTAATGCTTCCATTTATCTCTGGGCTGTTTATTTGCCCTGGGCAGTAGCCTTGTTATTTTCATGTGATCTTTTAGGCATCATTCATCAATCATGGTTTATGCTACCTTTCCATAATTTCACCAAAATGTGCTTGAGTCTTAGACAGAAGATCATAAACACCTTAATCACCTAATAGACACTATTGGTGATGTATTTATGAGTAAGAACAATCAAACAAAACTCAGCAGGGAGTAAAATGTGATGAGAATAAAGCAAGTTAAAAACATTTTTTAAGGGTTTTTTTTCCTATCATAAAGTATAAAAAATTTGGAGAATCCAAAACGTCCAAAACCAAAAAAAGACCATTTCTAATTCTAAAGCCAAACTTTTATCATAATTAATTCTCAACATAGGCAGTCAATATAAGGGACTTCTCTCAAGGTCCTTAAGAATTTTGTTTAACTTCTTCATCTTATAATTCAGTATTTAATACTTCTGTCCTTATCCCCATCTTCAATGCACTCATTGTGCTTCTGGTTTTTCACATTCCACATTAATTCTACCATAATATTGCATTAATATTGACCATAACTTTCTTGTGAATTATAATGTTTTCTATCCACAAATACTTGATGTGTAGAATTTAAAGTCTCCACTCAGGGGCCCATGGGTGGCTTAGTGGGTTAAAGCTTCTGCCTTCAGCTCAGGTCATTATCTAAGGGTCCTGGGATCGAGCCCTGCATTGGGCTCTCTGCTCAGCAGGGAGCCTGCTTCCTCCTCTCTCTCTGCCTGCTTCTCTGCCTACTTGTGATCTCTCTGTCAAATACATAAAATCTTTAAAAAATAAATAAATAAAGTCTCCACTCAGTGTATTTTTTTTAACCTATAGTTACAGCACAGATTTGGAAAATATAAAAATTTAACTGTTAATTCTGATTTAGAGAAAATGTAAGAAGTTCAGTGAATTTGAGGTTTAAGAAGAAATGATAATTCCAAGTTTTCTTACTTGGATAAATGCTGAACACTGCAATCATTCATTAGGAAATATAGCAATAGACATAGAATTTTGGAAAGGAACATATATGGCATATCAAGTTTATACTTTTTAGCTATATACAGGTGTGAAGCTTAGAAAAGAAAAAGGTGCTTCAAATATAGATTTCAGGAGCCATTAACTGAAGCAATGAGATAAAATCACCCAAATGACTACTACAGATTGATGAGAAGAAAAAAATGTCCAAAATTCTAAGGAATAACATTTAAGTATGTTAAGAAAAATTAGATTCTATAAAGGAGGATAAGAAGGAGAAGTTAGCCAATGAGACCCCACTCCCAGTCTTCCCATGTCTTCATGTCTTCCCAAATAAGTTTCCAGACATATAAGAAAAAAGGTGACCCATTCCTACTGTACTCTGTGTTAATTTTTGACCCATAGGCTCAATAAGCATAATAATATGTTTTTGTTTTAAATCATCAAATTTCAGGGTAGTCTGTGGCACAGCAATATTAGCCAGAAGTGCATATAACTTCCAAACTATAGAAATTTTTAAAAAAGAAAAAAGAAACAATACGTATGAATCATAGGCAGGACTTCTGAAATGACGAATAAAGAAATCTAAAATTCTGTCCCTTCATAAAAGCAGCAAAACAGTGGCAAGAAAAAAAAATAAACATTTTAAGAGCTCTCCAAATTAACCACAAACTTGCAAAAATCCAAGGAGCATTTATTTATTTATTTAAAAACAAAACAAAACAAAACAAAGATGCTGAATCTCAGGAAGAACAGCTAACTCTAGGACAATTCGGCTGCCCCATTATTGTCCAGCTCTTAGCTCCACAAGTAGCTGTGACAAACAGCAGCCTCCCCATCAAGATAGCTGTGAATATACAAAGAATACCTATAACTCAATAATAAAAACACACTAACTCTATTATAAAATGGACAATGGAGTTGAATAGACATTTCTCCAAAGAGGATATATGAATGTTCAACAAGCACAGGGAAAGGTATTTAATCTCAATAGCCATCAAGGAAATACAAATCAGCACCACAGTGAGTGACCACTTCCCACCCCCTAACTGTAATAAACATAAGACACATTAACAAATGTTGGTAATGATATGAAGATAGTGGAACTCCCATATACTGCTAGTGAGAATGTAAACTAGTGCAAATACTTGTGAAAATAGAGAGCCGGTTCCTGAAAAAATTAAGCCTGGGATTTTCATTTGATTCTGCAATCCCCCTCGTAGGCATGTATGCAAGAGATTTGAAAAATGTCAACACAAAACTGGCACACAAATGGCCATAACAGCATGATTCATAATAGCCAAAACGACCCAAATGGAAACAACCCAAATGTTTATAAATTGATGGATGGATAAGCATTATGTGGCATACCCATACGATGGAGTATTATTTTGTCAATAAAATGGAATAAAGTACAAACTTGTGCTACAACATGGATAAAGATCAGCAGAACTTTCTTGAGAAATAAACAAGAGTTCTACAGTAGAATTAAGAGTATAAAAGATAGAAATTTGGACCTTCACAAAGGAAAACAATTGAGCTACAATTTGTAAATTTGTTGGTAAATGTAAAATATTCTTTTCCTCTAATCTCTGTTAAAGACAATTTACTGCTTAAAACGAAAGTAATGATATATTGTGCAGTTAACTGCATTGCAGAAAGACATGAACGACAATAGCCCAAACTGTTAGAAAGGGAAAATATTAGTATAGGATCGTAAATGTTACATTATAAGAAAGCTGAAGAGCTATATTATAAACCTTACAGAAAGAATAAAAAAATAAATATATAATCAATGTGGTAGATAAAATGTAATAATAAAAAATGTACAGATAGTGAAGGAAAAGAGAACAAAGGCAGGGAGAACAAATAGAAAACAAATAAAGAGGTGACAGTTTTAAACACAACCGTATGATAATTTCATTAAGTGTAAATGTTAAATGTAAACATACCAATTAAAAGAGAATGTAAGATAGGCTATTATATTAATTATTTTTTCTGCATAACAAATTATTCGAAGAGGTCACAGTCTAAAAACCTCTATTATCTCATAGACTCTGTGGGAAGGATTCCAGAAGCAGCTTAGCTTGGTGCTTCTGTCTCAAGGTCTCGAGGAGATTGCACTAAAGCAGGTGACTGGAGCTATAGACATCCTATTCTCAACAGGGGTCCAAGAACCTGCTTCGAAGCTTGCTCAAATGATTGTTGCTATCCTTTGTTCTTGAGAGCTCTTGGACATAGAGCTTCAATTCCTTACAAGTTATTAAATAGAGGGTCATGGATTCTAACCACACCATCTAACCACATGGATTCTATGGCTATTCCATAGGGCTTCTCACAGCATGGCACCTTGCTTCCCCCATTACAAGTGATGAGAGTGAGAGAAAGACAGAGAGAGAGGGAAGGAACAAGAGACAGAGAGAATAACAGACACAAAAACAAAGAGACAAAAAGAGAGCCCACGACTATAACTACAGTACTTTTAAGTGGTTATAATAAAAAATAAAAGGGGCACCTGGGTGGCTAGGTTAGTCGAACACCTGAGTCTTGGTTTCAGGTCAGGTCATGGTCTCAGGGTCAGGAGATCCAGCCCCTCACTGGGCCCCCGATTCAGTACAAGTCTGCTTGAGATTCTTTCCCCCTCCCTCTCCCCACTCCTCTGCTCTCCCCCCCACCCCCTTGCATGCATACACAAATGTGCACACTCTCTCTTTTCTCAAATAAATAAATAAAATCTTTTAAAAATATAAGAAATGTTTCAAACCAATGATTTAAGCTTCCACTTTAAGAAATTAAAAAAAAAAGAACTTAGAAAAAGAAGGGTAAATTAAACTTCATTTTATAAATTATATATCTCAATGAAACCCTTATTTTTACTCAGAAGAATGGAAATAATAAAATAAGATAGATAATTAATTAAATATAAAATAGAAAAACAATAGGAAAAAATCAATGAAAACAAAAGCTTTTTTTAAAGAAAAGGTAGAAAATTGATTTTCAGAAATATCTAGTCAGATTGATTTTAAAAAGAGAGAAAAAGAAAGCACACATGACCAATATCAGGAATGAATAAGAGAAATCACAACAGATATAAAAAAATTAAAAGAGCAGAAAGAGAACATGATAAACAACATTATACCTATACTTTGATAACTGTTATGAAAAGGAAAAAATTCTCAAATGATCTAAAATGCCATGATTTACTCAAGAAAAAAACTTGCAACTTGTATAATTGTATATCCATTTTCAATAATGTCTATTTACAAATCTTCCCACATAGAAAATACCAGGTACAGATGGCTTCACTGTTGAATTTTTCAAAATATTTAATAATGAAAGTGTACTTATTATACACAGATCTCTTTGTACAATAGAATAAGAAAGAACACTTTCCAAATGATCTTAGGAGGCCAGCATTATCCATACTAAAACTCAAAAAAAGAAATTTCAAGGAGAGACATCTGGGTGGCTCAGTCAGTAAATGACCCTGTGGCGGAGGTCATGATCTCCAGGTCCTGGGATGGAGCCCATGTCAGGCTCCTAGCTCAGCAGGGAGTCTGCTTCTCTCTCACCTTCTCCCTCTCCCCGTGCTTCTGCTCTCTCTCTCTCAAATGAATAAATAAAATCTTAAAAAAAAAAAAAAAAAAGAATTGAACGCACTTCATCTAAGATCAGGAACAAGGTAAGCATAATGAATTTCACCACCTCAATTCCAAATTGTAAGAGAATTTTAGAAAGTACGATAGGAAAAATAAACAAAGGCATATTGATTGTAAATTAAAGACAAACAAACATTTTTATTTGACAACATGATTGCCTATAATGTAAATCTAAGGAATCTAAAAATGAAGGTAAAAGAACTAATTATTGAATTTAGCAAGGTTATTGATACAAGAAAAATACAAAAACCAATTAAATTTCTATAAACTAGTAATAAATACTTGGGTGATAAAAATTTAAAGATACTATATATTAAATTATTTAAAACAGAAAGAAATATATCCAGTACTTCTCTATACAGTGGCAAGTATATTGTTGAGAAGAATTAAAGAAGTAAACAATGAAGAGATATATTTTGTTCAAGTATTGGAAATTTTAAAATGCCGAATCTCCTCAAATAGGTCCATAGAGTCAGTGAAAAACCCAACTCAAATTCCCCTGCTGGGTTTTTAAATAGGTATTGACAATCTTACTCAAAAAATTTCTATGGAAAAAAATAAATTGTGTGGAAGTGCACCTGGGTGGTTCAGTCAGTTAAGCGTATGACTTTAACTCAGGTCATGATCTCAGGATCCTCGGACTGAGCCCTCCATTGGGCTTCCTGCTCAGGAGGGAGTCTGCTTATCCCTCTCCCTCGGCATCTCCCCCTGCTCCTGCTTTCTTTCTTTCTTTCTTCCTCCTTCTCTATCTCTCTCTTTCTGTCAAATTGAAAAAAAAAAAGTTTGGAAATTTACAAGACCAAAAGTAGCCATGAGAAATTGAAGAATTGAGAACTAAGTTGTACAGCTGATACTACTTGATTCCAGGTTTTACTATAAAGTTTCAATAACTAAGAGAATTTGGTATGGACATAAAAGAGAGAAAGAGATTGATCAGTGAATCAGAATGTAAAGTCTTGAAACAGATGCCAATATGTGTAGGCAATTGATTTTTTTACAAAATTGTTAAAGATATTAATTTGAATTATATTGTTATTTTTGGAGTTTCTACTCTAATAAAAACATTCCTACACATTGGAGAGTCACTGTCAAACAAAAGAAATATAATCCTTCCTTAATGGAGTTTTTTTTGTTTGTTTGTTTAACTAAAACTAGAGCCCAATTGAACAAATCATGTGTAGAGAGAAAAAAAAAAAAAAAGTAATGTTTGTTTTGTTTTTTTCAAGACATTGAGAGTTCTAATTCCTTCTGCTCACTTTAAAGAAGCCCATTCAACCTATATCCACAGACCTTACCTTGAGGATTCCCCAAAACAGAGTTTTTTGGGGGGGGGAAGATTTGTCTAATAGTCAAGGAAATCCCCAAGAGATATCTAATTCTTTATCCTAGAACCAGTGCTTGGACAACATGTAAAAGTAAAGGCATGAATAACTAAGATAACACCACCAAACAGAACACTAGGTCCCAAGAAAACAGGTCAAGGAAAACAGAATTTAATATGAATAAAACTCTCTTAAATATTTTTGCAGATGGATTCAAGAAGATCTTACATCTATAAAAAACAAAAACAAAAAAACAAAAACAACAACAACAACAAAACTGTTCCATGGCAAAAGAGCAATCAAAGAAGAGATAAGGGCATTAACATCCTAAATATATTTGCTTAAAAAAAATAGAAAAACTGAAAGGTGAAACATATTTAAATCATAAAATAACAACATAAATAGATATAAAAATAAGATAATAAAGATAGATCTATAGAGGAAAATTTCAACCCCTGACTAAAAGAAATCCCCAAAAGAGGTAAGATAAATATACACCTAAGGAGGGAAAGACTTTATCAGAGAAAGATATAGAAAAAGAGAAGAAAACACATCTTCCTAGATTTGCAGAAGCTCACCCAAAGACCAGACAAAACTCATAAAAAAGAAGTTTACACTAGGAAATGTAGGAATCATAAGATGTGGGGTACAAATTATGAAGAGAATATCCTATAAGTGTCTAGGGAAACACAAAAACCAAACCATTTAAAAGGACCTAGCTTAGGGGTGCCTGGGTGGCTCAGTGGGTTAAAGCCTCTGCCTTCGGCCCTGGTCATGATCCCAGGGTCCTGGGATCGAGCCCCGCATCGGGCTCTCTGCTCGGCAGGGAGCCTGCTTCCTTCTCTCTCTCTGACTGTCTCTCTGCCTACTTGTGATAAATAAATAAAATCTTTATAAAAAAAAAAAAAAAGGACCTAGCTTAGCATTGAAATTCTAATCAAGAAGACTGAATGATATAAGTTAGTAATGACTTCACATGATTTTGAACCTAGATTTTACATCCAAACAATCAGATATGAGGACAGAATAAAAATATTTCCCAGCATGGAAATTCCTATATTTCCTATCTTTTGGGGGAACATTTCTGGATGGAGAAAACAAAAAAAAAAAAAAAGATATGTGAGATCCAATAACAGTAGATTCAGAAATTCTTAGAATGAAGCAGAGACAGGTATAGCCTATGATACTAAGGTAAACCTAAGGATGAGGAATGACCACCATTTATATTTTTCATCCATATCCAGAAGAAAACAACAGGAAAAAATATTTTTCAAAAACGTCATAACCAAATATTAAACAACTAAAAGACTTGAAAATATTTAAGAAAAAAAAAGCTAAAAAAGAAGAGAGATGATAATAAAAGAAAATAATAATAATAGTAAAATAATAGTGATAATTTACTTGACTTTGAAACAAATAACATTTGTCTTTGGTTAGCACATCAAACATTAAAAAGGCAATATGGTCCATATGCTATTTCTATTACAGGATTTCAATATAAAGCTTGTATGTCTCAATTCTGAGAGCAAATATTAACCTAGACAAGATAAAAGGAAATGTATGGCAACAGGTGAATGAAATGTACAAAGTGGGGAGGAATGTTGAAGGTAATAGCAAAGGGACTAATATCTTCATTTTAAATAGAGACAGTTTAATGTTGTGACTAAGGTTGATGGGGCAAAAAACAAGATATTTAAATGTCTAAAGATAACCTACAGAATTTTTGAAAATTAATATAACTTTCAAGTATTTGAGGAGCAGAACAGCACAGGAGTGTAAATGATCTGAATCTATATTTTTCTTAGTGGAAATCAGAAGATACATTCTGTAATTGCTACCCAAGGACAAAATATTAAGCTAGATCCTAATTCTTATGCCAATAATAAGGAGAAGACCTAAACATAGGGAGATTGAAAGAGGAAATTATTTCTATTATTATAGGGTCTTTTTCAGTATTTATTGTGTGCCTCTATTACTCTGATAAAAAAAATTAAAATAAATAGAGACTAATTGGGCTTTTCTAGGAAAAAACAGACCTCCATAACTATTCAAGTTGCATCTGAAAAGAAAGTGGTAAAAATTAATGACAAAAGTAAGGCTTACTATTTGTCCTTTGGTAAACAAGTAATTTGGGGAAATCAATGGGATAACTGGATATAAGTAAGAATTTGGAATATATGGATATATTGATGAATTTGCATACCAAATTAGTGACTATAATATATTCTGAAAAGTAACCAAGATTTTAACTGACACAGTAATGTTCAGTTGTTTTATATCTAAAATGGTAAATATTTCTCTTAAACCCACTCCATACATGCCCATTGTGTCAATGTTTAATTGATCACCGTCGATATAATGGTGTCATGTGTGCAGTTATCCTCCACATAGAGTTTCCTCTATAAAGATCAATAATTTCAAGTATTTTCAGTTTGGGTAATTCTGCCCACAGCCTAATCAATCGTGCAGAGACAAGTACACCAGATTAAAACAATTTCCGGATAAGGAGTCTTTCTTCCATTAGAAAACTATAAATAGTAAATGTCTCTTGGCTTTTCAGAAAGTGTGCTACTCTCTAGATTTTGTTATCAAATTTTTCAGCAGCTTCTTTCTGCAGAATGAAGATCATTTACTATCTCCTCCACTTTCTGTGTTATGTGACCTTCATCTTACCAGGTAAAATAGATGCTTGTTTATGTTTAACATAGAGCTTCTAGCTAAAAATAGAAAAACAGATTATAAAATAGAAAATGCAATTTCTTAACACAATTGAATCAACTAAAGAAGTCTCTTGATTGTGTTGAATCTCAGTTTCCTCATTTAGAATAGTGTTATACTAATGTACTCAACTCATTTCCTTTTAAAGATTTTAATTTATTTGGGAGAGGGAAAGAGAGGGAGAGCAGGAGCAGGGGGAGGAGCAAAGGGACAAGCAGACTCCCTGCTGAGCGCAAAACCAGACCCCACACAGGGGATGACCCCAGAACCCTGAGGTCAAGACCTGAGCTGAAATTAAGATTTGTTGCTCAACTGACCAAGCCACTCAGGCATCCTTCAATTCAATTTGAAAATTAATATGATTAAGGTAGATCTTCTCACTATTTAGGCCTTGATTTTTTTTATGTACTTAAATTATTTTTAAAAATATAAATTAAAAAAAATCGTTTCTAAAACTCAGAAAGAAAGACTTCATAATAAATTGAGTCTAGTAGGGGTGCCTGTGTGGCTTAGTCAGTTAAGCATCCGACTCTGGTCATGGTTTCTTTTTGGCTCAGGTCATAATCCTAGGGTCCTGGGACTGAGCTCCCGTGTTGAGCTCTGAGCTCAGCAAGGAGTCTGCTTTACCCTCTCCACATGTCTCTCCCCAGCTTCTCATGTGCTCTCCTCTCTCTCTCAAAACTTTTTTATAAATAAATAAATAAATAAATAAGGTCCAGGGAAGATGAATGATTGAAAATAATGGTAAATATCTCTTGAGATGTCAATAACAGAATCTATAAAATGACCCAGGATATAGTCTCAAAATATACTGGGCAATGAGGTACAGTAGGAATAAAATGGCAATTAAAGAAATAGTATCACAAAAAAATCCTTGTTGAATTAGTTATTACATTAGTGAAGAAATTCCGCAATGGCTTTATGAATCAATTAAAAATAAATATTCAGAAAAATATGTACTGCAATGAAGTGCATGATGGTGATTTTAAGATATTCTTGAGAGGTCTATCCTCTGAGGCAATCCAGGCTCTCTAATAATGAATATATAAGTTGGTACCCAAAAGTGTTCCAATTTGGACCTAGAAAGTTGGGAATTCAAGAGGTGCAACATGTAACAGAAAGAGAACTGAATTCAAACTTAGAAATCTAGATTTTATTACTAACATCTACTTAATAGCTTCTGAACCTTGCCACTCAGAGAATTTAAGTGATTTGCCAGTCTTTAATAACAACAAAAAAAGAAAATACAAGTGAAACAATAATACCCACAGTTTAAAAAAAATAAAAAGTCTGATATAAAATATTGTGCTTGCTAATTATATGCATTTCAAAAGACTGCCGTTAGGATTTAGTGTAATGATGTAACAGTAAGTTGCCCTACAAATGCAAATTAGAAATTAGCCTACCAATTTAGGTACTGTTATAATTATTATAGTTGCTGCTATTATAGCTATTATAATTATTATTTTTTAAAGGCTTATTTATTTTAGAGAGAAAGAGAGAGACAGAGAGACAGCATGCATGTGTGTGTGTGGCGGGGGGGAGGTTGGCAGTGGGAGAGGGAGAGAAAGTCTTAAGCAACTCTGTGATGACAACCCTGAGATCACGACCTGGACTGAAACCACTAGTCAGAGGCTTAACTGTTTGCTCCACCCAGGTGCCCCAGATGTTATAGTTATTATTAATGAAGGGGAACTGAGGAAGTGAGGACCTCAAACATGATTAGGAAGGCTACTGAAGCCCATGGTGCTAGTATGTTAATCAATAACCATGTGATACTGAATGGCTAGTGATCTACTGAGCACAACCCTGGACATTAAGGAAACAGTAATAAAGAAAGACACAATAGAGGTGCCTGGGTGGCACAGTGGGTTAAAGCCTCTGCCTTCGGCTCAGGTCATGATCCCAGGGTCCTGGGATCGAACACCGCATCCGGCTTTCTGCTCGGCAGGGAGCCTGCTTCCCTCTTTCTCTCTCTGCCTGACTCTCTGCCTACTTGTGATCTCTGTCAAATGGATGAATAAAATCTTAAAAAAAAAAAAAAAGACAGTAATTCTTCAGGCATACTTAAAAGCTAGTTGAATACACTCAGATAAAATCAATGAATTGCTTGAATTAGAAGGTTTATAGAAGTATGCTCTAAATAGTAAGAATGGTGAAATTATGGCATGGCAATTGAGGACATTTGGGAAAAAGTCCTGAATTCTTTGATGAAGAGCTTTGAAACTAGAGGTAAGATATTTGTATTTAGACCTTGGAAGGTAAGAGAAAGAAAGGGAAGACAAAAAGAAAATATGCGTGTCTAGCATGTGCCAAACCCTATTTCATGACTTCTCACGTAGGTTTATAATCTGATCCTCCAGATAACACTGAGATATCTGCTTTTGCCTCTTCCTATGCAAGAGGAAAATGACATCAAAGGAGAGAGTTTTCCAAGGTCACACCTATTATACTATGTGTGATAAGTGGAATATAAATATTGGAATACAGGATCCTAGCATATTTGTTCTTTCTATTTCATCGTGATTTCTATAGAAGACACTGAGGCTAAAGTCCAAGATGAATAGATTATTTGGTCAAAGCAGTGAGGTCACATGGGAATATGGGTGTCCTTCAGATGTGTAGGGACTATACCATTTGCCGAGCATGGCAGAAAATTTCAAATAATGTAATGAAGACACTTAGTGTATGAATGTGACCACAAACTTTCCTTTACCTTTTGATCATTCAAACAGATACTAAGTTATAATGTGTACTGAAATGAACAGAATGCCCTTCATTTGGCCTTTGTCGGACCAAAGAAACAGGAAGGGTGATACAAAGTGTCAGAGTGAGTGGCTTTGAAGGCGTTTATAGAGTAGTACATATCAGTTGCCCAATGGCATGGTTTGGTATTGGTAGAACCCCAAAGTCATTAAAGAAACAATAAAAAGTATTCAGTCTAAGTGGAAGATGTTAGATGAGTGATCCAAGCAGAGAGGTACCATGCTGGAGGGCGAGTTGTAGAAAATTGATAGAGAACAATACTGACAATGGTTAAAACGTGACCGAATGAACAGTATATTAGGCAGTATTTTAATATAAGCATAAAATAATCCATAGATAGTGAAAACAGCACAATATAGTGGCTTATAGAGTGAACTTGTCATCAAATAGATCAGGGTTTATATTAAGGACCTGAGGCTCCTTTGTAGTTGTGGAGAAGCTTTAATTCTTTTAACTGTACAATGGAAAGGTAATACCATTAATTTTATAAGGTTTTGCAAGGACTCAGAGATAATGCAAGCAATATTTATCACATTCAATATCATATTGCAGTATTTCAAGAAATGGAAAAATAGAAGTAGAAGTAGAAAACAGAAAAAGAGGAGACAATGTAGTTGAGAAGGAATACAAGGTCCTGTCTTAGTATAGCCAATTGTTAAGATGTCTCAGAATGGACCTTAAATGGCACAAACGTGGTGGCCTTGAACTTTATGATATATTGCATGGTGCATGGGAGTCTGAGTCTAAAATACTGGAGGAAAGACATTCACCTGTGTTGAAATGTTGGTGGGAAGACCATATCAGTCTGGGTGCTCTAAATTTTATTAAATTTAAAACCAAGTCAATTTGGTTACATCAAAATTATAATAAAATTGTGTGAGAAAAGTGGAGCTCATAAAAATAACCTTTTCCAACTGGCCAGGATTTCACTGACTACCTAAGTAACTTCTCAACCAATCCAGAAAGATGTTGTATGAAAAATGAATACCATGCGAGTGCTTCTCTTGTGGCAATGATTTGTTTGTATTAATTAATTTGTACTAGTTAAGGTAATTTGCAAATTAGTCTTAATATTTTTCTGTATTTTCATCCACCTAACTTAAAAAATTATACCTTCTTCAATATCCTTCAATAAGCTAAGGAAAAATAGAACACATATTAATATCTTAGAACATTTTATGACTTTCACATGATGGTACTACTAATTGATAGGAAGTATCTTCAATATTAGAGATCCAGGTGCCAGCCATAAGATAAGAGACAAATGCAACCCTTACCAGACTAACAATGTTTGAGAAATTAAAAAAAAAAAAAAAAAGGATTTAATTTGAAGTTCTGAATAAGATGTCGGTAAGACATGGGGAACATAAAGTCACCTTAAATTCACAGTTATCATCCAATTTTGAGTTAAGACATCAAAGTCAAGGGAATTAACAAATAATTCCATATAGAGGAGCTAAATTATTTTATTTAATATTGTCTAAGGTAAAATTTTTCCTATGTTCAGGTTGCAGCATGTAATCCCATTTACTAAGCCTCTAAATAATATATTGAGTATGTATTACTAGTGATTCTTTGTGTGGGTAAACATATTCATCTTAATAGAATTCTATTTCATCATTCAGTACTCAACTTCTAATTTTCACATCTTCAGGTCCCCCCATAGTCATAAAATACTTAAAGGTCTTAGAGACAACCAGCTACCAGAAACAATACCTAATTTGAGACAGTATTTTGAGTGTTTGTCATATGTCAGTTTCCAACTTTTTCAATGTGGAGGGTATGGATTACATATTTGAAATGCAAATTCTGGTTTGGAACAATTTAAGATTGAACCCTTAAGCATGTATTAGTCTTGCAAACTTGGGCAAATTATATGGTCACTCAAAGCCTCAGGTTTTTTATCTGAACAGCAGCAACCTCAAAGTTTTATGGCAGTTAAATGAAATAATGTATGCAAAATATTTAAAACAATACCTGACACACAGTAGGTTTTCAACAAAGGAAATCTATTTGTGTTATTATTAGTTTTTGAACTTAAACATATAATATGCTCTTTCAACTCTAGGATGAAAATTACACTACTTTGTCTGACTGATTCATGTTCTTTTTATACTCTTCCTGTACATTTCAATAACCCTTACTCATTTTTTAAGGTTAAATTTTCATAGCACTCTTCCATGATACAAAACCATGAATATAAGCAAACACTTACCTGCTCACACATTGAATCTAATATATGTGTCTATCATGGTACTTAATTAGCTATCTCTCTTACTCTCACTCTTGCTCAGTGTTTTGCTTTACGTCCAGAAAAAGCCTACCACCTGGTCTAAAAGTTGTAGTCAATAATGATTTAATTTCAACTATGTTCTTGTTCAACATTAATTAATTTCAGTTCTTAATCTCTGAGAGATGATTATATTCCAGGCACTGTTCTACACCAGTTTATGTGTTAATTCATCATGTTTCAAAGAGATTCTGTGAATGAGATACCATTTTCTCCACTTTACAGTTGAAGCAATGAAGACTCATTGGGCTTACCCAAAATTACATAGTTAGCAAATAACAGCATTAAAATTCAAGCTTAAAGTCCATGGCTATAAACTCATCTTCACTCTGCAGTTAGAAAAACTATCAACTTGTACCATAGAAAGATTTTGCAAAATTAGTGGTTTGCTCTACTTGATGTTAAAACTTTACAATATAAAATTATAGTAGTCTGTTTCACATAGCAACCTGATGTTAAAACATACTATAAAATTATAACAGTTTTTCATATTATAGCTTCTCCCATGCACTGAGGGGGATGGATGCACAAACAAAACAAAACAAAACAAAACAAGAAATACAAAACAATTGCTTAAAGGTGTTGAAGAGTAAACAGGTCAATTAAAAGTTACAGTGAAAAGATCAAGTTGATATCAATCTCTGAGGCAGCTCTTCTCCCTAGAAGCATCTGACCACTCATAAAGGCACAGGAAAAAACTTGAAAAGCAGAAATTTGGTAGCCTTATGCTTCAATTGGGGCAAAAATTGTAATTGAGAACCTGCAAAGGAAGAAGAACTATGGAAATACTGGTGTGCTTTGGCTGAGGATCCAAAAAAAACTATGAACTAGGTCTAACTTGAAAGGACATTAGTCCAGCTTTCCAGCCGTCCCAGGAACTAACACCCAGTTTTACATTATCTCAAGTTCTAAAATGGTTTAAGATTATCCAATTATGTTGGTTGGTAGTCATAGGCACCAGAAAGGAACAGTAATAAATCATTCTGCAGAAAGAGAACATCATTCCATACCTCAAGCTATTTCCTCAATCTTTCATTAAAAATGTATGTGACAAAAGTAATCAGGAACAAATGAAAATGTAACTATCTTATCAAAAATCAAAACCAGCATTCAAGAGAAGAGATTAATAAGGGATCCAGATAATGAAGTTACAAGACCTAGACTTTAAAATAACTGTGCTTAACTTGTTTAAATAAAGAAAAACAAAAGTAAAAACTTGGCGTAGAGGTGAAAACTACAACAAAAAAAGAAAAATAAAATGCTACAACTGAAAAAGTTTTGAACCAATATTAAATACATAATGAATGTGTTAAATAGTCATTTTTACAAAGTTGGTAAGATATTTAATGATGATGAAAGATGAACTGAAAGAAAATATCTGGAATGAAACAAGAGAAAATTAGAGGTTGAAAAATAGGGAAAAAGGTGAAAGAGGGAAGGAAGGATGAAGGAAAGCAGGAGGGAAGGTAAGAAAGAGGGAAGGAAGGGAGGAAGGAAAGAAGGATGGAAGGAAGGAAGGAAAGAAAAGCATAGAAAACTGTTAAAAATAAAAACTCAGTAAAGCAAAGCAAAAGTTGAAGAAAACAACATATCACTTTTAAAGGGCCAGATATTAAACTGAAAGTTGACTTCTCAAAAAAAACCACAAAGAAAGAAGTCAGAAGACAAGGTAGTGATTTCTTCAGAGTCCTGAAAGAAAACAACTATGATCTAGAATTCTGTATCAAATGAAAATACCTTTTAGGAGTGAAGATAACATAAGGATATTCTCAAACAAAAATAGAGAAAGAATTCAACATCAGAACTCCAGTATTAAGGGAAATTCTTAAAAGATTGTTTGGCCAGAAAGAGAATAATTTTTTATATGGAAGCTCAGAAACACATAGAGAAAAAAAGAACAGCAAAAAACAAGCAATGATTTTTTGGATAAGACTGGTAAGTTGAAACTTCTGGCATAAATAGTAAAAGAAGAGTAAAAGATAATATAACTACACAATAGTAAATGGGATGGTGGAATTATAAAAAATAACCAACATATAGAAAAGAAGATAGGAAAAAATAACAGGATATTTCATCCAATCTATATTACTATTATAAATATTAGTGTAAAGTTAAAAATGTTTTTGAATGTAATGAATATGGTTTTGAATGTAGCAAGTAGTTTATATGAGAAATATCCAATATATGAGAAAATAGAAAATCTAAAGGATAGGAAAAGATATAAAAACACAACAAAAGCATGGTGAAGTAGCTATATTAATATTATATGAGGTTGTCAGTAAGAAAAAATGCATTATTAGAGACAAAGAATGATTATTTATAGTAATAAAAGATTCAATTCAACAGGATAATATTGCAGCCATAAATTAAATGCAACAAATAACTTAGTCTTAAACTATGTGAAAAAAGATAGAAAGACAAAAAAAATAGAAAATAACATAATAATGGGTGATGTTAATGCACCTTCCTCAGTTACACAAGAAACAGAGAAAAATAAACAACATAAAGGTAAGAATAGAAAAGATATAAACATGAAAATTAATGAAACAACCTAATTCAAAGAAGAAATATCAATGAGTATTAAAAAATATCTTCACCTGAATGGTAATAAAAATGAGATGACACAAAGCTCATGGAACACAGCTACAGTAGTGTTTATAGGAAAATTCATACCATTATATTTTTATATCTAAAAAGAATAATGCAGTATTGGTAAAAGAGTAAACAAATAGATCAATGGAACAAGACAGAGATCTCAGAAATACATCCCTATAAATATAGGCAACTGATACTTACCAAAGGAGCAAAGGCAATATAGTGAAGGAAAGATAGTCTCTTGAACAAAGGATGTTGTAACAACTGGACATCCACATGTGAAAAAAGTGAACCTAGACACAGGCCTTACACCCTTCACAAAAAAACAGACTTGAAATGGCTCATAGATCCGACATAAAATGCAAAATTATAAAACTCCTAGAACATATTGTAGAAGAAAACCTAGATGTCCTTGGGTTGGCAATGACTTTCTGGATATAGCACCAAAGGCACAATCCATGAAAGAAAGGATTGATAAGCTGGACTTCATTAAAACTAAAAACTTCTGCCCTGAGAAATATAATGACAAGATAAGGATATGACAAGCCACAGACTGGGAGAAATATCTGCAATAGACACATGTGATAAAAGACCATTATCCAAAACATACAGAAAACTTTTGAAACTCAACAATAAGAAAACAAAAGAAAATAAAAACAAAGGGCCAAAGACCTTAAAAGACATCTCACCAAAGAAACTATACAAATAGCAAGTAAGCATAAGAAAGGATGCTCCATGTTATATGCCATCAGAGAAATGCAAATTAAAATGACATAACATTTCATACCTACTAAAACAGCTAAAATCTGGAATACTGGCAAAACCTAATTGTGGTGAGTATATGGAGCAACAAGAGCCCTCATACACTGCTGGTGGGAATGCAAAATGGTACAGCCACTTTGGAACATAGTTTGGCAGTTTCTTAAAAAAACTAAACATACTGGGGGTGCCTGGACGGCTCAGTTGGTTAATGTTCTGCCTTCAGCTCAGGTGATAATCCAGGGGTCCTGGGATAGAGCTCCGCATGGGGTTCCCTGTTCAGCAAGGAGCCTCCTTCTCCCTCTCCCTCTGCCCCTCCCCCTGCTTGTGCTCTCTTGATCTCTCTTTTATCAAATAAATAAAATATTTTTAAAAAACCCCTAACCATACTAGTACCATATCATACAGCAATTATGCTCCTTGGTATTTACCCAAAGCAGTTGAAAACTTTTGCCCACACAAAAACCTGCACATGAACATTTATAAACAGCTTTATTCCTAATTTCCAAACTTGGAAACATCCAAGATATTTTTCAGTAGGTAGACAAAACAACTGTGTTATATCCAGACAATGGAAAGTTAATTAATGCTAAAAAAAAAATGAGCTATCAAATCATGAAAAGACACGTAAGCACCTTAAATTCATATCACTTAGTTAAAGAAGCCAGTCCAAAAATGCTGTGTACGATATGATTCCAGCTATATGACATTCTTGGAAAGACAAAATTATAAAGGCAATAAAAAAGACAACAGTTGCCAGAGGAGTGAGGGCAGAGATAAATAAGCAGATCCCAGATGATTTTTAGGGCAGTGAAAATACTTTGTATTACATTATAATAATGGGTATATTTAATTGCACATTTGCCCAAACCCATGGAATGTACAACAGGAAGAATGAATGATAGGGAAAACTATGGACTTTGGGTGGTTCTGATGTGTCAATATAGGTTCATCCTTCATAAAAAAACATATCCTTCTGGTAGATGATGTTTATAATGGGAAAGGTTATGCATATTTAGGGGCAGGGAATATATAGGAAATCTCTATATCTTTCTTTTAATTATTTTGTGAACCTAAAACTGCTCTAAAAATAAAGCCTTTGGGATGCCTGGGTGGCTCAGTTGGTTAAGCAGCTGCCTTCGGCTCAGGTCATGATCCCAGTGTCCTGGGATCGAGTCCCACATCGGGCTCCTTGCTCAGCAGGGAGCCTGCTTCTCCCTCTGCCTCTGCCTATGCTCGTTCACTCTCTCTCCCTCTCTCTCTCTCTGACAAATAAATAAAATCTTACCAAAAAAAAAAAAAAAGCCTTTAAAAAATTTTAAAGAGGAGAGCCTTGGTGGCTCAGTGGGTCAAAGCCTCTGCCTTCAACTCAGGTCATGATCTCAGGGTCCTGGGATCGAGCCCCGCATCGGGCTCTCTGCTCTGAGGGGAGCCTGCTTCCTCCTCTCTCTCTGCCTGCCTCTCTGCCTACTTGTGATCTCTGTCTGTCAAATAAATAAATAAAATCTTTAAAAAAATTTAAAGAGAACTTATGAATTATTTTAAAAACTTATAGAATAACATAATAAAGCATATGAACAATTAAATAAAGAAAAAAGAAAAATTACTAACAGCATAAAAATTTAAATTGCAGTAGACACCTTTTTATTTGGAGGCAAAATCTACATATATTGCTGGTGCAATATATAAATTAATAACCCTGGGAACTAACTCTTCCACAGCTATCCTAAATATGTATCATGTAAATATTAAAATGTATACTATAAATTTCCTTATTATAATACTAAAATATTAAAATTTTAATATGACCTAATGGAAAAATTGGATGAACTGTCATATATTTCAAGGGAAAATTATTTAGCTTTAAAAGAGCTTTGAATCTTGTTGAGGAGAATAATTTATGGCATAAAAATGTTATATATATTAAATTAAAACATGTTTAAACTTTGTATATACAGGGAATATGTAATATTTTAGTGTCTTCTTGTTTTTTAGCATTTTCTAAGTTTATTACAATGTATACATAATACTTCTTGTAATCAGAAATAATATGTTCTTGAGTAAGAAATCAGTAATGTCAGTTACTCTTCTTTTACTATAGCCACATGTGCCTTGGTGGATCCTGATCGGTGCACAAAAAAATTCGGTTACTGTAGAAGACGCTGCTTTAAAGATGAAAAACAAATTGATATATGTCTCTCACCAAATAAAATTTGCTGCACTGAGAGCTTATTTGATGAAGATTAATCTTGAAAAGGAAGATGTTCCTGTGATGAAAGAAGTTTGTACACCAGGGCAGAAAAGTATAGGACTATAATTAGAATTTCTGTAATAAATAAACACAGATGCCAATGTTGATACCTTCCTCTGTAGATACTATGTATTCAGTGGAATAAGGTACAAACTTTCTTATATTCTCAAGTTAGAGGTTTTATGATAGAGACATATCTGGTGTGAATTTCCTATCATATGGATATCAACTTTGCTTCAATGTAGAACAACTTTTGATCTGTCATGGTTTACCTAAAGTTACACAATTGAATATTTATTAACTTAATCATGACCTTATTAGAAATTTTACTGATGAAAATTAACACCCATAGACTTATCAATTGTCTAAATGTCAGCAGTACGTTATTGACATTGAGAAACAGGAAACCTCAATACAAGATGCATGGAAAAGCGACAGTATAGCATAACGATAATCATCGGCCATTTCCTTCTTCTCTAAGTTCTGTTCATGCAAGAAGGCATATTAATTGGATACTATGTAATACTAATACTATTAAACTGGGTTTAAACACAATCTGAACTTTGGCTAGAATCTAGATTCAAAATTAGCTTGGCTAGAATCTAGACTCAAAACATTAGTTTCAGGGCGCCTGGGTGGCTCAATGGGTTAAGCCTTGGCCTTAGGCTCAGGTCATGATCCCAGGGTTCCAGGATATAGCCCCGCATCAGGCACTCAACTCAGCAGGGAACCTGCTTCCCTCTCTCTCTCTCTGCCTGCCTCTCTGCCTACTTGTGATTTCTGTCAATAAATAAATAAAAATCTTAAAAAAAATTAGTTTCATATTTAGTTCTGAATGGGATGGAAAAATGCATAAAGATCTGTTATTTCATTCTCAATGTAAATACTAGACAGCATAAATAGTCTCAGTAATGATAAAAGTTAAGGAAAAACACAGAGACTAGAATTTGTTTTCCAACTAAAAACAAAGGATCAATCAACTGTTTATCAATATTTTACCAAGGTCCCAAACATTTTTGTTACTGTTTTTTTTTAATAACTTAACAACTGACCCAAGATTACTGATTTTTAAAAATTTTTTTTTCCCACTGGAGATCTAGTGACCTCGTGATAATATTTACTTATAATAAACAACTTGTATCAGGACAGGCATCATATTGCCACTGGAGATTTAAGAGATGTGTACCTAAAAAACAAAAACAAAAAAATAAAAACTATGTTTAATTCAAGTACCATGTGTAAGGTAGAGGCAAGAAGATCTTCTGCAGGATCAACAATCAGATATGAGGATCAAATTCAAGAACCTGAGAAGAAAGAAATGCATAAAGAGCTCCAGGGACAGGAGAACAAGTTGTAATTGTTGAATGCAATAAGAAATGAGACAAAATGATTCATGATTTGCATTAAATCTTCTAGAAAAGGGATTTGGAGGATGGTGGTAGCAACACAGTTTTTTAGAATTAAGTGCCTAGAGGGTAAACCCAAAACTCCTGGAAAAATTTACAACAAACTTATAAGAAATCTCTGCATACTTTACCATATAAACTGGTGGAGAAAAACAACAACAACAATAACAACAAACCAATAACTTCAAGTCCTCTGTGGAATCTGTGTTTGTGTGGGAGAAATCAGATAGAAGAAAAATCGTCTTTTGATGGGTCTGAGAAGATGCTCAGAATACCAACAGCATTTGCTGGGAAAGAGCACACCAGTTTGTTGACAGCAGCTATATAAAACTTCTTCTCTCTTAGAGCCACCACTAGATTTCAAGTGAAATGTGAGGGTTTGAGAAGTACTGTATTCTTTTCCTTTGTGTCTCCTCAAACCTGTAATATGCTGGTAACCATACTATGTATTCATTAATAAATGTTGGAAAATAATAAAACATTTAACCTAGACATCCCAACTTATTTCTTGTCTGTCTTAAGCAAGGAACATTATTTTGAATTTTACAGTTTTGAATTTCATTTCTGGAAAACACTGAGATTTCTGGAAAAAGGCATTTCTGGTTGTTATTCTAGGGGGTTTGCTGTTGATTCATGTATTCTTGGACAAGTTCTTAAACTAGCTCTCTGTTTGCTCATCTGTAAATGATAATGATAATGTATTATAATTAAATAAATATAAAATTATAACTATGATCTGTACTATGTGGTCACCCAAATGGGAATTTCATTTTTATCCATATATCCTCCAACTATTTAAGGTGGTCCTCCTATGCAGTTTATTTTAAAATCTTCTTTCTTCTCTTAATTTCTATCATTCCGATACCCCTGAGAGTCTTCCTCTACATGGTGGTAAAAGTGGGTATGATAAGAAATATTCAAATTCTTGATGCGCTTGGAAGTCTACCTAGCCAAATGATTTGTTGGGAACAGAAAGTGAGGATGTAACTTGCATCCTTGCACACCAGGGATGACCCAAGATTTTGTGTTTGGGTAATTGTAAAAATACAGTTGCCATTAAATGAGTTGGGAAAACTGTGGGAGGTGCAAGTTTGGCGAGAGTGTTCATGTCAGAAGCTCAGTTTGGATGTATTCAGTTATATTTTTAATTGGAAATAGTGATTAGGCTGGTAGAAGTTTGTTTAATGTTAAAGAGAAAGGATTCATACTAGAGATAAAAACTTGGAATCATCAACTTCTAGATGCCATTTAAAGCCATAATATTGAATGAGATCACTATGGAAATAAGTAGAGATAAAATTTCTGGGATTAATCTTTACATATGGAGTGTGAAAATCTAAAGATCGATGAGATGAGAAACCAGTGTATGAAACTAATAAGAAGTGACAAGAAAGTTAGGAGAAAACTAAGTAATACTATGTCCTAAAAAGCCTCTTAAAAGAATGAGTCAATTATATCTAAAAATCCAGCTAAAATAAAAATAAGAAATAGCCAATGATTTAGCATGTGGTAAGTCTTTAAAGTCTTTGAAGACCTTTCTTAGAGCAATTTCAGGAGAGAAGAAGAGGAAAAACCTGATTCAAGAGTGAATGAGAGGATAGAAATTTAAGAGGAAATTATTTGAAGAGTTTGGTAATAAATTGAACAAAGGAAATGATGTAGTAGCTACAGGTCAAAATGGGATCAAGAGTTTTCTTAAGTAACATTTTTTTTAAACACTACAAAAGAATCTAATGGAGAGCAAAATGAAAAGGCAATGTATGGAATGAGAAAAATATTTTCAAACCATCTATGTAAGGGGTTAATATCCAAAATATTTAAGGAATGTTTGTCACTCAATTGCAAAAAACAACTTGATTAAAAATTGGGCGGAGGCACTGAATAGGTATTCTCTTAAAAAAGACGTGCAAATGGCCAACCAATACTTGAAAAGAGATGCTCAACATCACTAATCATCAGGGAAATTAAAATCAAAACCACAATGAGATTTCACCTCACAGTCTATGGAATAGCTAGTATCAAAAAGACAAGTGATAATGAGTCCTGGCGAGAATGTGGAGAAGAGAACCCTGTACATTTCTGATGGGTATGGGAATTGGTACAGACACATGAAAAACAGTATGGAAGTTCCTCAAAAAATTAAAGTAGAACTACCACAAGACCCAGCAATCCCACTTCTGGGTATATAGCCAAAAAATAAAAATAAAAATAGGACCTCAAAGAGGTATGTGCACTCCCATGTTTATTGCAGGATTTTTTACCACAGAGAAGATACAGACAATCTGTGTTCATCTATCAATAAAAGGATAAAGAAGACGGATAAAGACTATGTATGTGTGTAATTGTTTGTTTATATTAGACCCTGTGCTGGGGGCTGAGGATCCTGTGTGGGTTTTATAGCCTTGCAGGGAGTACAGGCATTGACCACTTACTTGTAGCAGGAGCATGAGGGTTAGAAACTGAGGAACTGGTGAAATAAGTTGGTGAATGATGGGGTTCTTTTCTGAACAGGAGGGAGAGTGGGGACAAGGACAGTCTCTGGGACGAAAGGAGGCCTGAAAGTTAAGAAGAAGTTAGTTCAATGTTATCAGTGCACAAGAGAAAACATCAAGAAGAGAGGTGAGTCACAGTCCATGATGCAGAGTTGAGGAAATACACAAGAATGTGGTAATTGCAGCAATACTGGGGTAAAATGATCAATGGGGGGTGGCTTGGGTCCAAGCTGGGAAGACTTGAGAACCAAAGGAAAGAAGTTAGGTGTTCCCTAAAGGGCAGTAGGAAAGGTTGATCATGCCCAGAGTGGAGATACACGATGGACTATTATTCAGCCTTGAGAAGGAAGGAAATCCTGACATTTGCAACAACATGGTTGGGTGGATCTTGAGGGAATTATGCTAAATGAGATAAGTCAGACAGAAAAAGACAAATACCGTATGATCTCTCTTATATGTGGAATCTAAAAAATCCAAACAAATAGAAACAAAATGGTGGTTGCCAGGGCTAGGAGATGGGAGAAATGAGAGATGATTATCAAAATGTAAAAACTTCCAGTTATAAGATGAATGAGTTCTGGAGCTCCAATGTACAGTATGGTGACTATAGCTAACAATACTAGAGCAAATACTTGAAGGTTGCTAAGACAGTAGTAGATTCTAAATGTTCTCATCACACACACATACACACACACACACACAGTAATTATATGAGGGATAGAGGTCTTAACTAATCCTATTGTGGTAATATATTTCATAATATGTGTATCGAATCATCATATTTTGTACCTTAACTTGCACAGTGTTATTTTTCAAACATATCTTGGTAAATCTGGGAAAAGGAATATTAAGCTGACGGTGGGATGGAAGCTATATTGGCTGAATGTGTTTGCACATTCATATTAAACCTAGAAATCTAGATGGCTAGTTCCATGCTTCCACACCCTTTACCTTCTTGGTGTCTCATCAATTCTTCCACATGCTAAAAGGTTTCTTCCATGGTTCTATATGCCTATGTATTCAAGATCAGAGCTGTGCAATAGAAATATGGCACAAACCACATATACAAGCTATATATGTAATTTTAAATTTTCTGGTGGCTACATTGGAAAAGAAAAACTAGTGAAATCAATTTTATCCCAAGATATCTAAAACATTTTAAGGTATAATCAATTTTAAAAATTAATGAAGCTTTTTACATTCTTTTTTTGTATTAAGGACTCAAAATCCAGTGTACATTTTACACTGATTCCACATTTGAGTTGGAACTAATTACATTTTAAATTCTCCATAGCCTCAGGGTACCAGGGTGGCTCAGTCTGTTAAGCACCAGACTCTTGGTTTCTGCTTAGGTCATGATCTGGGGTGGGGGGGGGGGGGTGTTGTGGGATTCAACCTCAGACTGGCTCTGGGCTCAGCACTGAGACTGCTTATCCCTCTCCCTCTGCCCCTCCCCATGCTTGTGTATTCACTCTCTCTCTCAAATAAAACTAATTAATTAATGAATTAATTAATTCTCCATAGCCTCATTGTGGCAAGTGGCTACTCCACAGGCAGTGTAGCTCTTAATCTCCTCTGTTACTGATTTCTACCAAACTTGATAAGTAGCTTTTTTTCATTTGTTTGGTCAGTATAATTGTGGAACACTAATTGTGTTTTAGAGTGACAGCTCCTTCTGATTTTTCTCGATGGAGTCTTCACAGTGGTGTAACAGAGAGAAGACGCAAATGGCTTTGAAAGTGTAGAGACTTGCCATTTGTCCCTCAGGAGTTGTGCTTGATTGGATAAGCTATTTGGTCTCCAAGGACTTGAGTTTGTTGGCTGTGAAAACATGAAAAACCATACTCTCTGGAGGGTTCTGTAGGGAGGGGAATTCAAAATGTACTAAATTCTAAATGTACTAAAAAGCCCTCTGCAGATCATCTGACATGTAGCTGTGGCTCAAAAGTATGAGTTCCCTTCCCTCTATAACTTGTTTTAAATAGGAATCTGCAACCACTGTTTAGGACTCAACACAAAAATCCTTCCAGTTTCATAACATGTGGTTTATCTTAGATTGAAAAATTTTCTTACAATGAAAACCTACAATTTCTTCTTGCACATTCTCTACCAATGTAATCACATCCCTTAGTGTCATGCAACATACTACTACTCTTTTTTTTTTTTTTTAAGATTTTGTTTATTTATTTGACAGACAGAGATCACAAGTAGAGAGGCAGGCAGAGAGAGAGGGGGAAGCAGGCTGCCTGCTGAGCAGAGAGCCCGATGCGGGGGCTCGATCCCAGGACCCTGGGATCATGACCTGAGCTGAAGGCAGAGGCTTTAACCCACTGAGCCACCCAGGCACCCCTATTTTTCATTTTTATTAACATATAATGTATTATTAGCCCCAGGGATACAGGTCTGTGAATCACCAGGTTTACACACTTCACAGCACTCACCATAGCACATACCATCCCCAATGTCCATAACCTCACCACCCTCTCCCTACCCCCCTCCTCCCACAACCCTCAGTTTGTTTTATGAGATTAAGAGTCTCTTATGGTTTTTCTCCCTCTCGATCCCATTTTGTTTCATTTATTCTTTTCCTACCCCCAAACACCCCACGTTGCCTCTCAGCTTCCTCATATCAGGGAGATCATATGATAGTTGTCTTTCTCTGACTGACTTATTTCCCTAAGCATAATACCCTCTAGTTCAATCCATGTCATTGCAAATGGCAAGATATCATTTCTTTTGATGGCTGCATAGTATTCCATTGTGTGTATATGTATGTATATGTGTGTATGTGTGTATATATATACACATATATACACACACACACATATATATGTGTATATATGTGTGTGTGTGTATATATGTATATACATATGTGTGTATATATATGTGTATGTGTGTATATATATATGTGTGTGTATATATATATACACATACACATATATAACACATCTTCTTTACCCATTCATCTGCTGATGGACATCTAGGTTCTTTCCATACTTTGGCTATTGTGGACATTGCTGCTATAAACATTTGGGTGCACGTGCCCCTTCAGATCACTACATTTGTATCTTCAGGGTAAATACCCAGTAGTGCAATTGCTGGGTCATAGGGTAGCTCTATTTTCAACTTTTTGAGGAACCTCCATGCTGTTTTTCAGAGTGGTTGCACCAGCTTGTGTTCCCACCAACAGTGTAGGAGGGTTCCCCTTTCTCCACATCCTCGCCAGCATCTATCATTTCCTGACATTAATTTTAGCCATTCTGACTGGTGTGAGGTGGTATCTCATTGTGGTTTTGATTTGTATTTCCCTGATGCCGAGTGATGTGGAGCACTTTTTCATGTGTCTGTTGGCCATCTGGATGTCTTCTCTGCAGAACTGTCTGTTCATGTCCTCTGCCCATTTCTTGATTGGATTATTTATTCTTTGGGTGTTGAGTTTGACAACTTCCTTATAGATTTTGGATACTAGCCCTTTATCTGATATGTCGTTTGCCAATATCTTCTCTCATTCTGTCAGTTGTCTTTTGTTCTGTTAGCTGTTTCCTTTGCTGTGCAATAGCTTTTGATCTTGAAGTCCCAATAGTTCATTTTTGCCCTTGCTTCTCTTGCCTTTGGCGATGTTCCTAGGAAGAAGTTATTGCAGCTGAGGTTGAAGAGGCTGCTGCCTCTATTTTCCTCAAGGATTTTGATGTATTCCTTTCTCACATTGAGGTCCTTCATCCATTTTGAGTCTATTTTCATGTGTGGTGTAAGGAAATAGTCCAATTTCATTTTTCTGCATGTGGCTGTCCAATTTTCCCAGCATCATTTGTTGAAGAGGCTGTCTTTTTTCCATTGGACATTCCTTCCTGCTTTGTCGAAGATTAGTTGACCATAGAGTTGAGGGTCTATTTCTGGGCTCTCTATTCTGTTCCACTGATCTATGTGTCTGTTTTTGTGCCAGTGCCATACTGTCTTGATGATGACAGCTTTGTAATAGAGCTTGAAGTCTAGAATTGTGATGCCACCAACTTTGGCTTTCTTTTTCAATATTCCTCTGGCTATTTGAGGTCTTTTCTTGTTCCATGTAAATTTTAGGATTATTTGTTCCATTTCTTTGGAAAAAAAATGGGTGTGGTTTTGATAGGGATTGCATTAAATGTGTAGATTGCTTTAGGTAGCATAGACATTTTCACAATATTTGTTTTTCCAATCCATGAGAATGGAACATTTTTCCATTTCTTTGTGTCTTCCTCAATTTCTTTCATGTGTACTTTATAGTTTTCTGAGTATAGATTCTTTGCCTCTTTGTTTAGGTTTATTCCTAGGTATCTTATGGTTTTGGGTGCAATTGTAAATGGGATTGACTCCTTAATTTCTCTTTCTTCTGTCCTGTTGTTGGTGTAAAGAAGTGCAACTAATTTCTGTGCATTGATTTTATATCCTGACACTTTCCTGAATTCCCATACAAGTTCTAGCAGTTTTGGAGTGGAGTCTTTTGGGTTTTCCACATATAGTATCATATCATCTCCAAAGAATGATAGTTTGACTTCTTCTTTATCGATTTGGATGTCAAATAAATAAAATCTTTAAAAAAAAAAAAAAAAAAAAAGCAAGCGAAGGCATTTTCTGATCCAAAGGGACCATTAGCATTTCAAAATGAGGAGGAACAATTTGAAGAATTCTGAGAAGATAGGCTTACTTATCTTCATAAACACTTTGATAACTGGCACTCCTGTGGAGAGAGGTAGGGAGTAGAGTGACCACCCTAACAGCAGCAGATGGAAGGGTGGCCTGGTGGTGCACAAAGCAAGATAATCTATCACAATTCCTGTTCACTTGGGTGCTATAGACTGGATATGGAGCTGCTATGGAAATACAGAGGGGGAAGAAATCCCTACCCCATAGTCTAAGCTCAACTCTAAGGGTGGCACTGAACCATTGGTAGCTCTAAGCTCTGAATTTCTTCAGTGTCCCATCTGAATGAGAATTGCCTAATATTAGGGTGTCAACACTGTTCTAAAAGCCCAATATCTTCTTTTCTTACAAAAGAAATATCTTGCCAACCAGCAGAATTAATCCACATGTCAGGCCTTTTACTTAACCCGAGCCTCATATGGGCGTGCTAGGATGACCTTTAGGCATGAAACCCAGAGGTCCGTAAAATATCTGGTGAACAGCAGTCATTGTGGAGGAGCCTGAAGATTCGAGAGACTGAAGGAAAGAAACAATACCAGGGCCTACTCGGGTCCAGCCAGGGCATTAAGACACCTCACTCAGTTGGTTCTGCCAGCCTTGAATGGTCAAGGGACTCAGAAAAATTCTAGGAAGTTATTCCAAAGTACAGAAACAGTGGGGGAGTGTGTGTATAGTGGGGTCCAGAGCAAGGTCTTTCCTCGACAGAGTACCAGTATGCACTACAAGTTAGTGCAATGAAATGTGACAGAAGAAACTTTCCATCTGCTATGTTTACACCTATCTTTGCTGTATCTGGGTATGTTAAGTCCCACTGAATACATTTACTATTCTTTCTTTACATTCTGAACAATCACTACTTACAGGGGGAGCATCTGAGGTCTTGAAGTAAGAAAATCAAGGAGCACCTTTTAAAACCCCTTTTTATATTTCCACATCACTTTTGACCTGCTTAGAAGGTCAGTATGTATGTGGAAAGCCTGGAAATGTCAAAGTCATGAAGAGGTAGTCTAAATATCCCCTGGTGTATGTGGTGGACATGTTGTGGAGACAGAGACATAAAAATTCAATTTACTTTGCTATGCCCAAGTTCACAATCTACTGGAGATATTACAAATGACTCTCTCTCTCTATCCCCATTCATTTTTCCTTTAATGGCTTCATAGTTCATCATGACATGAAGCCATCATAAGTTTACTGATGCTGACTTCAACTCTCCCAATTTCTTACTGTTGCATTGGACATCTGTGTTCATAGAGTTTCATGCAGTTTTATGTACACTATATACAGAAGGATTGTGAAGTTTAATAATTCCTGGGTCAAAGTATATGCGACTTCTTAATGTTTACACATAGGAAGATTTCCTGCCTGTTTTCTCACAATAGGTCCAAAATTCCTGGTTGCTCTTTAAAGAACAAAACCAAAAATGCAACATATGATGATTTAAAAAATGTGTAATTATATTCATTTATATCTTCTTAATTCCCAGGGAGTTAAACATTTTGGGTATGTTTATTATATTTTGTATTTCTTCTCCTGTGACTTGCTTTTCCATAACCATCTCTCATTTTTCTTTAGTACTATTAGTATTTTTTAAATAATTTTGTTCTTGTTCTTTGTGTATAAATTAATATCAACCCTTTAGCCATTCTATGTTGCAAGTATTTTGTTCAAAATTTCCATGGTTTTGGGCACCTGGGTGGCTCAGTGGGTTAAAGCCTCTGCCTTTGGCTCAGGTCATAGTCCCAGGGTGCTGGGATCGAGCCCGGCATTGGGCTCTCTGCTAGGCAGGGAGCCTGCTTCCTCCTCTCTCTATGCTTGCCTCTCTGACTACTTGTGATCTCAGTCTGTCAAATAAATAAATAAATCTTAAAAAAACTTTTTTCATAGTTTTCATTCATAAAGAAATTACAAACTTGTATATAGTTGAATTGTGTTATAATTTGTGTAGCTAAGTTTTTTTTCTTGCTTAGAAAGACCTTCCCTATGACAAGATGATAGGATGATTCTGTATATACTTCAATATATTTTAAATTTTATTTTTTTAAGATTTATTTATTTGAGAGAGAGAGAGAGAGAGAACACAAGCAGCAGGGAGGGGCAGGGAGAGAGAGAGGCAAGCAGGCTTCCTGCTGAGCACAGAGCTCTATGTGCAGTTCCATTCCAGGACCCTGAGATAATGATCTAAGCTTAAAAGAGAGGGCACTTAACAGACTGAGACACCCAGGTGTCCTGATATATTTTATATATACATACATGTGTACACACACAGAAACATATACTTGACACTTGTTATTTTTGCTTTAAGTAAAATATATAATAATTTTAAAAATTACACTAGAAGTATATAATTTAATTTATCTAAAATTAATTTATTGTAAGGGAATATGGGTTTCTATACATTTTTTCTGATAGTTTGCTAATCACCATTTGTGAATATGCTATATTTTTTACATTGACTTGAGATGCTATAATTATGAAAAATTAAACTTATGAATATATATATGGGCCGATTGATCAATGTACCTATATTTTTAAGAAATACCATCTTATTTTTATTGCTATAACTTTGTAATATAAAGCACATCCTTCTTTATGCTACTTTTTAGGTTACTTTATCTTTACAAGATGCCCTTGATCTTATCTGTTCTACTATCAGAAATCAATGCTACAACTCTGATATCACACAGAGTCTCTTCTTCCCTGGGTTCTTAAAGAAATTTCTTCTTTTGAAGTACAAAGAGACTTTGTTATTGCACTTTTATTCAGTACATTTGATGGACTAGTAATTAAATGATTTGAAAAGTGCAATGTTTTACCTTATGAATACTAGCTTAAGTGATGTGTGGTATGATTATTTAAGATATTCCATGATCTCAACAGATTTATTCTAGAAATTACAAAATTATTTTTTGAAAACCATATTAGCAGGATTATCTATCTTGATTTAATAATAATAATATCACATATAATTTTCTAGTACTTTACATTTATAAACATTTTTTATGTATGTCTCATGTCATGAGCAATGAAATACATCAGAGAAAAGGAATGTTTCTCCTGGGGAGATTTCAAGATAATTTTATCGCACACACACTGTTCATTAAACATATATAGGTCAAGAGATGGGACTCTGTTATACAGCAATCTGAGTTCAGTTCCCCTCACCATCATTTTTTAATTGTACCAAACTGTTGCGGAGCATGAATTCCTTATGTCTTAGTTTTTACATCTATTAGTTGGAAATAAATTTACCTACATTCCTATAGGATGCCATAAAGATTAAATGAGTTAATATTTATAAAGTGTTCAAAACAGTGCCCACACCATAAATGATCACAAATGTTAGTCCCTAATATTCAGTGATAATGGATGTAAAGTCCAGACAGATGAATTGACCAAAATGTTTCTTAAGAAGTCAATAGCATATAGAAAAGAACTGAGTTACCATAACTTCTTTTTTTTATTTTTATTTTATTTTTATTTTTATTTTTTTAAGATTTTATTTACTTATTTGACAGACAGAGATCACAAGTAGGCAGAGAGAGAGAGGAAGGGAAGCAGGCTCCGTGCTGAGCAGATGCGGGGCCCGATCCCAGGACCCTGGGGTCATGACCTGAGCTGAAGGCAGAAGCTTTAACCCACTGAGCCACCCAGGTGCCCCACCATAACTTCTTTTTTTTAAAGATTGATTGATTGATTGATTGATTGATTTTTATCTAGATAAGTTCTCTTCCCAGATGCATAAGGGGCTAGGGTCCATGAAAGGAGTCTGCAGTAGGGGGAGCTATCAAAAAAGACAGGGCTTTTCATTTTCATGTGAATTTCTCCTTTTATCTGTTTCTATAATCCCTCAGAGGAGCATAGGCAGCCTTCTCAATAACTAGTATGCTGAGAGTGAGAAATATGTCCAAAAAACACTGAGATGAATAAGCACCAAAGTTTTAATAGCATTCTTTGGACAGAAAGTCACGTGGAATCTGAAACTAACCATTTTCACTTTGAATAATTACTAAGGCTTTGAATCTACCCTAACAGTAAGGAGAGTTCAGAGGACTCAATTCCATTTTTATAAATTTGTTGCACACACAGACTGGTCCTGGGAAATCAACAGGTTCTTGTAGCCTATATAACAGCCACTGAATAATCTTGCTCTGTTCCAGGTTTCTTGGCTCAGCAATTAAGTACAATGAGGTTATTACATTTTTTATCTTTTATGGAGAAACCTTCCTTTCTCTGTAAGAGCAGATAAATTATATGTTAGCTAATTGAATTTAAACAAAAAAATTTTAAAAATAAGAGCAGATAAGTCTAATGCCTTAAATTAGGCATTTTGTTATTATTTCTCACTAATGGGTCATGCTAACCACCATTTCCAATAATCCTGTTACTTCAATCTTAGAAAAAGAACACCCAAAGCAAAGTAAAGCAAAGCAAAGCAAAGCAAAGCAGGATTTGACTTGGATCTTTTGCTAAACCTCCCCTTTATATAACCATGACTAAAATATCTCCTTATAGACATCAGCCAAATAATTTTTTCTCACTAAAATGACTTATTATTTATTAGTGGTGTCATTATTTGGCACTTTGCAAATACACTACACACATTATTTTGCTGTGTATGTGTGTGTGCGTGTATGTATTCATTATGAAATTCTCTTACACTTACTTTGTCCTTAAGATCTGCATTGCATATGACAGACAGCAAAGATTTTGGTAATAATGAAGAGGGTTTTAATAAAGACCATAGATCACAGGGGGAAAGGGAAAAGTAATAAATTAGGAGACAGTAAATAATCTCTGACAAAACAGGAAAAAATATCCAGTGGAAAAAAGATAGTCTCTTCAATAGATGGTGCTGGGAAAACTGGACAGCTATATGTAGAAGAATGAAACTCGACCATTCTCTTACACTGTACACAAAGATAAACTCGAAATGGATAAAAGACCTCAACGTGAGACAGGAATCCATCAAAATCCTAGAGGAGAACATAGGCAGTAACCTCTTCGAATTTCTGCTACTTTTAAAACTCAGTAGTTTATTTACTTTGCATAGTTTTTTAGGAAACAGAAACAGCAAATCGAAGATTAAATTCTCATATTTTATTCCTGGTAATAGGGAATTTCTTAGACAACTAGTAACTTGAAAATCATAATAATCTGCTGGGGATGTCATAAGCCCTTTACATTCCCAAGGTAAAAGAAAAGCAATGTCCAGCATTTAGCCCCAAGCAACACCAAACTTGAATGTTAACTTTTGATAAACATAATGACTAAATTCATATCACTGCAGGAAGAGAAATAGACGAGCATACATCTTCTACCTTCCTCTCACTGAAAGACTCCAGAGTTGCTGATGTGACTCTCTTGAATCACAAAGATTCCTGTCCTCTCCCCCCACTCCCCGCCACTTTCTGGACTCACTGACACTAGGTAAAGTAGAAGTGTTAATTGAGGGGGTGAAATATCTTTCTGGAGAGAGAAGTCTTGGTTTACGTCAGCTGGAAATAAAGAAGTGACTACATTGCCAAGAGCATGGTTTGTGATGGTTCCAGGAGTGAATCACAAAGAAAGGACTTGTGATCTTACTAAAAAGTAAGGCTCCTACCTCGTGAGTCATATTATTATGGGAGATAGTTTAAGGACTTGACCAGATGCTTTGCTCTCAGTGTGGGCTGGCTGTCCAGAAACCCAAATTAGATAAGATGTTCACCTATTATCACCTGGATCCTTGAGAAATAAGGGGGCACTGTGTAAAGTACAGCAACAGTGGGTTTTCCACTAACTTATATCAAATGATAGATTTGGCTTTATTATAGTGCATGATTTACTTTGAGAATTCTCAGTTTTTTAAAAAAAATGATGTTTTTAAACGGCTTAGAGTCTAAAAACAATTCATTGGCTCTATTACTTGAGGTCCAATAAGATAACAACTGATATTAATCAGATAATGAAATGAACACAGCCTTTGGGATTACTGAGATCTACATTCAGATTTGGTTTCTCTCAACTTTTGGTTATATAAATCTATCAGGTTGTTTAAACTCTTTCAGCCTTAATTTCTGCATCTGTAAATTAAGTATAGTAATAAGGCCTACTTCCTACTATTATCATGAGAATAATATATAAAAATGATAAGTACCTAATATAGGCTATGGTATATATTGTTTTTCTTAAATATTATGATTACTTTAACATTGTGTTGAAACATCATAGGAAGAAAGTAACTTCTTGGTGTTTCATTTTGGAAGAAGAAAGTTTTCTCTGGCAGCTATTGTAAAAAACAGTGGAGGCAATATTTACCCTGTTGGATCTCATGGGCTTGGTTTGTAAACCTTTGGTTTGTAAACCGGTCGCACTCATCACTCTTAGGTTGGATTAGCAGCCAAATGGATGTGTTTTGATCTAGATAATTGAAAGAGTTGCTTTGACACATTTCAGACTACTTGAGATAGGAAACGTATTTAAGAACACTATAAAAAACACACATCCCAAGAAAATTATTCCACATACCTTAAAAACAAAACAAACAGGAGCGCTTGAGTGGCTCAGTTGGTTAAGCATCTGCCTTCCACTCAGGTCATGATCCCAGGGTCTTGGGATCGAGCCCCAGGCTCCCTTCCCCTCCAGCCCTCTGTGCTCTCCCTTTCATTCACTCTCTCTCAAATAAATAAATAAAATCTTTAAAAAACAAACAAACAAAAAAGCCATCTAGAAACTTCTGATTTAGGAATGACCTAGACCTTCAATAGATTACTCTTTGAACTCCAACTCCATCCCACCAAACACAGATGAAACCAAGCACTCTAGCAGTAAGTCTAGCTTGGAGTAAATTAAAAAACTTAAATACCTAAGTACTTTGGATAAAAGATTCAAATGGTTTGAATTCTTTTATAATTAAAATACATTTTCTCAGATAAAAATCATGAGGATTATTATTATATTATAATCTCCTAAATTCAGGACCTAAAGCCAGGTTTTATTTATACTAACTCCAAACCAGGATTTTCTTAAGATAGAGACTAGTGTTTAGGGCAAACACACTTGGATAATAAAATATTATCTCCCGTTATGTTATTGTGATTTACATGTGTCCTTCATGTCACTTGCTTTGGAAAAAAAATCCCGCAAAAACCATCATGACATTTTCAGTATCTTCAGAAAAGAGGCTTGTATGTGTGTATGGTTTCAAAAAAAAGTTGAAACATTTGCCATTTCTTCTTGTGCATAAATATGAATTTTATATGATGCAATAGCTATTATCTAGTGAGAAGCTATTTGTTGTTTTTGTTACTAGTGGGAAAATGCTAATTTAGAATTCCCACTTAAATAATGCTATTCTTTTTCTCATACTGATGCTTGACAGCTGTCATATTCTGTTATTTGTAAATTCCAATTAAGTCGACATACATGCTTCACACCCCTCATGTAGGACAGTGTAATTTGAGGATGCATTTTTAAACTGGTGAGATAATGTCTTTCCCTCTGGCATCAAAGGCAATAAATAACATCTCTCCAGATAATATAAATAAGGAGACATCATTAATTTATACAGCAGAATAGTGATATCACATGGTCTAAAATATATGGAAAAAATCAATATAATATGGTTTTGAGTTTTTTCCCATAAACATAATTACCCAAAGGAACAGAGAAAGTATATGCTAATATAACTTCACTGATATCAGAGGACATCAATATACTGGGTTATCAGTACCATCAATTCTATCATAGGTGGGTCCTACATGATAAGATTTGAGGGAAAGATGGAAGAACAGTGTTCACATACCTTCTCTGCTGATGCCTGATAATTTGACTTTATGTTTAATGTTTTACTCTGAGAGTCTCTTTCCCATAGAGACCCACTTAAAAATACAAACATTTCTTGAATAGGTGAAATGTTAAGTTTCTACCCATGATATGAATAAGTTCCTTTGTTGGTATATGTTGCAATAATGCTGACTTGAGTCCTTTATAGAGAAGGGGACTCTGAGAAAAGGAAACATGAGGACTTGCTGACCAATTTCACACCTCTTCACCACATGTTTACAGTTGGTCGGGAATGGTACCACTAGTGCTCCCAGAAACCCTTTCTTCCCTGACTAGCCTTGAATCTTTGTGTGTGTTTTCAAAGAATCCCTCTTACCACAGTGTCTGCTAGGGTTCTCTTCTTTCTCCCCATAAAAGAGAATCCTAAATATAAAAGCAAAACAGCAATCTGAAGAATAAGATTTGACTTCACCATTTTTGAATCCAAAAGTCCTAAATAACTTAAGTGTTTAATTTCTTTTGAATTAAAGAAAAAAAAAAAAACAACAAAGTGGGTAGATAGCCATAAGGATATATGATGTCTGTTCCAAAGCTATTCTGGATCCAACAATATCTATTTAGAATTCTCATGGAAAATGAAGAATTAGCCACTAGTGGATCAAGCCAAAAACTGGAGAAAGAACTGAATGAAGCAGAAAATATCACAAAACTGTCATCATGAGTAAAATAGCGAAATAATTGACTTCTTAAATCCCTACTCCAGGGGTAAAACTTATCATATGCAGATGCTTTAATGATTTTCATGTCAACAATTGATTTATACCAAGTTTAGGGCCCTAAAACACATGTAATGGCTCAGTGGTTTATGTGCTTTTTTGTTTCCCCCCTTTTAACAGTTAAATATGCCAGGAAAGACACCTATAGTTATTTTTTCAAGAGATGCAAATGTAGACACAAGTGCCATGATTTTGAAAAAAATAAAATAAAATAAAAATAAAACAGTTGATTTCTCAACAAAACTAAATGCTAAATGATATAAGGAGAAGTCTGAAATAAAAATCAGCATCCCTAATAAGTATGTTAGGCTACATATTTATATCAAGCTTTGAAAAATTGGCTCTGCAGACATGTTTGAGATATATCACCTTTCCCATATTTGGGTTGTGGAAGAGGATTTTAGGAGAAAGGTGATACCTCTAGAATATTTCTTTTATTCAACTAACAAATTTTATCCATGCTGATAGAAAAGACACCATTATAACCTAATATTTAAAATCTCATCTAAAGCCATTCTATGACTTGATCCTAGGTTCCCAGTCTACCAGCATGAGTCAAATTAAAAAAAAAAAAAAAGTAATAGTTATCAGCTTTCTCATATCTCGTCATCACTTATGAAAAACTATAACTAAGTTCACAGAGAGTCATTGAAATTTCCTCTCTAGACAAAAATTGAGAAATATCATGAAGACAAAATCAAGACCTTATTGTTTTACCTCATTATCATGTGACTTCTTGTTGGGATTCCAAGAATTGTGTCCTCTGTACCTCTTCCAACTCTTTCATCCACTCATTTTTCCTTGTAAGTGAGGTATGGATTCAATAAAAACAATTACAACTTTATCATAATATAGATATGTTTATGAACATATGACCATTAATTCCTGAATATCAGTGGCTCATACCTCTCACTGGCTTTAGAAAAAAATGTCATTAGTCACTGCTAAGATTCCACAGGAGTCTTGGAATCATATAAGACTTACCCATGAAACTGGGACTCTCCTATTCTTCTAGGTCAGGTGTCACTATTTCTCTTTATGTCTCTGCTGCCTTTGCTCTCTGAGAATGCTGACTGCCAAGCATGTCCGTCTCCTGCTAGAGGCTTCCTTGAAGCCTCAGAGAACTGAACCTGCTATCTGTCTTATAGGGAAGTAATTTGAATCTCTTACACTCTCATCCACTTGTGCCTTCTTCCCTAAGCCCTTTCTTGTATGTTGGTCTGAAGTAGTGCTGATTTAGTCCCCAGATAGCATAGTTGAACATTAGTTTTTAATCAATGTATTTTCACAGCTACTTGACCTACTTTTCTCACAGGACCTTAAAAACAGTCCATCATACTGACTGGCAGATTAAAGTCACCAAGCCATTTGTCCCTGGTGACATGGTATTCTTACTTAAGCCTAAATACAAAGCTTCTGTGTATAAAATTTATCTAAAGAGGTATACCCTCAAGAATTATAATCTACTAGTCCTTCATTTGGCCAAAGTCAAAATTGCATGGTTACCTAGTTGGGACATCCTTCTTTATTACTTCTTGGAAAATAGAGTGGCATCTATATTTTTTAAGATTGCTTATTTTCATCTATTCATGTACCCCTTGAATTCTCTGAACTCTCTGGAGCTAGGATTAAAGACCTCTGAGGTAACACATAATACTCACCACAGAATCTGAAAGGATCAGCCTCTATTTCAAAGAATCTGAGAAGTCCAGGGATTACACAAAAATATACAGGCTGGTGTTAAATTCAAGCTGCCTAAGGTAGTGGTGAGGGGAAATGGGGAGATTAATTGAAGTAGGTAATACCAGCCTCAATTCATGGAATAACTTGAGGTGGGATTTTTAATGAGTTGAATTATATTCACTCAATGGAATTATATTCACAGCAATGAGAGTAAATGATCTTCAACTACATATAACAATCTTGTTTACTACTTACCTTGTCTATTTTGATATGTTTAGTGATAAATCTCACAAAAATGTTGCATGAAAGAAGTTTGACACAAAGGAATTCATGATACATGAAAAATGTTTATTATCTCATTGATAATAAGTGATTTATTCATTATCATTAATTGAAATGAATGTCTACATCAATGAGTATTTAAGTTAAGTAATTAACGTAATATACGTCATACCATTTATGTAAATTACAGAAACAGGCAAAGCTGATCTATGCTGCTAGAAATCAGAATATTTGTTGTTTCTGAGTGTTGAGGAATAATGATTGACAGATAGCTGAGTGATGTTGATAGTGCTGTTTCTGAGTAGTGGTTAAATAGGTGTGTTCAATTTGTGAAAGCCTAACTATACATTTAGTAACCTACTTTTCATGTATATATTATACTTTTATAAAATGTTTTTGAAAGATGTAAAAATATACGGAATAAAACAGAAATGTTTTTTCATCAAATGTATCTTAAACTTGCTCTTCTCTCTAGAGCAAATTAATAAAATATTTCTTGCATATTTTTCCAGGGCTTTTTTTATGTATACACATATAAACACATTTGTATCTATATTAAAACACATATATCCATGTCATATGCACATGACAATTTACGCTAGGCTTACAAAAGACAAAAATGCATATCTCTTTCAATTTGGCATTCAGCAAATTCACACTGGTAGATTGAAATTGGGCATGGTGGGAATATTTGCACCACAGAAACTAGCAAATGCTATAAACCAAAGCTTCTTTTTTTCTGAAAGTTAGATAATGATTTTTCTAAATTTTTGTTCTTACAAAGGATGTTGCATTAACATAAATAACATACAGATTGACTATATTTCTCCAATGTCTCTTTGTTACCCAAAGTTGTCAGAGAAAAGTCTGAGGGTCAAACAATTCTTGATATTTGTAAAAAAAAATTCTTATGTTCAGTCTTTCACTCTCTCTGACATTAAAATGTTCTCTGTATCCTTGGGGTTTGGGAATTTTATCATCATCTGTCTAGGTGAGATCTAACTTCTGGTAGAATAATCTCAGGGGTAAGTATGCTAGTGAAGAGTTCTTTAAATTAGATGTCCAAGTACCCAGAAATCACAACAGGTGACAGCCTACATAGTTAATTTCTATATCCAGCTTTTCTCCTGAAGGCAAATACATCCTAAAAATCTCGAACATCCCTAGGTGAAGAGGGCATTTTTGCCTGAGAAGACTAAAATTACATAATTGCTGAGATTGAGAAGAGAGAGTATTGTCATAAAAGCAGTAAAATAGAATAGATTTTAGTTATAGAAACATAGGTTAAGATAGTGGCACTACCACTTATCAGCTGTGTATTTAGCTTTTGCCAAATAATATAATTTATTTAAGCCTCAGTTTCCTCAATTAAGAAATGCAGAAAAAGTATGTTTGTACATTTTGTTTTGTTATTGAGAATTAAATAGCATAAATATAAAGAAATGCAGTGTTTAGAACATAATAAATACTAAAAATGTTAGCTTCTTCATTAATTTATTCCTTCTTTAATACCCAAAACACTGTCCTATTTTCCACTGAGGACCATCAGTCAAACTGGTCTTCCGTTATTATTCATACTCATACTCCCACTTACAACTGTTTGGAGCTAGGGATATGGGCTACTCTAGAGTATAGGACCACTTTACTCTGCTATTAACATGCTCCTATTAACCAATTGCTCTGTTATCTTAAAAAAATCAGACCCTGTCTTTGGTATCTCAGGTTCTTCATCTCTCAAACAAGTGAGTTGACTGGATAATTTCTACTGTTTACCAGATTTAGACTTCAGTGACATTATAAATAAACTGGCCCATTGCTCTATGTAAAGGCAGAAAGTAAGAATTGAGGAATGGATGTGTAGATGTTTTAAGTAAAATAGGAATCCCATCCTTTTCAAAAGAAGGTAAGATGGTCAGAAACTGAACAGAATAGCTGAAAACAATGTGGTTGGGATTAATGGTTTTGGGGGGTTCTGATGGACCAGAGCAAGAATAATTTAGTGAGAGAATATAAGGATACATGTGACAGTAATTTTGAACAAAAATAAAACAGCTAGTGGTGAATGAATAAGCACATACAATATGTTAAGAGCTATCTCCATATCCCACTTAGTCTGCACTACGAATTTGTTCTATTATTTCTATTATTATCTTCCAGAAATATGGAAACCAAAACTTAGGAAAGTAGTAATTTGACTAAAATAAAATAGCTAATAGATGACCAAGCTTGTACTAAAATCTTTGTCTAGGTTGAAGTGAAAAATTAAGATGTTTGAAGTGTAGAAATATGTAGAGAGAAAAAGAGAAAAAGGCAAAAAAAAAAAAAGAGTAATAAGGTAAACTCGTTTAGTTAAGAAACTCTATCTCCAAAGCTCTGTATACTGATAATACCCAGTAAAATGTGCTGTAGGTCAGTGACTCAAAAATTAATTAATTAGCTGTTTCTAAAACACACACACACACACACACACACACACACACACACACACGAGCTCAGAAAGAAGAGCCAAATATTTAAATTTATGTATAACTGATGACTCTAATACTAACCACGGAATTCATTCCAGAGATCCAAGTGTTCCAGGATGTTTAGTTCCATGGCTGTACAAAATGCATCTTTCATGTTCTTTGGGCTTTGACATAGAAAAGACTAATTAGACACAAACCATTATTTGTGTGGGTTAATAGTCTAGATTTCATGTTCATTTATTTTCCAAATGGTATATAAGGTTATAAGTTAAAAAAAATAATCCTATGTTTTTAGTCTAGCTTCCATTTGATGTGTGAATTCTTCCTAACATGTTCCCACCAAGTAGTTACCCAACATGTTCTTGAATAACCATTTACAATTTCCCAGAGTAACTGATTCTACTTTTAGATAGCTGACCTCAAAGACTTAAAAACTATCTTCTCTCTGTTCAACCTTCCCTGTGACACTCATACAAAGTTGTATACTTCGAGATCATATTTAACAAGTTTAACCACCTTCCTTTGTCCCATCTTTGAAATATCTAAAGATATCCTGATAGTCTCCCCTTAAATTTTGTACTTCTTTTGCTAAACATTCTCTTTCTTTCTTATATAACATGGTTTCACATTCTTTTATCATTCTGGCACTGCTATCTAGAAACTGCTCCAGAATTTCTATTGTATTCCATTTTCTTTCTCAGAATCAAATGCAAGGTTCTGGGTAGTGTTTGACTAGTGAGGAAACACCTCCTCTGTTTGGAATTACAATCAACCATTAAATGCAGGGGTTAGGAACACTGACATGCCACCTCTACCCCTCACTGTCAAATATCCGCATATAACTTTTGACTTCCCCCAAACTTAGTTACTAATAGCGTACTGTTGATTGGAATCTCACCAGTAATATAAACAGTCAATTAACATGTGTTTTTATGTTATATGTATTATATGCTATATTCTTGGAGTAAGTTAAAGAAAATGTTATTAAGAAAATCATAAGGAAGAGAGAATACATTTATAGTACTGTACTGTCTTTATCATGTAAAATCCACATATAAATGGACTTATGGACATCAAATCGATGTTCAAGGGCAACTGTATTTTTATCTATTAATTCAGTCTAACATAATTATTACAAGCATGTTTCTATAGAGAGATAGCTAATGACTCTTTTACTAGGTTAACAAAGCTAACGTTTTCTTTTTTATTTTTCTTCCAGACATCATTTAACATACAGAACACAAAGATAAGGCAAATTGAAAGTACCTTTTCTCAAAACTACATCTGTCTCAGAAATGAATGTTGCTCATCTATCTTGTGTGAATGATTTCCCTAAATTACATATACATGTAATATATATGTAATACATAATGTATATAATATATATGTAATATATGTATATATAATACATGTAATATATGTAATATACCTATATGTAAAATGTGTGTGTGTTTCATGTACAAATCCTGTGTGTATTACATTATTACAGTGAAGTATATTTTGGAACTTTGCATGTTTTCTAATGTCCTGTTATTCTATGTGTTTGGTAAAGTGTGTTCATTCAGATCCTTGCTGCCTACAATTAACTAGTAGTTGCAACATTCTAAGAAGTTGAGAGTACTCCTTCTCTGCACTGTTGTAAGCCTTGTACTCTTGATTACCTCTTTGACAAAGGTTATATTATTAGGATATCTTTCTTCTACCAGGTTGAGCTTCCTGTCTTTATCACTCCTCCTTCCTTTCTGGCTTGTTGATAGCTATCAATATTGCACAAGACAGAAAGAAGTGAAAGTGCCATGGAGAAGAGGGGCTTTGTATATATAAATGATTGACTTCAGGGAAGACTGGAGGGCAACTTGCCTCCCTTGGGTTAGACTTGGTAAAGAACTGGAATGAGTGTGTTTGGGGGAGTCATCCTCAATCTATATCAGAGGCTTAACTAGGCTAATACATCATATTGTACAGCAGTAGACATGAGATCATTCATTTTTCAGTGATTTTAAAATCTTTTTATTTTTTAAATTTCCATGCCAGAATAGTGTAGGATGCAACCTTTTTAGAAATTATCTTTATCTTTTTCCTAGCATATTATTTGCCATGCCTAACAGTACTATATTGTCTAGATCTCTGAAGAAACAGACTTGTCCTGGCTTCAAGGTCACACTGAAACTTGATCAGAGTGAAGTGTAATTGCAGAGAAAATAAAATAGCATCTGGTATAAGGATAAAAGGATAAAAGAGAGAACTAGAAAAGTTCAAATATCTATTGTATGGTCTCATCCATTTGTAAAAGAAAAGGTGGCAGAAGCCTTAGAGTTCCTTCAATGTAATTTTCTGTGATTTCTCAACTCTTCTACAGAAAATGGAGATGAAGCAAAAAAGAAAGGAAACATAAACTTGATTAAGTTAGGACCTGGGTTATAAGGAATTCTCTCTCATAAACCAAGTGGATAACGATTGGCTAGGGGCAGCCCACTTAGCCACTGTGGTTTCAGTCTTCCCATCTGTGACACAGAAGTTAAACTGAGTGACTTTGGGTATTTTTTCCAGTTCTAAAGCTTATAATTTTAAGAAGCCATTTCAAAACATAATTCTGGAACAACTCTGACATACATTTTAATCTCTGAAGATACTGAGATGTGTGTTCGATGGATGCCTGACTTGTGTTAGCCCTAGATACTAGTCCATGGGCTGGAAGTGACTTCGCCTGTAGGAAATTGCTGTAAGGGATTGTTTCCTAGAGAAGAAGAAATAATATTATGAAAATGAAATTGAATTTGCCTTTGCCTTTAGCTTCTGTCTTATCTCAATTATAGCCATGAGAAGCAGACAAATGAAGGAAGAAAGTTGAGGGAGATCTGGGTTTTTGAAGCATCCTGGATATCTGTGTACTCTGTCAAATATTGGCACAGATTTCAGGGGCAGTATGCCACTCCTGTAACCTCATCTGTCCTGGAAACGTGACAGTATTGCAGATTACTCTGCTGGCCACCAAGCTACCGACAGTACCCAATTGTCCTCTGCGGAAGTCATTACTATAAACATTTCTTAGTGCTCAAATAAATCTTGTCTAAGCATGTTAAGAAGGCATGAGTGCTAGCCAAGGACATCAAGGCCATTGTTATACCACAGCAAAAGTACATAGTGGCATTGCCTTCCATACTATCATCAGTGTATTAGTGAATTCTTAGCTGTGTAAAATGGTAAACAAGTTATCATAAGAGACAAAAATTATTTCTTTGATTTAATTTCTCTACTTGCTTTATTTAATTTGCCAAAACCTTATATTTCTTTCATCTTCATGTTTTACTTGTCTTATAGTAAAACAGTTATAATCTTTAGGCTCTGCTACTTGATCTGGTCTCTCTAATAACAGATATCTGTTCTTCTCACCAAGATTTGTTTATTTTAGTTATTCTTCTATCCCAAAATAAACTTCATATTTTTAAGAAATATGTCAGGTTTAGATGACTTAATTTTAAATGAGAGCATTGATATCAGGCTTAATAAAATATTTTATTTTCTTACTTGTGAGTCAAAACTAATTATGGGGCTTTAGATAAATTATTGCAAACACTGTTAGTGTTTATACATGTAACAATAGGGTTTTTTAAGGAACAACTTCTTATTCTCCCAAACAATCAAAATTTTCCAAAATAAACAGTAGAGGATTTCATTATACATATATTGAGTTAAATTATTTTGCCTACTCCAGTGGAGTAGTATCTAACATACTTGAGGTCATAGATTATTATTCACCCTGTCTTCCAAAGACCTTCCTTATACTAACCTCTCAATAGAAGACTGATTCGTACACTTGGTATTTCATCTGAGATCAAACATATACATATGAATTTTCTAATTTAAACATAATTCTTCAATTAACAAATAAACTAATATAGAACTAATAGAGTACTGATCAGGTTCAAAGTGCTAAGTGAAATAAAGGTGAAATAAAATAGAGTGTCTTCTGCTAAGAAGTTCTTAAAAAGAGCAGAAAGATAAATCAAATATCGATTTAAAAAACTGATAAAATGATTTTGTAAAAAAAAAAAAAAAAAAGGTTACGTTTTCCAAAAACATCCAAAAGATCTGGAAGAATAGCAATAGATCAAGTGTGCTATAATACCCTATTTTTCTTCAAGTGCTATAATACCCTTTTCTTACAACAGTGTCCTGTCTCCCAAGCCTATACCTAGAAAGTAAGGAGGAGTCCTGTCAATGTTACTCAAGCATCTGAGGGGCACAGAAAGAAATTTAGAGTGATAGCAATGCAAAATAAGTATGCTATAGGAGAGTAAACAGGCAGGGGGCAGCCTTTGGGAATGATTGGAAATTTTAGAATACAAGAGTAAAATTCCCCAAATATAATTAAGAAAGACATTTCTGGAATTAAAAAAATATTAGCAAAGGAATCAAATAATATTGCCATATAGTGTAAGCTGTAGAGATTAGAATGTGCAGTAAATCAACTCTATTATGTAAGGTGTTGTGGGAAATCTTCCTTGGATTGGAAAATGGGCATTTATGCTGCTGTTCATATTTTGGACTAGATACAGAGTTAAATGATGATTAAGAAATTTCATGGAATATAGAGTTCATGCCTCTTACCTAATACCTTCAGTTGTATCCATAAATGCTGGCTCCTTGGTATTCTTTGAACAAGTTAAGCATAATTTGCATTAGTGATTTTTTTTTCCAATTGTTCATTCTGTCTGGAAAGTTTGTCTTCGGAAGATTGGTTAACATCCTAAATTGTGGCTCAGATTTCAGCTTCTCAGCTAGGCCTACCTTGTCCAGCCTATTTAATATTGGTATCTGTTTCCCACAGCATTCCTAATACCCTTCAATCTTCAAACATACTAAATAATTTACTATTTATTATACTCATTATTTATTTGCTGACTCCTTTCTTAAAATAAAAACTTCTTGAGAGAAGGGATATTTATCTATTTTACTTTTTTTTAAAATATATTTTATTTATTTGTATGAGAAAGAGAGCACAACAAGCAGGGGAAGGGGTAAAGGGAGAGAGAGAAGCAGGGTCCCTGCTGAACAGAGCTCCTGATGTGGGATTCCATCCCAGGAGCCAACGGCAAATGCTTAACCGACTGAGCCACCCAGGTGCCCCAATTTTTTTTTATTAATATTCTCAAATAAGTATTTTTAATGAATTAAATAGAAGAATTTAATCATCTCAAAATCCATTCAGTGAAGTGGAAAAATATAGGGCACAAATGCAACCTCAAGAAATCTCAATGAATTACCACCTTAACTCCACCTAGATCAATGTAAAATTTAGCTGAATTCTATGAAAACTTCAAGCAAATATTTTATACAAAATTTAGAAAAGGGTAAGAGAGCCACATTTTACAGAGATTCAGATGCTAGGTAGTTATGAAACAACAATTGTCCAGTAAACCTAGAAATGTAAGGATAATGTTAGAAAATCTACTATTATTCATGATCTGTTTGTAATTTATATCAACAAGACAAAGGAACATAACCATTCTATTTATTGTCTTCCTATCTGCATACTCGATTACTGCAACCACTCTTTTCCTCAGCCTTTTCTGTATAACCTTGGTCGCTTAATCTTCAGAAAATTACCAGTATTGTTTGGTTTCATCCTCCCTGAACTAGCATGACATTGCATGAGCCCAATTCCTTATTTTTCATTTTTACTCTTCTTCACCGACTATGTCCCATGGCCCCTTAATCTCTTCTAAGGATGTTTGTGATCTTTAGAATGTCATGTGTTTATCATCTGGTTATTCCTCTTTGTTTGCTTCTTCAACTATGAACTAGAAGCCATTCCCTCAAGTTCCAGGTCTATTTTCTCTGGGATGTTGTGAAGAAAAATACATCCTGACTTGGGATCAGACTAAATAAAAGAGTTGAAAGAAAAGGAAGGATCAAAGTTAGCTCCATGTTTCCCAGCATGTGAGACTGAATAAGTGATGAGATGAAGTATAGTCCTGGAGAAGATCTGAAGGAGAACCTTCTTTGGAAGGAATGTGATGATAACGTTTTAGATAAATTATTCAAATTATATATTCTTACATTAGAAATGTGAGGTAGTCAAGTAATAGGATATGTATATCAAGCAAGAAGTTATGGATGTGACTAAAATTTGGAAGTCATCTATAAAGAGGTAATAAAGATATGAAGTTTCTACTTCACTAGAAATAGAAACTGTAGATACTCAGGAATAAGAAAACAAGTCACTTTGTTTGAAGCCATATTTTCCTACTATGTATGTCTTATTTGAGAGGTTAAGACATACAAGTGCTGAAGTCACAGAGTGACAGAGTGAGGGACTGTGTGATTAAAATCATGTATTTTTAATGCTTTGAGCATATTAATAGTATGTAAGTTGACTTAAGTTATTGTTTTTAAAAAGAGAAATGCCAAATTAAGAAAATTGGCATCTTGGGGCATCTGGGTGGCTCAGTCAGTTAAGTGCCTGACCCAAGTCATAATATCACAGTCCTGCTCACTGGGGAGTCTGCTTGAGGATTTTCTCTCTTCCTCTTCCTCTGCCTTTCCCCACTTCTCTTTCTCTCTAAAATAAATAAATAAATCTAAAAAAAAAAAAAAAGGAAAAGAAAACAGGTAACTTTACTACAATTTTTGTGGTTGGAGAATGGAAAACTAAGAATATAATTGGTATCAATTCTCTTTATTCTTCCCAATACAATCTTGCTTTTTGTTGTCCAATTACTCTAGGGAAAAAAAAATCTAATTTTTTTTTCCCTTTCTAAATACCCACTCTGGTTAGCAGAGAATAAAAAGATTTAAAAAATGAGTGAATAACTCATTGGTTGTTCCTGCTCACTTTAGAATACTTAGAAAATTATAGAAATCTTAAAAATCTAAACCACCTAGACTCCTTCCACCTTGAAACAAATTAATCTATTGCATGCTATTATGTTCCATTGGGCATTGTTCTATATCTGGAAATATCGTTCTAAAGCATGAATTTTAATGACACTAAAATGAGAAAAGTGAATGTGTATATATATATATGTATATATATTTACATATATATACATATATATATGCCATCATAAACTCATCAGTTATGCCATTCCATGAGTAGTTCAGAGGGACACTCAGAAGCAGAGCAAAGGAAAGAAGGGGAATCAATATAGGGGAAAAAGAATCAGAAGACTGCAGTCATTGGTACCAATGCAGTTAATTTTCAAAGTACTGTACATATGAGCAGCAGCTCAGGCAGGGAGTTTCAAGAAAGATTAAATGCCTACATTTTTAAAAGATGTCATTAAGATGATAACCGAGAAGAAAACTTTGAATTTATAGAAAAGCAGTAATTGGCCTTTTGCAAGAAAGAATGAAACCATTGTATTTCAGGATAAAGGCATGTCACTTTTTCAGACTAGGTAACTGAGATCTGAACATATTAAATGATTTATTCAAGTCATACAGTTAGTAGAACAATTGGGACAAGAAATCAGAGCTGAAACTAAGTCAAAGATTCTTCTCATTCTGTTTTGATTTTATTTTTCTAAACAAAAGAACGAGGTCATACGATACATTAAAAATATTTTTTCGGATCTTAATTTATTGATGGAAATTTCACATATCTGGAAATCAAATCACTTTTTGTATTTTCTTTGATTTATTAAATGGAAAACAGGACGTATTTTGAAGATGAAGTATGTAGGGATAAATTAGAAAAAAACTACTTTTTTTTACTATAACATCTCTGGATATTATTTTTATTATTGCTTATAAAATACAATCTCATAAAAATCTAAGCTGTATTATTAAAAAAGAACCTGTAAATTAGGAGAACAAACAACAGTTTTTTCCAAATTTCTTTATTTAAAAAACACTGATAAGTCTTAACTCTATAATTTTCTCCTTCTTTTCAATCACTTGAGTTTCAGTTACACAGATTTTACTGCAATTTTTTCATTATTTCAAAAATATTAAAATGAATGCATTTTTCTATAATACATGTAGTAAGTCATTTATAAGACCTCTCCTTTTTTATTATATATTTTAATAAAAAAGAAAATTGGATTCAAAAAATTACTGAAGAAGAAATGATTTTGCATTATTTCCAATGACACAGGATTTTCTTTTATGACCAAAACAGCAAGATGAAATGGCCTACGGAACTGAATGAATGGACAATCTTCTAGAGTCCATTCTGAAAGTTTAGAGCCCAGAGGCATAGGCTGACAACACAAACAAGATTTCAGCTCTGGAGCATTTTGAATGAGAAACTCCTCTCGCCTCTCCACTACTATAGACTTGGCAGATATGTAACCAGAGCTCCGTCTGGTGTCACAGGGAAGGCTCACAGCAGCAACATTGCCATCCCCCAATCCAGCAGTCTAGGGACCTGTGATGCATACATAAGTCATAACTAGTCTTCAGATCAGAATGATAGTGTCTGTACATAGATGTGTATACATGCATGTTCACATACATACACTGTCTGTCACTACAGTGGAAAAGACTGCAAGTTAAAAGTTGATTCATTTACATGTATAAAAATTATATGAAAACATATTTTTATTTTATTTTTTGCCTCCCCTGCGTTGTTGAAAACCTATTTTTAAATAATAGAAAAAGCCCTATATGATTCTTGTTTTAATAGTCATATTTTATAGAAAAGGACAATGGTCAACACATGCTTGGTTAAATAGTTTTGATTTTTGCCATAGCATCTGTATTTTGTGATTAAATATAACTTATAGGCTTCATGTCAAACAATGTTATATCTGTATTGATAATAGACCTAGGTTGCCTCTCTCAACAAAGGAAAGATACATAATAAATATTCCATCCCTATTCATTTCCAGTTCAGCCCTGTTACCATTGATGATAAATTTCAACTGCTTTCTTTCTTTTTTTTTTTTTTTAGAAAATCTTATTTATTTATTTATTTGACAGAGATCACAAGCAGGCAGAGAGGCCGGCAGAGAGAGAGGAGGAAGCAGGCTCCCTGCTGAGCAAAGAGCCAGATGTGGGGCTCAATCCCAGGACCCTGAGATCATGACCTGAGCTGAAGGCAGAGGCTTTAACCCACTGAGCCACCCAGGCACCCCTCAACTGCTTTCTTAACAGTATTTTCAACTCCTCTGCTGAACTCTAACCTGGGATGATCCAACCTCCCCAGTCTTTTATACATAATTGTTGTGTGCTCCTGGAGGAAATGTATGGTCCCTGATCACCTTCTAGCCATCATTTAAATCCATGATCAGCAACTTTCCTCAATATCCAAGATGGGACCTCCATACCTTCTCACACTTGTCAGGGCCTCACCTGCTACCACCTTGCCTCATTTATCACTTGCCAAGAAAATAGAAAAAGTCAGCCAATCATGAGCTATTTTAACTCTCTACCCTCTTAGTATTGCCTCCCTACTGTCTTAGTGAGGGGCTTCTCCTGTCTGAGGCTAATCCACTACCTCTAAGAAAAGTCCTTGTTCTGGTTTCTCTGATACCTCAATGATTTTCCCTTTCTCTCTACTTTGACTTTTCTTCCCTTTATCCTATGAACTCAAGTAAATCACTCCTGTTTTCTAAAACTTTTCCTTAAGCTTAAATTTTCATCTAAATCTTCTCTTTCTCATTAGAATAGAGCATTCTGCACAGCAAAGGAAACAGTCAACAAAACCAAAAGACAACCAACAGAATGGGAGAAGATATTTGCAAATGACATATCAGATAAAGAGGGCTAGTATCCAAAATCTGGAAAGAACTTACCAAACTCAACAGAAAGAACAAATAATCCAATCAAGAAATGGGCAGAAGACATGCACAGACATTTCTGCAAAGAAGACATCCAAATGGCCAGCAGACACATGAAAAAAGTGCTCAACATCACTTGGTGTCAGGGAAATACAAATCAAAACCACGGTGAGATACTACCTCACACCAGTCAAAATGGCTAAAATTAACAAGTCAGGAAACAATGTTGGAAGTGATGTGGAGAAAGGGAAACCTTCCTACATTGTTGGTGGGAATGCAAGCTGGTGCAGCCATTCTGGAAAACAGTATGGAGGTTCCTCAAAAAGTTGAAAGTAGATCTACTCTATGACCAGCAATCACACTATTGGGTATTTACTCTAAAGATACAAAAGTAGTGATCCAAAAGGGCACGTGCACCTGAATGTTTAGCCAAACTATGGAAAGAACCTACATGTCCATCAACAGTTGAATGGATAAAGAAGATGTGGTATAGACACACACACACACACACACACACACACACACACACACACATTGGAATACTATGCAGCCATCAAAAGAAATGAAATCTTGCCATTTACAATGATACGGATGGAACTAGAGGGTATTATGCTGAGCGAAATAAGTCAATCAGAGAAAGACAACTATCATATGATTTCCCCAATATGAGGAATTTGAGAGGTAAGGCAGGGGGTTGTAGAGGGTAGGGAGGGAAAAATGAAACAAGATGGGACCAGGGAGGGAGACAGACCATAAGAGACTCTTAATCTCAGGAAACAAACTGATGCTTGCTGTGGGGTGAGGTGGGATAGGGTGGCTGTGTTATGGACATTAGGGAGTGTATGTGCTATGGTGAGTGCTGTGAAATGTGTAAGCCTGATGATTCACAGACCTGTACCCCTGAAACAAATTATACATTATATGTTAATAAAAAATACAAATACTGAAAAAAATATAGTGCAATTATAAATGGCTTCTTTGCATTTAATTTAAAACAGTAACCCATTGATATTTATTTATAAATTTATTTATCTATTACAAAATCTCAGACAAAACTATAAAACTCCTTCAATGTGTTCAAACATATGAAATGATCTGCTAATTGTCCAAATTGTCCAATAGTCCAATTGCATTTTCTGAAACATCTCTCTCAGATGATCTATTTTAATTCTCCTTCCATAAACTGCTATACACCAAGAGTCTTAGGAATCCTAGGATTTCCTTTCATTATTGGGATATTTTTATAATCTCTTTTTTTTTGTATCTCTTAATTCTTGGTCTCATTTCCTTCTCTTTCTTCTTTGTGTGTTATTACTTTTATAATAGTGGATTATGCCCTCCATTAGCCTCTTGAAAGAGTGAGTGGTAAATAGATGTTTCTAAAACTTACATCCTGATAAAGGTTGTTTATTCTGGTATCACCCTTGATTTATAGCTTGGATGGATATAGAACTTTTACTAGGAAATTATTTTCATTTTTTTAATATTCTTTCAAGTTCTAAATAGACTGGTTCTCTGTGATTTTATATAAGTGGAAACAGCTAATAATTTCAGTGCATGAGAATACTAAATTAAATTATTATTGAGCATATGATTCTTCAGTTCTTAAAAGCCAAACCTAATTGAGTCTTGAGGACTTTCAAAAACTGAAACCAATGGAAAAATATGCCACTTAGGATGAGTTCCATTCAGTATATTATGTGATTTCACATATATGTATTTTTCACTTTTTATTTTGAAAAAAAGTTCAACTTACAGAAAACTCAAGATTACATCTGCAAATGAAAGAGACTTTCATTTCTCTTAAGAGATGTACAATGTATGCGTGTATAAGTATTTTATTTATTTATTTATTGAATGAATCATTTGACAGTAAGTTGCAGACTTAAATATTTTTCACCTCTAAATATTTCAGCATATATTGCCGTTGAACAAAGACATTTACTTACATAGTCATAGTATGCTTATAAAATTAAGGAAACCGAAAACTGATGCAATACTATTGTCAAATATAAAATCTATATTCAAGTTTTAACAAATTATCTCAATAATATCTTTATAGCAATTTACTCCAACAAGAATCCACTATGAGATAGACATTACATTAGTTTCAGATCTCCTTTGTCTCCTTTAATCTGACACCATTCTTAAGCCATTCTTTGCCTTTCCTGACATAGATATTTTTTAAAGCACACCTCAAAATTATTTAGGAAGGAAGTCATAGTGTACTCCTTAATTTTTGCTGTGTTTTTCCTGATGAATACCTGATACTTGATTCTTCAATTTTGTACAAGAATACTGTATTAAATGTCCTTCCTAAAGCATCTCATCAAGAGGCATATAAGTGGCAGTTTCCCCATCACTGATGATGTTAACTTTAATCACTTGGTCAAAGTGATGTCCTCCAGGGTTAATCAGGATAAAGCACTTTAAAAACAAAGTCTTTTAGAAACTTGGGATAAATGAGGAAGAGCAACAAGTATAACCCAGATTGTCAGAAACTTAACTTCCAAGACAGTATTTCTTGATTGCTTATGAATATAATAAATATTAAGGGCTTATGCTTGGAGTATAAATAAGATAAGTGAAACTCATAGTAAAGCTAATGATATATGTGCCAAATTGCTAAATGTGGGGATTTTTTAAAGAAGTGTGTTCCCTGTGTTGTGAATAGTTATATGTTACAGCTTGCATGGGTAAAACGCTTTGATATCAGTATGGTGTCTTCCATTTGTTGCTTAAAAAACAGGTATGACTTTTTCCTCCATAGCCTTGAGTGACAGAATGTGACTGACAGCTACTCTTAAAAGATGAGCCCATATTTCTTTCTTAAGAGTCTCTTTTCGAAGACCTGCCACATAATTTTAATACAATTTAATCAGAAAAGGGCTATCTGGGTTGACTTCATTATACATTCACACATTCAATCACACCAACATCACTTTTCAAATACCATCTCTTACAAATGGATGCTGTTAACTTTCTCAACAGTAAAGGCATGGCATGTGATTTCTACCCATCAGTAGAGACTTAATAAATCACCCAACATATTACAGTTTCACGCCAAGTTAGCACCTTCATCAGGGAATGAAATTAGCAGAGCAAATCCTGGCTAATTGTGAAAGATGCTAATTACCCACTCACCCTGTAAAATAAGGCATGAGTGATGTGTGGCGAGCCCCACACAAAGTCATGAACACTTGGAAATGCAACACTTAAATAAAGCCTAAAACTGCTTATGCAGAGAGAAATGGAGACCAGACAGAGAGTAAAAATATACAGCCAGTAAAAGAAAAAAGAATTTGCAGGGAGTTTTAAGATCTCATTTTAGAATTGTAGCAAGACGAGTGAGAACCTGGGTGACTCCAGGGATTCATTATGGAGCCTACCAGGTCCAATGCAAATCCTCACTCTATCGTTTCTGGCTCAAATCTCTGGTTAACAACTGTTCACAGCTGGGATATGGGATAGCTGTGAAAGAACTGACCTCAGTTCAGCTACTCCTGGGTGGGGAGGGTCCACCTTACAGACTTATAGTAATTAGCTCCTCTGGTGGTGGTCTCTGCAGAGAGGTCAGTTGCTGAACAGGCATAGCATGTGAATCATGAGCAGGCATTTCCAAGGCTGTCAGCTTCTGCCTGGCTGAGATGAGCTGGTGGAGGTGAGGTGGGAGATTTAGCCTTTTCATCGTCAATCTGGTACCCCATCTCTGGATGGAAGACTCTCCCCAAAGTTGCCAAATTTGTCACCTTTCACCAACATAAGGCTCACATGAGGAAGTGAGACATGTTCTTTCTGAATAATGTTGTTCAGGTGTGTGACTTCTTAAAGAAATGTGGTGGGGTGCCTGGGTGGCTCAGTGGGATAAGAAAGCCTCTGCCTTCAGCTCAGGTCATGATCTCAGGGCCCTGGGATCGAGCCCCACATCAGTCTCTCTGTTCAACAGGGAGCCCGTTTCCCCCTCCCCCTCTGCCTTCCTCTCTGCCTACTTGTGATCTCTCTCTGTCAAATAAATAAGTAAATAAATAAATAAATAAAATCTTTAAAAAAAAATGTGTTATAACATGTACCATCTTTTTCTATTCTTTCCAGTTCCTCAGAAGATCGGAGCCATCAGTTAAGACTTCAGCACTACCAAACCCAAATAAACAGAACAAATACTCTTCTTTGTCAGTTTGTCTGTTAGGTCCCACACCTTGAATTTGCTCATGAAAGACAATTCTCACATTACATTTAATTAAAATGTTCCTGATTAATGACTTGTACAAGCCACTAAAGCAATGACACCATTTGCAATTGTGAAGGTAACACACAGAAGGAGATTGTTTTGTGGTTAATTTGTGTAATGATGCAAAGGTGATAAATTATTAAATCCCTAAAGAGACAATATGGAAGGATGAAGTTTGTGACACAATTTCAAGCATAACCATGACCAAAAAAAAAAAAAAAAAAGAAAAGAAAAGAAAAGAAAAAAGAAAAGGAGGAGAAAAGACACATAACAAATTGAATATTCAGCAGCTTCCAAATCTTCTCTTTAAACAGAAAGAAAGAATTAATTACAAAAAATGTGTTTATGTCATCATTTATAAGACTTCTATATAATTTATTTAACAGGAGAAAAACCATAAAGTAGAAATCTTTTTGCATTAAAATTTTTTTTTCCTTTTTTCTAGTCATAAATAACAACAAAATTCATGACAAGATAAAGACAGTGTTTTCTCTGACCAGTTTCGAGAATGGCAGACATTTTCTGATAGATTCCATACTGAGTTCAAGTGTTTCAGTACTAATTTCAAACCTGAACATCTACTCCCCAGCAAAGAAAGAACACCACAGAAAAACTCTAGATAAAAAGTATTCTACATAACAGATAACCTTACTTATTATTTTGTATGAAAAATAATAATTTGAGCCACTTAAGAATACAGTAAAGATTGTGAGGGGTTCCTGGGTGGCTCAGTGGGTTAAAGCCTCTGCCTTCAGCTCAGGTCATGATCCAAGGGTCCTAGGATTGAGCCCCACATCGGGCTCTCTGATCGGCAGGGAGTCTGCTTCCCCCTCTCTCTCTCGGCCCACCTCTCTGCCTACTTGTGATCCCTGTCTGTCAAATAAATAAATAAAATCTAAAAAAAAAAAAAAAAAGAATACAGTAAAGATTGTGACTTACTCTGTTTCCCTGGTTTTTCTTTGTCAACAACCCGTTCCTCTTAAAAAACAAATCAAAAAAAAACAAAAAGAAGGCTTAACATGATAATCCCTTTCACATAAAGAAAAGGTTTTCCTACCTACCACAATATTCAAAATAAGCCCTGTACAAACTCTGCTTTCCAGAAAAACTGAATCTTCTCTCTAAAATGTCCTGAGTTTTACAAACTGTGTTACATTAAGAACGTTTTCATAGCTCTAGAAATACCCTTTCCCCAAATTTTCCACTTGTTGGAATTATGCTATTCCTTTAAACCTACATCATGGAGCAGATGCTGATTCTCCCTCAGCCTCACCCATTCTTTATGAAGGTCATTTTGACTTGTTCTGAAACACCAAGAGAATTTACTTTTACAATTTAAGTCAGATTTCAGTTGTTTCTATGTGTGTCTTCACCTCCTTCTTTTCTTTTTTTTTTTTTAAATTAACTTAATTTCTTATAGTGCATCATAAGTTTTTACGTTCAAAGATTCCTTCGGTTGCATACAACACCCAGTGTTCATCACAACACGTGCCGTCCTTGATGCCCATCCTCCAGTTACCCCAACACCTTACCCCCCTCCCTTCTATCACCTTCAGTTTGTTTCCTGGAGCCCAGAGTCTCATATGGTTGATCTCCCTCCCTGATTTTTTTCACCTCCTTCTTTCAATTCTTAACTTAGAAGCTTAAACCCTGTCAAGACTTACCCCATAAAGAGGGGGTACTCAAAAGTTGTAGGATAAACATACCCCTATGTTCAGTGATTTAATTGAGATTAATTTTATCTCAAAGAATGATTCCACTATTCTTACAGATAATCTTTATAGAGATTAAGGTCATAGAATCATGGATTCCAGAACGAGAAAGCGGTTTGGTCATTTATTACAATCACATTGTTTTGCAAATGGGAAAATGAGGTTTAAAAAAAAAACACAGAAGGGTAAATGGCAAGCCCAGGATTCTTTTTTTTTTTTATAGATTTTATTTATTTATTGGACAGACAGAGATCACAGGTAGGCAGAGAGGCAGGCAGAGAGAGGGGGAAGCAGGCTCTCCAATGAGCAGAGAGCCCGATGCGGGGCTCGATCCAGGACCCTGGGATCATGACCTGAGCCGAAGGCAGAGGCTTTAACCCTCTGAGCCACCCAGGCGCCCCAAGCCCAGGATTCTAACCTTGAGTCTTTATGTTCAATTCAGAAACCTTTTGACCATTCTCAATGAAAAAATCATATGTGACTTTAAAAAGTGAGAGGTCCTGGAGCAGAAACATATCAAACAGTCATGGTTGTGGAACTCTAATTTTCAATGGTTGGGTTCATGACAAAGTTCTCTGCACCCACGCGCATTTGCACACAGACTCATGCAGACACCCACTTCCGGCACAAGTGTGTCAAGACCATCAGAACTCAGTGCAAGCGACAGGCTTCTATCTTCATGAAATGAGAAGCAGTGCCAGTTTCCGGTTATAGTTTAAATGAGAATTTTCATTCTTGGGTTTTGTTTTTTTGTTTTTTTTTTTTTTTCATACAAGCTCTAAGAAACTTGCTAACTACATTTTTTTTTCCCAGTCCCTATTTGGCAAGGCCAGGGTAAAGTTTAATCTGTAACTCGTTTGTTATTCAGTGTCCTCCTGGAATGAAGCTCTCTTCACTTTGGGGTCTTTTGCATTGACCTGAGATACAGGTCTCAAGCTTCCAGTTCTCAGCCAGGTTTGTCGAAAGATAAATAAGTGTAAATACAAGTTCTCACTGGGTGTGGTGCATAAACAATGAATTCTGGAACACTGAAAATAAATAAAGTGAAATGAAATGAAAAAAAATACTAGTTCTCAGACACTTTAATAAACTGTTTCCCCCCCCCACTCTGCTATGTTTTGCTTTATACGTTTTTAATCATTTACATATTAAATCATTGACAAACTCTAGAAAAATGATGATTTTGAGAATTAGTATTACAGTGTATCATAAAAATTGGTAACATTTGGACTCAGTGCTTCAAACACCATCTCGGTCACCTATAGATATAGGAGGACAAACCAATGTACATGTTTCATATATGTGTGTATGCATATATGTATATGTTCCCAACCCTAATATGCCCAGAAATACAGAAACAAATAACATTTGTAAGCTCCTTTTTCCTTAATAGAAGAAGAGATGATTACCTCAAATCTAAATCTGGAACATCTAAATGAGCTAAGATTCGACATCAGTCAGTGCTAATGCTGAAGGTCAGTGGACGCTTTTGAGACCAGAAATTACAGATGACAGCGGTGTATGTGAGCCTTCCTTCAGAATCAGCGCACCTTCCTTGCACACCTTCATGGACTTCTCGGTGTACTCTCTATCAGCACATTATACCTCTTTCTTCTTTTATTTTGAATGTTGCTTTTATTATTTTATAGGTAATTAGATACTACAGAAAAGTAACTAATTTTAGCTGTGTAAAAATGAATGTGATGGTTACTCATCTGGATATTGTCTTTATTCGTGTACTTGAAAAGGATTCTATAGCTAAAGTCATATATTTTCAAATATTCAGATTGTTGAAAATGGTTTTCACTGGGATCTGCTCTGTACAGAATCTCTTCCCTAGTTAGAAGCTAGCCATTCTTCTGGTTCTAAATTATATACCACTGTGAGAAGTCCAGTTTCTTGATACGAGAATCTACTATCTAACACTTCTCAGACAGGTATTATTTTTTTCTAAATTCCTTGAGGCATATATATTTGGGGTGGGAATTTAATTGCTAACTGCTGCAATAAAACTTGGCTTTTTGAGCCCTAATGTTATATCTACACCTCACATCTGTTGAAAATGTCAATCTTGGTGCCCAGCTTCACAATTTAATATTTCATAGAAAATAAATATATGAATCAAAAATACTCACTTAGTGGTAAAATATATTGTTAAATAAGTCAGTTTGGGTTGGTACCCTCATATCATTATCAGAACACTTTTTAGTTATATTCCATAATATATATGAATTGGAGATTATATATATACATGTGTATATATATATATATATACACACACACATACACACACACAAATATTTAAGTGTTTACATGTGTTAGAACCTGTCCTTAAGTTTTTATATGCATTTTCTTGCCAACCATCACAGTCATCTATGACCTAGGCAATACTATCCCAGTTCACATAGGAGGAAACTGAAGAAAGGCTGAAGATCTTGCCAGTAATCAACCAGGTAGTGGTACGGTGGGGGATTAGATTAGATTAGGGTTAGAACCCAAACAGCCTGATTTCCAAATCTTATGTCCTACATGCCATAACATATCTCTGACCCCTCATTCGTTACCTGACAGGCTCAGCAGAGTGCCACATCTTGTGGATGCGTTTTGCCATCAGATAAGGATCCTAAAGTTTCCAGAATAGGTTCAAACCTGCATTATTAGATATCAAGCACTGGCTAAAACAAAGGCAGACTTTTTAAGACCCAATGGGGCCCAGAGATAGGACTTAAGAATATGTATAAATAATATAAGACTGGATTGTCCATGTGCCTAGTGGGCAAGTATTTAGATAATATTAAAAGAATTGTCTGAAGAAAACTATCAAGAGTTTTACCTAAATTCTTTATGTCAGAATTGAATGTATAAGAACTTTGGACAGACAGTACAAAAAAGGTGATAGGTGGCAGGGGCAGGTGAGGCTGTTGAGAAACATAAGTTCCAACAGTGAAATAATAAATTACGAGACCTTATAGTGTGTTTCCATGAAAAAAAAAATCTGTTGATCAAACCCGACTGTACAATTCTTGGCAATAAAAATACTTGCTCTATGTTCTTCAAAGTACCTCCAGAACACAGTTAAGTTTTCAGTTAATCATTATTAACATGTGCTTAACCTCATCAAGATGGCAAAGGATTAAAAAGATTCCCTCCAAAAAACTCTTTACTTTTTAATTCAACAGTCTTAATACTCCCTACAATAAAAAGAAAGAAAACACATTATACTGTGGGCATGCAATATTACCAGTTAATACTCAGCATGCCAAGTACTCCCCTCAGCAACCCAGAGGGCTGGTGCATACATGAATTAATGCTTCCATAGGTAATAGATAGAGCAGCTAGTGTGTGTTTAAAATCTGCCTGAGACATATTAAGAGGTCATACAGGTATTGCAATAACACAGAAATTGTTTTGATTTAAAAAAAAATCTCCAGAACCTTAATTAATTTCATGATTTGTGTTCCTTGTGATAGATTTTGTTATTAACGTGTAAGTGAACAAATGACATCTAACCACAATCTTAACAAGGAAAACACATTGCAAAACGTATCCTTATAATGTTATATAAACTGTAGCGTAAGAAAATTAAAGAATATCAACTACATTCAGTAGTCATTTTTGTAATTGAGGGATTAGTGAATAATTATTTACAATGATCTTGTTGATGAACACCTGCCCTTGACAGAATATTGTCACTTCTAATAGAACAGATTGGGTCAGATTTGGTTGGTGCCTTAATTATCCTTTACTTATATCTTTGGGATATTTTTTCCCTTTCATTAACTATAAACACTGAATACTGGCATAAATTCCAAAGTTATCTCACCTGACATTTGCACTGGGTAGCTACAGAAATAATTTAGTGGTAGAATTGGAAATATAATTTTGTGAGCTAAGTGGAAGGGTGAACCTCTTCTCAAGTCCCCATTAATCTCATTTACAATCAGAAAGAAATATAGCTGCGGAAGATAAAGGGTTGCATGTACCACATTTAGTTGCGGTCTTTAGCTGGCCTCCAATCCCCTTCTGTCTCACACAAACTAAGAATGTTTCGTATTTGGTTCCTAGAAGATACTCTAAGGCTGTTTCAAATAGATCTACTTGTGATTCCTTGTTCTGACAAGGACCAGAACAACAGCCGTGGTGTCCTTCTCATCATCAGTATCACTGTCAGGGAAAGAAGAGTGCCAGCACTGAGCAGGCTGCTCAGGCCTCTCTTGGCACCAGCAACCGTGGTGCTGACAGCTTCTTGGCTCACTGAACATTTCCAACATACCACACAATCCAGACCCCGAGGGCCTAAATGGGCTGCACTTAACATTTTTCTTCTTATTTAGCATTAAGTAGAGTCATGTATGCATAAAATGATTTAACAAATGTTCTGTAACCATTTAATCTATTGCAATAAATATATTCTTTAATGAAAAGTAGTACTCGAATGGTCATCTGTCAGCTGACTTTGTTTCCCTAGAAATATTTTCTAGCTGAAATAGTAGTGGCCCAGTTAGCATGGAGGGCCCCACAGGTAATAATGGATGGTCTGAATTAGGCATAAAGCTAATATGCATGACTATTTCAACTAAATGACTGCTGAGATCTTAGCTATGAGAAAACTCAACTACATGGCCATTTTACTTGACTTCAAAATAAATGCTTGAGATATATGCTGCACATTTTTCCTCCTAGCTCTGGTCTTCACAGAGCAGCTCATCTCAATGCAGGCTTAAAAAAAAAATTATTTCAATTCAATTTAACTAACATATAGTGTATTATTAGTTTCAGAGGTAGAACTTAGTGATTCTTCAGTTGCATATAACACCCAGTGCTCATTCCATCATGTGCCCTCCTTAACGCCCATCACCTAGATCACCCAGTTATTTCATTCCCCTCCAGCAACCCTCAGTTTGTTTCCTATAATTAAGAGTCTTGGGACGCCTGGGTGGCTCAGTGGGTTAAGCCTCTACCTTCAGCTCAGGTCATAGTCTCAGGGTCCTGGGATTGATCCCCACATCAGGTTCTCTACTCAGCAGGGAGCCTGCTTCCCTCTCTCTCTCTGCCTGCCTCTCTGCCTACTTGTGATCTCTCTCCATCAGATAAATAAATAAAATCTTTAAAAAAAAAAAAGAAAGAAAGAAAGAAAGAGTCTCTTACGGTTTGTCTTCCTCTCTGATTTCCTCTTATTTTATTTTTCCAATGCAGGCTTTTCAGAACGTTGATATGTTAAGGTCTGTTAGTCTGGACTGGGGGGAATTATTTCACTGACTCAGGAAATTTTGACATGTAATCTTAAAGCTTCATTTTTTGTTGTTGTTGTTGTTGTTCTACCAGGCTGTGTCAAGGTTTTATTGAGGGTAATTCAAATCAAGGGTTGTTTAATGAATAGTAACACTGTAAATCCTAGACTCTTTCATGACAAAATCAACTCCATCCATTCAATCTTGAATGAGCTGAAGATTCCTTATGTGAGTGAGGGATCATACATTTGAATGACTGTATTTCCTTGTTTTTGAGATTACTAATGTGTTCTTTTTCAAATTTTCAACAGTTCTTGATACATATCCAACTGTTTTTGTTTCATAGCCTTCTGTTTATTTTTAGAATGCTAGTCATATTTTTTGAGAAGCTTATTTAGTTTTATTTTAATTCTTTTTTAAATTATTCTTTTATTTATGTTACCTCAGGAGTAATTTCTTATTGGGATCCTTTCCATTAAATTAATGTTCCTTATGACAGCCATATTTTGGAAAGGAATTTCTTGGCCGTCTGGTTGTTTTCTCTCCACACTTACTCTTCCATGTTTGTTTGCTATGCACTTGTTTTTGCAGGACCCCAGAATTCTTATATGAAAACCAGCTTTTTTATTTCTGATTCTGTAGTGTTGTCTCACGGAAACATAAACAATCCATTTCCAGAATTAGTATGTCATTTGGCCCATTTCTTGATTGTGGTATTGTCACTGCCCTTCTTTGACACTCCAGAGATACTGCTGATTATAGGCTACCATCCTAACCAGAATCAAAGCTATTTCCAGTCTCCATTTGCAAACCCATGCTCTGTTCCTTCACAGTGAATGGAACATTCTTAGAGCTGCTTCTTGTGGGAGTTGAATACCAAGATGTTGCAAATTATTATGACGTCGCAAATTATTATGACGTCCTGCAAGCTTACCTCTTTGAGTTGCCATTTTGTGTTTTTTCATTCGGTTTCTGCCCCCCAGATAAAGTTAGTCTGCTTTCGAGCACAAGTGTGCTTTTTAAAATATTTACTAATAATGTTTCCTCTTCATGTGTGTTTTTAGTATGAGGATTCAGTGATACTATCTCTAACATATTTATCAGAAGACCTCCCAAAAGTATTTTCTAAAATACTTTTAATTTTATGTAAACTTGTACAGTGTTATAATAAATTATGTCTGCTACAAAATCCAAAGGTGAGAAGAAATACAGAATATATTAGGTCTCAAATAAAAGCAGAATATTTATTTGAGCATGAGGTTCTAGATACAAGTATGGAGAGACCTAGATCACTTTTAAGATTGGTATACAGAATATTTTACAGTTTTAATATATTTAGCCCATGGATACAAAATCTAATATGTCAAAACATACCTATTGCGGGGTGCCTGGGTGGCTTAGTTATTAAGCATCTGCCTTTGGCTCAGGTCATGATCCCAGGGTCATGGATAGAGCCTCGCTATCAGGTTCCCTGCTCAGCAGGAAGCTTGCTTCTCCCTCTCCCACTCCCCTGCTGTGTTCCCCCTCTCGCTGTGTCTCTCTCTGTCAAATAAATAAATAAAACCTTAAAAAAAAACTATTGGGATCTACTAATGTATCAATTGATCAATCAATAATTTAAGAGACTATAAGATTTGAATATGTAATCCTGCCATGTATAAGTCTTCAACAAAAAGGCATGCTCAGAATACTATTAATAAAGTACAATTGACTTTACCTTGTAAAATATCTTACTCTATAAAATATGCTACTCCATAAAATATTTTAAAGTATCAATTAGTATTTGACACAGAAGGTTTTTTAAAAATCTAATATTACATTAAATCACTTTATTGCTTCAGTACAAAAATAGGTAATATTAAATTCAGAATAAATATAGTGTATTTATAATATAGTATAGTATAAAAAATTTTCTTATTATTTTATTCAATTTGAAGTTGCAGAAACCGAATGAAGAAATATACATACTATACAGAAATAGGTAGACTAATTTTTTCCTCCATTGGAAAGAATTGATTTCTTATAAGTATTCATATATTAATCTTATCAATGTTAGTAAAATTGACACAAGTCAAAATTTCATTGTGCCCAACTCTCCAAATTCTCTGTGCTAGTTTTCCAAATGAAAATGAAACAATATTTAAAAAAAAAAAAAATAGAGTGCTGTGAAGTGTGTAAACCTGGCGATTCACAGACCTGTACCCCTGCGGCTAGTAATACATTATATGTTCATAAAAAAATAAAAAATTTTAAAAAAGAAAAAAATGGATAAATGTGCAACTAAAGTCTTTAAAATTTTAACATGCCCCAGTTTATGTTTTTTAACACTATGTAAAGCTGTTAGGGGTTAATATATGAAAAGCGCAAATGAGTGGATGGCGAAAATTGAATGAATTAATACATAAATTCTCTTGTGCTGGCAAAATAAATAAATAAATAAAATTGAACCATTCGTTTACTTAGTCAAAAAGAATTTTGGGGCTTCTATTCTGAATAGAGCAGAGCTAAGTTCTATGTGAAACACAAATAAATCACATTTTTGACTAATGATTACCTGTTATTTTTATTTATACAACAGCTTCTTCTTTGATGAATTTTCTATCCTGTAGACATCTGAACCTGGCATATCAACTTTCAATGAGTAGGGTTCTATCAACATTTACTAAATTAGATCATACAGATTCATTCTCACAGTATGATTTAAATGAGATAACAAATGTAAAGAACAAAGAATTTGAACACATAAGAAAAAAATATATACTTTAAGGAAACAAGAAAGCCATGAAAATAATTACATTATATCTGATATTAAAAAAATAATTTTCTGACTCATAGTGAACATAAGAAACAGGTTATTTCTTAATATATAAGCCAGTAGTAAGAAATTGTTGGGCATTCAATAAATGCTCTTTGAATTTAATTACATTCTGAAATATTCCATTTTGGGAACATTACATTCTGCAATATTCCATATTGGAGACTCTCAGCATTGTATTTTAGTACAACTAGCAACCAGGTCTGCACTTCTCCCCACTTTTCTCTCTTCTTAAATTTGTGTGTTCTATCCTTAATAACAACTTTAAAATACGTATATAACTTAAATAGACATACTTTGTTTTATTTCCGTTTTTGTTTTTTTTGTTTGTTTGTTTGTTTTTGATCACAGAGCAACTATTATCACTCCACATAGGCAGTGTCCTCCTAAGATTGACTGACAGAGATTTTTTTTTTCAAGTAACTTCTAGACCTAATGTGGAGCTTGAACTCACCACCTTGGGATTAAGAGTTGTATGTTCTGCCAAATGTGTCCCTGACAGGGACTTTTTAGGTCAGTATTTCTCCTAGTTGCCCCAAATTTTATTTTTCATTATCTGTTTACTTAAAAACAAACACATTTATTTCAAGCGGGTTGTGTTGAAATTTCTAACCATGTCTTTCTCAGAGGTCTGTTCTTGCCTTTAAAATACCAACGCTTACACATCTACATTTACTTTAACCTCCTTGCTTTCATTATTCCGAGCTTTTACATATCAGTAAGTCTGGTCTCCATCCTCAGTCGAAAGATAAAGGTGGAAGGTAAGAAATAAAAGAGACCACTGAGTGATCATTGCATTTTGTTGGCTACATTGGCACTTGTTGGGTACTTTGTGGAGGTTTTTAACGGAGAGGAAGACTCAGAAGTGAGATTGAGTTCATTTCCAATGCATTATAAGATTGTACCTTTTTATAAATATTTACCTTTCTCAAACAGCACTCATAATAAATACTTCCTGTCTCCAAAATCATTAATTCATTATCCTGCCATTTCTTTTGCTTTTAGTTACCATGCTGAAGGAAGAGTTAAAGTCACATGCAAATGTGTCATCGTGGTAACCAAATTTCAAATACTGTGTTGGGGAATAATGTGATTTGATGAATACACTAATAGTAAAACTCAAATCAAAAGCAGTAGAAGCTTTCTGTGAAATTTGATGCATAAAAGTGATATGAAAAGTTTATTTACTGTTAATAACCAATGTTACTGTTTAGGGACTAAATATTTTAAGTCTTAAGATGCTTTACAAACTTGCTTTAAAATAAGAGAATAAATTTCATTAGGTGAAAGAAATTCAACATGTTTGCAATGAACAAAATTAACCATGCATTTCTAATATTATATCTTTTCATTTCTATATCAATTCTTAATTTATTAACTGGAAGCATGGCTCTTTGACTTTAATGCAAATATTGGAGTCTAGACCAAAAAGCCTAATATTGAGAAAAATGTTCATGAGATAAGATCAGTGTCATGCCCTGAAAAGAGAAATACAAAACACTGAATTAGAATCCTACCTCAAGAATTTCATAATTATGTGTCTTTGGGTAATTACATAACATCTTTGTCTTCTATAAAATGTAGTAACTCCAGGGTTGTTGTTAGAGATAAAATGGCTAGCTGAGCATTTGGCAGTAAAGATACAAAATGATAGATGATATTATATTCATTCTTATTATCTTAAAATTTACTCTAACAGTATATGCTACTTCTTTATCCCTTCTTTCAAAACCCATACACTGAGATATTTTGAATATATATTTTGCTCACAAAATATTTTGCAAAGCTCTTATATATTCCAGACTAAGGAGTAAAGCCTTTCTTTATGGTGTAGGTATACCTAAAAATAGGTCTTTTTTTTTTTTTTTTTTTTTAGAGAAAGAGAGTGAAAGCAAGGGGAGGGGCAGAGGGAGAGGGAGAGAGAACCTCAAGCAGGCTCCACAATGAGTTCAGAGCTCCACAAGAGGTTTGATCTCAAAACCCTGAGATCATGACCTGAGCCGAAATCATGAGTTCACTTAATGGAAACACTCACCTAAAGACAGGTTCTTAACTAAACATAAAATAATGTCTTCATCTTACCACCTAGGTTCAGATATAATAAACATATTTCTTGAATTACCTGTAATGACGAGTAAAAAGCACATTAGAAAGTTGGTAACTAAGAAAATCCTTCTGAATAGATAAAGTGTGGTTGATTACAAGAACAAATGTCACATAATTTTTTCATAGGGCTTCCTTAAAAATAAATCTGCAATGTCATTTTTGGACTGTCTACTCATTAAATATGAGTAGACTCATTTCAATTCTTTTACTTTATTAAGAAGTAAATATCTATACCAAATTAATTGATATTTTTACATGGTGAATTGAATCCATTTTTCAAGCGTAGAAAAAGATCTCATATTTTATGAAAAGAACTTTAGAATGAGTTCCCCTAACATAAGTGAGCTTCTTATAACCATACCTATAAATCTGTAAGTAGAAAATAAGTAGAACCAACTTCTAAAGTAAATGACAATGGCACAGATACACTAGATGTAAAGGGACCAAATAAAATGCAAAATTAAGAGTTCAACATTTTCTTTAGAATAAATCTCACCTTCATCAGGTCAGATGCTTCCTCTTTGTCTATAAATCTTCTGAAGAGCCAGTTTACACATAATGCAGGTGTTAAATCCAGGCTACTCTTGGTTATTTACCTTTAGGATTAGATACATTCATTGGCCTAAGAAGCCTTGCCTCCTTATGGGTTAGTGAAGAACAGAAATTTTAGAGGGGTATTTTAGACTAAGTCAAAGTTAACATGCCTTGGCTTCTATTACTCAGAGACTGCCAAGTCTAGTTGGGAATATGACCTGCCACTGTGTCATCACCTCACATCTGCTAGATGCTGACAATAACCCATTTTGGGGCTAATATCCTGACAAATAGCACTCTCTCATGATTTATTTTTGGCACATCTGCAAGTATTCATGAACACTGCCAGGAAAATGTTATTCCTATAGGAATTCCTAGAATTCAAATTAATCATTTCCTTGGTTATGGTTATCATGTACTGATAGAAATCTATGAAGCAAGAAAATTTGTGGGCAAAATAAACTCTTAATCAAATCAATTACACATTTGTAAAATGTTAACCACATTTTTATAATGTGCTCTTGAAATCATAAGAAAAGCTCAGAATTATAAGTAAGAGGTGAGGAAAACATTCTCATGAATGTGTATTATGTAGGGTGTTTAATATTATAAATAAAAAATGACTTTTTGCTATTCTTTGTTTAGACTCTGCATGAGAAAGGGGGATTCTGCTGGCATTTTGCTAATTATGAGTCATGATATGACTACAACCTGGTTCTTAGACACAAAGGAGGCAGAAATATCCCCCTCTAATGTGGCTAGTTCAATTTTTCATATTTTAAAACCAGGAATATAATGTCTCACTGTGTTTTGTGAAAAGCAGAATAATTAACAATTATGTATAAAAATAAAGACATATAAATGTCAGAATTACTTTTTAAAAATCTGTGATTTGAGGACCATTTAGAAAGTGAGAATTCTTATAAAAAAACTAAAATATAGTATGAAGGTTGAAATTTTACAGCTTAAAGTGTTTGAAAATTAGATCAAAATTTTCCCTTCCATTTATTTTTATTTTTTTTAATATTTTATTTATTTATTTGACAGGGAAAGAGAGATCACAAGCAGGCAAAGAGGCGGGCAGAGAGAGAAGGCAAAGCAGGATCCCTGCTGAACAGAAATCCCAATGAGGGCCTCAATCCTAGGACCCTGAGATCATGACCCCAGCCAAAGACAGAGGCTTAACCAACTGAGTCACCTAGGCTCCCCTTCCATTTAAATACTTTCTATAATTATACAGCATTTAAGGCAAAATTAAGATTTATATCATGACAATCCTTTCTTGAAATCAAAACATGATTTTGTTGGCTGTATTTCGTTGAGTAACAATGCCACTCACCAAATACTCCATCTACTTCTCCATACTTCTCAGCCCTCATACATCTCCAGCCATTACACTGTGAGCAAATGAGAAATGAGTTACTTCTTGCCCTAAGAATATAAACCTACTAGTAAGCAATACTCTGTTTCTCCCAAAGCCACAGTGATTTGAGAGTTTGCACATTGAAGATGATGAGCCTAAATTATTGCCTTACTCACTTTATGTGTCTGTATGTTTCATTTAATACTCTCAGGTATAATACTATGGGGCAGTATTATATCCATTTTATGAATTAGGAAATTGAAGATAAAATCTGTTCCACTGGCATGATGGCCATAGTAATTAAGAAGCTATGTCTTGACAGAAAAACATTGTCACTTACTTCTTACATGATTTTAGCCACGCTATTTAATATCTTACATTCTCAAATCCTTTGTCTGAAAATAGAAATTA